>NC_064929.1:122561767-122869267 GCF_023897955.1 Schistocerca gregaria
GTGGAGCAAAGCAAACACTGATTTATTGCAGAACAGTTAGAAGGTACAATAGGTCTACTAAAGAGACTGCTTACACCACGCCTTCCGCCATATTCTGAAATACTGCTGTGCGGTGTGCGATCCGCATCAGATGAGACTGACGTATGAGATCGGAAAAGTAGAAATAACGGCAGCTCGTTTTGTATTATCGTGAAATGGGGGAGGTAGTGTCACAGACATGATACGGGAATTGGTGTGGCAATCATTAAAACAAACGCGTTTTTCGTTGCCCCAGGATCTTCTCACGAAATTTCGATCACCAGTTTTCTCCATCGATTGCGGAAACATTCTGTTGGCGCCCAACTACATAGGGAGAAATGATCATCACGATAAAATAAGAGAAATCAGGCCGCGAACAAGCACTCGTTTTCCCCGCGTGCCGTTTGAGTGTGGAACGGTACAGAGACAGCTTGACGGCGATACATTGAAAACCTCTGCCAGGCACTTTATTGTGAAAAGCAGAGTAATCACGTAGATGTAGATGTAGATGTAGATGTAGACAGCAACTGTGACTGCGATAACATGTAAACACAAATTCCAGCAATTGATTCCGAGAACTGATAAATAAGCTGCATAATAACACGTAATACTAAACAAGGGGTTTCAGGGACATGTGCGGCTGTTTGCTCATGTACGCTCATCTGATGGTGTTTTAGACTACTGGACATCAAAACAGATACACCAAGAAGAAATGCAGATGATAAACGAGTATTCATTGGACAAATATGTTATACTAGAACAGACAAGTGATCACGTTTCACGCAATTTGGATGCATAGATCCTGAGAAATCAGTACGCACAACAACCACCTCTGGCCGTAATAACGGCCTTGATACGCCTGGGCATTGAGTGAAACAGAGCCCGGATGGTGTGTACAGGTACAACTGCCCATTCAGCTTCAACACAACACCACAGTTCATCAAGAGTAGTGACTGGCGTATTGTGACGAGCCAATTTCTGGGCCACCATTGATCAGGCGTTTTCAATTGGTGAGAGATCTGGAGAATGTGCTGGCCAGGACAGCAGTCGAACATCTTCTGTATCCAGCAAGACCCGTACAGGACCTGCAACATGCGGTCGTGCATTATCCTGCTGGAATGTAGAGTTTCGCAGGGATCGAATGAGGGGTAGAGCCACGGCTTGGAACACACCTGAAATGTAACGTCCACTGTTCAAAGTGCCGTCAATGCGAAGAAGAGGTGACCGAGGCGTGTAACCAGTGGCACTCCATACCATCACGCCGGGTGATACGCCAGTATGGCGATGACGAATACACGCTTCCAATGTGCGTTCACCGCGATGTCGCCAAACACGGATGCAAACTTCATGGTGCTGTAAACAGAATCTGGATTTATCCGAGAAAATGACGTTTTGCCATTCGTGCACCCTGGTTCGTCGTTGAGTACACCATCGCAGGCGCTCCTGTCTGTGATGCAGCTTCAAGGGTAACCGCAGCCATGATCTCCGAGCTGATACTCCATGCTGCTGCAAACGTGGTCGAACTGTTCGTGCAGATCGTTGTTGTCTTGCAAACGTCCCCATCTGTTGACTCAGGGATCGAGATGTGGCTGCACGATCCGTTACAGCCGTGTGGATAAGATGCCTGTCATCTCGGCTGGTAGTGGTACGAGACCTTTGGGATCCAACACGGCGTTCCGTATTACCCTCCTCAACCCACCGATTCCATATTCTGCTAACAGTCATTGGATCTCGACCAACGCGAGCAGCAATGTCGCGATACGATAAACCGGAATCGCGATTGGCTACAATCCGACCTTTATCAAAGTCGGAAACATGATGGTACGCATTTCTCCTCCTTACACGAGGTATCACAAAAACTTTTCACCAGGCAACGCCGGTAAACTGCTGTTTGTGTATGAGAAATCTATTGGAAACTTTCCTCTTGTCAGCACGTTATAGGTGACTCTTGTAAATGGTCTGGAAAACTAATCATTTGTAAATCACAGCATCTTCTTCCTGTCGGTTAAATTTCGTGTCTGTAGCACGTCATCTACGTGGTGTAGTGGGCAGTAGTGTATTATTTCTCGTTGGAAATATACAATACGTCAAACATATGCTACAACTTGAATGAAATTTTCAGTCTACAGCGGAGTGTATGCTGATATGAAAAATTCGGTTCGAGTCTCGTTCCGGCACACAGTTTTAATATGGCTGGAAGTTTCATATTCTACAACTAGTAATAAATATCCTGTTTTGTCACCGGCCGCTATGGCCGATCAGTTCTAGCTGCTTTAGTCCGGAACCACGCTGCTGCTAAGGTCGCAGGTTCGAATCCTGCCTCGGGCATGGATGTGTGTGACGTCGTTAGGTTAGTTAGGTCTAAGTTGAAACTTCCTGGCAGATTAAAACTGTGTGCCCGACCGAGACTCGAACTCGGGACCTTTGCCTTTCGCGGGCAAGTGCTCTACCAACTGAGCTACCGAAGCACGACTCACGCCCGGTACTCACAGCTTTACTTCTGCCAGTATCCGTCTCCTACCTTCCAAACTTCACAGAAGCTCTTCTGCGAGAGATGCAGCGCACACTCCGCTGCAGAGTGAAAATCTCATTCAGGTCTAAGTTGTTCCACACCTAGTGGACTGATGTCCTCAGATGTTAAGTCCCATAGTGCTTTGAATCATTAGACTTGTTATTCAGACTTTGTACCGTTGTGCTCGGAATCAGCATCCTGCACCAATTTGGTTGTATTAATTATATTTGAATGAGTTGTTCCTATACTGTTAGTTGCACTGGTAGGGTAGTGGCAGTCAGGCTAAACATCTGAATTTCAGGGCACATGCGACAGAGGACACCAGAGCATCACAGTATTTCAAAAATGGTTCAAATGGCTCTGAGCACTATGCGATTTAACTGCTGAGGTCATCAGTCGCCTAGAACTTAGAACTAATTAAAACCTAACTAACCTAAGGCCATCACACACATCCATGCCCGAGGCAGGATTCGAGCCTGCCACCGTAGCGGTCGCTCGGTTCCAGACTGTAGCGCCTAGAACCGCACGGCCACTCCAGCGGGCTAACCGGTTGGAAACTTTCCTCATGTCAGCACGTTGTAGCTGTCGCCACCGGCGCCAAACTTGTGTGAATGCTCTGAAAAGCTAATCGTTTGCATATTACAGAATCTTCATCCTGTCGCTTAAATTTCGCGTCTGTAACACGTCATCTGCGTGGTGTAGCAATTTTAATGGCCAGTAGTGTAGTTTACAAGCTTCGGTGTGGTAACGTGTCAGCCTCTTCCGGATTATCAGTAAACAACGACAGTTATAAAAGCGAAGCAGAGCGAGAGATGCGTCGTTATGTGACTACAGCGGCTACCTTACCTCCAGTTGGCAGCGCATCGCGTCCACGGACAGACTGGAGAGCCGCAAAGGATCTTTTGGGAAACTTTGAACAGCTGTTGACGTCAGAGTTCGAGGAAAATAAACAGCGGGCAGGTCAGTGAGTCCACAGCTGCGATAGTGTGTGTGCGCTCGTGTGTCACTGTGGCCGAGTGAGCGCGTGTGTGTCTAAGCGCTGAGTGTGCACAGGGTGACTGGGACTTCGTAAACAGGTTCCAGAGGCGGAAGGCTTTCGCGAGCTGCGGATAATTGCCCGCGCATTATGCACCGCTACGAGTCTTTTCACGTCTCTGCCGTGGCGTCTTAAAGAGGCGAAGCTCTGACAGGAATTGTTGCTGCGATTCGCCGCTAGTGCGTCACCCGCGGCTGTGTCACACGGTTGCACGGCGTTTAGAGTTCATTACGCTTTCGTCGCGACAGGTACGTCTGAGCAGTCGCAACAGCGGTACATCGGCCAAGAACGTCCGTATAGCTTACTTTTCCCCATTGTTTATCTACTAGTTTTTTCGTCCGCGGCTCTGCACGAATACGCTTGTTTCAGACGAACGTAAACAGAAACATTCTGAAAAGCCAGCCGGCCAGTGAGTTCAAAAAATGTGTGAGAATTCTTATGGGACTTAACTGCTAAGGTCCTCAGTCCCTCAGCTTACACACTACTTAACCTAAATTGTCCTAAGGACAAACACAGACACCCATGCCCGAGGGAGGTCTCGAACCTCCGCCGGGACCAGCCGCACAGTCCATGACTGCAGCACATGAGACCGCACGGCTAACCCCGCGCGGCCATTGTAGCCGAGCGGTTCTAGGCGCTTCAGTCTGGAACCGCGTGACCGCTTCGGTCACAGGTTCGAATCCTGCCTCGGGAATGGATGTGTGTGATGTCCTCAGGTTTGTTAACTTTAAGTAGTTCTACGTTGTAGGGGACTGATGACCTCAGATGTTACGTCCCATACTGCTCAGGGCCATTTGAACCATCTGAAAAGCTATACTCCGTTCATCGCAAGAATAAACCTGAGCCGTCCGGTGTGGCCGAGCGGTTCAAGGCGCTTAAATCTGGAACCGCGTGACCGCTTCGGTCGCAGGTTCGAATCCTGCCTCGGCCATGGATGTGTGTGATGTCCTTAGGTTAGTTAGGTTTAAGTAGTTCTAAGTTTTAGGGGACTGATGACCTCAGATGTTAAGTCACATAGTGCTCAGAGCCATTTGAACCATCTGAAAAGCTATACTCCGTTCATCACAAGAATAAACCTGAGCCGGCCGGAGTGTCCGAGCGGTTCAAGGCGCTTAAATCTGGAACCGCGTGACCGCTTCGGTCGCAGGTTCGAATCCTGCCTCGGCCATGGATGTGTGTGATGTCCTTAGATTAATTAAGTTTTAGTAGTTCTACGTTATAGGGGACTGATGACCTCAGATGTTAGGTCCCATACTGCTCAGGGCCATTTGAACCATCTGAAAAGCTATACTCCGTTCATCGCAAGAATAAACCTGAGCCGGCCGGTGTGGCCGAGCGGTTCAAGGCGCTTAAATCTGGAACCGCGTGACCGCTTCGGTCGCAGGTTCGAATCCTGCCTCGGGAATGGATGTGTGTGATGTCCTTAGGTTAGTTAACTTTAAGTAGTTCTACGTTCTAGGGGACTGATGACCTCAGATGTTAAGTCTCATACTGCTCAGGGCCATTTGAACCATCTGAAAAGCTATACTCCGTTCATCGCATGAATAAACCTGAGCCGGCGGGTGTAGCCGAGCGGTTCTAGGGGCTTCAGTCACCAATTTAGTATTGGAGGGCAGCGTGGAGGGTAAAAATCGTAGAGGGAGACCAAGAGGTGAATACACTAAGCAGATTCAGAAGGATGTAGGCTGCAGTAGGTACTGGGATATGAAGAAGCTTGCACAGGATAGAGTAGCATTGAGAGCTGCATCAAACCAGTCTCAGGACTGAAGACCACAACAGTAACGACACACTTTCGACGCTTTTTTTTGTTGTTTTAGGGCGCACAACTACAATGGTCATTAGCGCCCTGACTAATTTAGGAATGTACCGCGAGGCACAAGGTTAAAACAGCTACTAAACGGGACAACACTATAAAAGACGTATTAACAGACATAGGATTAAAAAACTACAGCATAATCAAACGTCCTTAGACAGGTGTGTCAAGTTGATAAAACGAAGAACGCGAGCAGCAGCTCCTGGGTCATCCGCTAAAATGGCATCCAGAGTACATGGCAGGCCAAGATCAAGACGCAGCGTAGTAAAAACCGGACATCGACGCGACAGGTACGTCTGAGGACTTACCAAGTGTCCATCGCAACAGCCGTACGTCCTGCCAAGAGTTGCCGTACAGCTTACTGTTCCTCCTTGTTTATCTTCCAGTTTTTCGTCAGAGGCTCTACACGCATACGTGTGTGTCACACGAACGTAAACTGAAACATTCTGAAAAGCTGTACTCTGTTCATCATAAGAATAAACCTGATGTAAAGCGCGCCTGAGGTCTAACGCACGGCTTTCCGGGCGGTAAGGAGCGCCTGGGCCCCGGCATGAACCCGCCTGCCGAATTCGTGTCGAGGTCCGGTGAGCCGGGCAGTCTGTGGATGGCTTTTAGGCGGTTTTCCATCTGCCTCGGCGAATCCGGGCTGGTTCCCCTTATTCCGCCTCAGGTACGCTATGTCGGCGATTGCTACACAAACAAGTTCTCCACGTACGCGTACACCACCGTTACTCTACCACCCAAACATAGGGGCTACACTCGTCTGGTGTGAGACGTTCCCTGGGGGGTCCACCGGGGGGGCCGAACCGCACAATATACCTGGGTGCGGTGTGGGGGCGAGGGAGGGGTGAAGTGGACTGCGGTAGTCGTCGTGGGGTTGTGGACCACTGCGGCTGCGGCGGGGACGGAGCCTCTCCTTCGTTTATAGGCCTCCGGTTATCATAACATAACATAACATAACCTGATGTAAAGAAACACAATCTCGATGATTGATCAGAAGAACACCTACACCGGTATTGTTACGCATTTGGTAGTAGGTCAGATTGTTCAAATGGCTCTGAGCACTATACGACTTAACTTCTGAGGTCATCAGTCGCCTAGACCGTAGAAGAAGTAAACCTAACTAACCTAAGGACATAACACACATCCATGCCCGAGGCAGGATTCGAACCTGCGACCGTAGCTGTCGCTCGGCTCCAGACTGTAGCGCCCAGAACCGCACGGCCAATCCGACCAGTGGAAGTAGGTCCTACTTATGTATTAGATGCACAGGGTGATTCACGAAGATATGCAGATATTTTAATATGTTACTCCACAACTATAACTAAAGAAAAAAGTTCATATAAACATAAATTCGAAATGTTCAGCTGCGGAGTTACAGCTAATAAAAGATTTTGTCTGAAATTTGGCACCTTCGCTAATATGAATCCATCGCAAAGCTGTACGAGGTTAAAGTAAAGAACGATTTCCATTCATTTGTTCTTGTTGGTCCGGTGAATCTAATAAAACATGTCCCAGAAGCGTATCCGCAGTAGTTTTCAAAAACATCCAAAGAAGCAAAAAAGTAATTCCGTAAAATTTTAAATTTATTCACTACTTGGCCCTATTTGCTTTTTAAATTCCAGGCAATTGCACAAAGTTTTCCACAGAAGTTGCAGAGAAATTAATGTAGCACTCTTAATGTTACCACCTTTGCTTTTAATTTCACCAAAGGTTGTTTTAACTTTCCTACATGCTGAGTGTAGACGTAATACAGCATCAGAAATTTCTTCCTCAAATTAAGTTTTCCAAACTGGTCCTGAGAAGCAAAAAAAGTAATTCCGTCAAAATTTTTAATTTATTAACTACTTGGCCCTATTTGCTTTTTAAATTCCAGGCAATTGCACAAAGTTTTACAACAGAAGTTGTAGAGAAATTAATTTAGCACTCTTGATGTTACCACCCTCGCTTTTAATTTCACCGAAGGTGGTTTTGACTTCCCTACATGCTCAGTGCAGGCCCAATACATTATCAGGAATTTCTTCCTCAAATTAAGGCCAATATCTGATACTTGTAGACTTATGTTAGCCACGAATGCCTCCTTTGGCTATGCTGGTCTGCTCTTTATGTCCTCCTTGCTCCGTCCGTCATGTGTTGTTTTGTATCCAAGGTACCAGAATTCCATAAGTACATCTCCTTCGTAGTCCACAATTTTGCTACTAAGTTTATCGGTAATCTCTTTTTTTCTGCTCCTGATTACTTTTTGTCATTAAATGTTTTGCTCTCAATCCATATTGCGTACTCATAAAACTGTTCATTCCACTCAACACATCGTGCAACTCTTCAGCACTTTCGTTGAGGATAGCAATGCTTGCCGGCCTGTGGGTGGCCGAGCGGTTCTAGGCGCTTCACTCTGGAGCCGCGCGACTGCTACGGTCGCAGGTTCGAATCTTGCCTCGAGCATGGATGTGTGTGATGTCCTTAGGTTAGTTAGGTTTAAGTAGTTCTAAGTTCTAGGGGACTGATGACCTCAGATGTTAAGTCCCAAAGTGCTGAGAGCCATTTGAACCATTGAACCTATGGGGTACTCCCCTTTGACCTAGAATCATGAAATTTGGCAGGAAACAAGATTTCACAGTACAAGTAAAGGAATAACCCAAAAGTTCCTAATCTACATCTACATCTACATGGTCATTCTGCAATTCACACTTAAGAGCCTGGCACAGGGTTCATCGAACCATTTTCATACTACTTCTCTACCATTCCACTCTCGAATGGCGCTTAACAAAAAGGAACACCTAAATCTTTCCGTTCGAGCTCTGATTTCTCTTATTTTATTATGATGATCATTTCTCCCTGCGTAGGTGGGCGTCAAAAAAATATATTCGGATTCGGAAGAGAAAGTGGGAGATTGAAATTTCGTAAATAGATCTCGCCAGAAAGAAAACCGCGTTTGTTTCAGTGGCTGCCACCCCAAATCGCTTATCATATCATTAACACTCTCACCCCTATTGCGCGATGACACGAAACGAGCCCGTCTTTGCAGTTTCTCGATGTCCTCAGTCAATCCTGCCTGGTACGGATCCCATACTGTGCAGCTATATTCCAGTTGAGGAGGGACAAGTTTAATGTAGCCTCTCGCTTTACTGGGTTTGTCGCATATTCTAAGTGTTCTGTCAACAAAGCAAAGTAACTATATAATAGGAAAAAAAATACGTTTTTATCAGTTGTTATGGCACTGTATGTCCGCGCATCTGTTATGACCCCGTTTTCTCAGGAACAGAAATGTGTGTCACATACTAAAGTGAATCGTTCATTGGCACTATAAAAAAAAGTTGTGCTACCAAATCAGTGCAACCAAAAGATGCGGCCATTCATGTCACATGTTTTGATACTCACAAACTCACTCACCTAAACCTACGTGGTATTTCCCTTTGAAGTTTGTGCTGAGCCACCGATGCTTTAGTCCTGGTCACACTTATTCCGAATTTTTCTGTGTGCTGTGTACATGGCAGCATTGTAGATGCATGAGCCATGGCTCATGCATCCAGTAGTCTACTTGCTCCAGTGACGCAACGTCGTTCTCGGTCCTTGCCAGTGAACTTGAGTATACAATTCGTTTGCGGGCTTTCGCCGATTGCTTGTCGTCCGAGGAGTGTAAATGTCTCGAGAAGCGCGATGTTATCTTCGTAAGGAGCGTCACCCCAACTGCTGCGCCCCTTCCATTGTACGCGACGCACAAAAGATGCCGCCTGTGAGTTTGCCGGCAGCGGGGGTCCTTTGTAAACGGAATGCGAAATGAGTCTCCGGCTCAGAGAACGCGCCACCACTGTTGAGAGGAGAACCAGTCGCCTCAGGGTGGCCGTCTCGTGTAGCCGCCTCCCCCACTAAGCCACCCACACCGCCCCCATGCCGCCCCTAGAGCTAAGCTATGGAGTTGTCTCGAGGTCATACGCCGAGAAAGTGAAGTGTTGGCACTGTCGTGTGTTAGATCTAGGCGCCGCTGCAGTTTATGGAATCGATAAGGAATTCCACCACCGGAATCTGCGTCCTTCAGACCCCCTGCTCTGGAACCGCCTTCGCGTACTCCTCTTCTCAGTATTGTCCTGATACAGCTGGAATAAGTTACGGGAGTGTAGGTTCAACAATACCATTTGAGCCTCTATTAACTATAGCAGTAGCTTCGCGATTTCCGTAATTCGCATACAGATGTGGTGGTAGTGGGGGGGGGGGGGGGGGAGGGGGGGGGGGAATTTCATGCCCACCTTAAAAAAAAATTTAAAAACAGACACACAAAATCACAAAATTCGTTAATTATTGTTGGTTTACATAAACAACATGCGCTTTAAAAATGTACTGACGTATTATTATCGTGCATAACAAGAAAATATCTTGTAGCGCACCGTTCTTTTATCAACAAACTTCCGTTCATATCTACATGTACATTACTAATCTGCAAATCACATTTAAGTGCCTGGCAGAGGCATCATAGAACCACTATCAGAATAATTGTCAATTCTTCCATTCTCGAACAGGACATGGAAAAACGGACACCTGTATTTTTCCCATATTTTATTATGATGCTCGTTTCCCACTGTGTAGATCGGAGACAACGAAATGTTTTCGTATTCGGAGGGGAAAGTTGCTAATTGGAATTTCGTGAGAAGATTCTGCCGCAGCGAAAAACGTCTTTGTTTCAATAATATCCACCCCAAGTACTGTATCATTTCAGTAACATTGTCTCCCCTGTTTTGCACTAATACAAAACGTGCAGCCCTTCTTTGAACATTCACGACGAACTCATCAATACCATCTGGTAAAGGTCACAGACCGCGCAGCAGTATTCTAAAAGAGGACGAACAAGCGTCGTGTAGGCAGTCTCCTTAGTTGGTCTGTTACATTTTCTAAGTGTCCTGCCAATGAAACGCAATTCCTTCCAATTTAAATTGTTCGTCGTTCTGATTCCTAGCTATTTGGCTGAATTTACGGCCTCTAGATTTGACTGATTTATAGGCTAGCCGAAGTTTAACGGATTCCTTTTAGCAGTCATATGGATGACCTCCCACTTTTAGTTATTTAAAGTCAATTGCCAAGTTTGTCACCTGACACATATCTTTTCTAAATCGTTTGGCAATTTGTTTTGATCGTCTGATGACTTTCCTAGCCAATAAACGACAGTGTCTTCTGCAAGGAACCTAGGGCGGCTGCTGAGATTGTCTCCTATATCATTTATATAGCTGACGAACAATAAAGGGCCTATAACAATAACTTGGGAAACTCCAGAAATCACTTCCGTTTTAATCGATGAGTTTCGTCAATTCCTACGAACTGTGAGCCATTTCGCGATAATACAAGATATGCAGCGCTCCTTGGAACTTTTTCGATGTACTTTGTCAGTCCTATCTAGTAAGGATCCCACACCGCGCAGCAGTATCCTAAAAGAGGACGGACAAGCGTAGTGTAGGCAGTCTGCTTAGTAGATCTGTTACATTTTCTAAGTGTCCTGCTAATGAAACGCAATCTTTTGTTCGCATTCACCACAACATGTTCTACGTGTTCCTTCAAATTTAATTTGTTTGTAACTGTCATTCCTGGGTGTTTAGTTGCATTTAAGGCCTTTACATTTGACTAATTTTGTCATGCAATCAAAGTTTAACGTATTCCTTTTAACGATCATGTGAATTATATGCTTCTCCTTATTTGGAGTAATCACCATTTTTTGCGCCATTCAGATATGTTTTCTAAATAGTTTTGCAATTTGTTTTGATCTTCTCATGACTTTACTAGTCCATAAACGAGAGTGTCATTTGCAAACAACCGAAGACGCCTGCTCAGATTGTCTCCCAAATCGTTTATGTAGATAAGGATCAGCGAAGTGCCTATAACCCTAATTTTGGGAACACCAGAAATCTATTCTGTTTTACTCGATAACTTTCCATTAATTACTACGAACTTTGACCTCTCCGACAGTAAATCACCAATTCAGTCAGATAACTGAGACGATATTCCATAAGCACGAGATTTCACTACAAGCCATTTGTGTGGTACAGTGTCAAATATCTTCTGGAAACCTAGAAATACGGAATCAATTTGAAATCCCTTGTTAACTTCATTCAACGCTTCGTGTGAGTAAAGAGGTAGCTATATTTCACAAGAACGATGTTTTCCAAATCCTTGTTGAGCTTGTGTCAATAAACTGTTCTCTTCCAGGTAATTCATACTGTTCGAACACAATATGCATCCAAAACATATTGATGCATATCGATGTTAATGATATGGGACCGTACCTTAGTGGATTGCTGTTATTTCCTGTGTTAGATATTTAGGTGACCTGTGCAACTTTCCAGTCTTTGGGTACGAATCGTCGCGCGAGCGGTTGCATATGATTGTTATGTATGGAGCTATTGCATCAGCATACTCTGAAAATAACCTAATTGGTATACAATCTGCACCGGAAAACTTGCTTTTATTAAGTGATTTAAGTTCCTTTACTACTCCGAGGGTATGTACACCCAGATTATTCATGTTGGCTGCTATGCTTGGTTAAAATTGTGGGATATTCGTCTTCTTGCAATAATAATTTATTTAATCCAACGTTCCCGCGTTAGTGGGGTAGTGATTGAGCATATAAATAGAGATAACGAACCATCACTGCAGTATCATAAAAAAATAATTCAAACTTCTTCAGGTTCTCTACAACCCAAAAGTGTACTTTCAAACCTTGGCCCGTGTATCGTAGATCACATATAATACTGACAGTGTCGATAAGACATTGTGGAGTAGACACTCCTGATGCATGCAGTCCATGATTAGTTAAATTATATTGGTTCTGCTATACATGGACTGAGGAGAACAAGTACATTTTTTGTTTATAGTGTACCTGAAGATGACGTAAGCTTTGCGCGGGAACTAGTCGCTTAAAAGAAATTTCTTTGATGATACGGCTGTGGTGGTTGGTTTTCTTTATTTTTAACTTTCTATGAAGTGGGCTTCATATTGGGGGAATACTTTATATCCACCTTAAAAAGATTAATGTATATCAATAATACCAAATTCGTCATTGCTGTTGACTTCGTCTCTCAATATACTAGTTAAAACGTGTTGTTGTTGCGGTCTTCAGTCCTGAGACTGGTTTGATGCACCTCTCCATGCTACTCTATCCTGTAGAAGCTTCTTCATCTCCCAGTAACTACTGCAACCTACATCTTTCTCAATATGCTTACTGTATTCATCTCTTGGTCTCCCTCTACCATTTTTACCCTCCACGCTCCCCTACAATACTAAATTTGTGGTCCGTTGATACCTCAGAATATGTCTTACCAACAGATCCCTTCTTCTAATCAAATTATGCCACAAACTACTCTTATCCCCAATTCTATTCAATACCTTCTCATCTTCAGCATTCTTCTGTAGCACCACATTTCAAAACCTTCTATTCTCTTCTTGTCCAAACTAATTACCGTCCATGTTTCACTTCCATACATGGCTACACTCCATACAAATACTTTCAGAAACCACTTTCTGTCACTTAAATCTATACTCGATGTTGACAAATTTCTCTTCTTCAGAAACGTTTTCCTTGTCATATCCGGTCTACATATTATATCCTCTCTACTTCGACCATCATCAGTTATTTTGCTCCCCAAATAGCAAAACTCCTTTACTGCTTTAAGGGTCTCATTTCCTAATCTAATTCCCTCAGCATCACCCTACTTAATTCGACCTTTCAAGACACTATCCATTCCTTTCAACTACTCTTCCATGTCCTATGCTGTCTCTCACAGAATTACAATGTCCTCGGCGAACCGCAAAGCTTTTATTTCTTCTCCGTAGATTCTAATACCTACTCCGAATTTTTCTTTTGTTTCCTTCACTGCTTGCTCAATATAGAGATTGTAAACATCGAGGAGAGGCTACAACCCTAACTCACTCCCTTCCCAACCACTGCTTCCCTTTCAACCCCTCGACTCTTATAACTGCCGTCTGCTTCCTGTACAAATTGTAAATAGATTTCCGCTCCCTGTATTTTACCCCTGCCACCATCAGAATTTGAAAGAGAGTATTCCAGTCAACATTTTCAAAGGCTTTCTCAAAGTCTACAAATGCTAGAAACGTAGGTTTGCCTTTCCTTAATCTCTCTTCTCAGATTAGTCGTAGGGTCAGTATTGCTCCACGTGTTCCAACATTTCTACGGAATCCAAACTGGTCTTCACCGAGGTCGGCTTCTACCAGTTTCTCCATTCATCTGTAAGGAATTCGCGTTAATATTTTGCAGCCGTGACTCATTGAACTGATAGTTCGGTAATTTTCACATCTGTCAACACCTGCTTTCTTTGGGATTGGAATTATTATGTTCTTCTTGAAGTCTGAGGGTATTTCGCCTGTCTCGTACATCTTGCTCACCAGATGATGGTGTCAGGAATGGTTCTCCCAAGGTCATCAGTAGTTCTAATGGAAGTTTGTCTACTCGTGAGGCCTTGTTTCAACTCAGGTCCTACAGTGCTCTGTCAAACTCTTCACGCAGTATGATATCTCCCATTTCATCTTCATCTACAGCCTCTTCCATTTCCATAATATTCCCCTCAAGTATATCGCCCTTGTGTAGACCCTCTATATACTCCTTCCACCTTTCTGCTTTCCCTTCTTTGCTTACGACTGAGTTTCCAACTGAGCTCTTGATGTTCATACAAGTGGTTCTCTTTTCTCCAAAGGTCTCTTTAATTTTCTTTGTGGCAGTATCTATCTTTCACCTCTAGCCATCCCTGGTTAGCCATTTTGCACTTCCAGTCGATCTCATTTGTGAGACGTTTGTATTCCTTTTTGCCTGCTTCATTGACTGCATTTTTATATTTTATCCTTTCATTAAGTTCAATATCTCTTCTGTTACCAAACGATTTCTAGTAACCCTCGTCTTTTTACCTACTTTATCCTCTGCTGCCTTCACTATTTCATCCCTCAAAGCTACCCATTCTTCTTCTACTGTATTTTCTCCCCATTCGTGTCAGTTGTTCCCTCATGCTCTCCCCGAAACTCTGTACAACCTCTGGTTTAGTCAGTTTATCCAAATCCCATCTCCTTATATTCCCAATTTTTGGAGTTTCTTCAGTTTTAATCTGCAGTTCATAACTAATAGATTGTGGTCAGTTTCCACATCTGCCCCTGGAAATGTCTTACAGTTAAAACCTGGTCCCTAAATCTCTGTCTTACCATTCTATAATCAATTTGAAACCTGTCACTATCTCCAGGCTTCTTCCATGTATACAACCTTCTTTTATGATTCTTGAAGCAAAAATGATTATGATGTGCTCTGTGCAAGATTCTACCAGGCGGCTTCCTCTTTCATTTCTTAACCCCAATCCATATACACCTACTACGTTTCCTTCTCTCCCTTTCCTACTACTTAATTCCAGTCACCCATGACTATTGAATTTTCGTCTCCCTTCACTATCTGAATAATTTCTTTTATTTCATCATACATTTCATCAATTTCTTCGTCATCTGCAGAGCTAATTGGCATATAAACTTGTACTACTGTAGTAGGCGTGGGCTTCGTGTCTATCATGGCTACAATAATGCCTTCACTACGCTGTTTGTAGTAGCTTACCCGCACTCCTATTTTTTATTCATTATTAAACTTACTCCTGCATTACCCCTATTTGATTTTGTATTTATAACCCTGTATTCGCCTGACCAGAAGTCTTGTTCCTCCTGCCACCGAACTTCACTAATTCCCACTGTATCTAAACCTAACCCATCCATTTCCCTTTTCAAATTTTCTAACCTACCTGCCTTATTAAGGGATCTGACATTCCACACTCCAATCCGTAGAAGGCCAGTTTTCTTTCTCCTGATAACGACGTCCTCTTGAGTAGTCCCCGCCCGGAAATCCGAATGGGGGACTATTTTACCTCAGGAATATTTTACCCAAGAGGACGCCATCATCATTGAACCATACGGTAAAGCTGCACGCCCTCGGAAAAAACTGCGGCTGTAGTTTCCCCTTGCTTTCAGCCGTGTTAAAAACGTAACGATGTGTAAGGTCCTGAACCTGATGATGTTGGATATCAATGGATATCACATTAATTGGGGAAAGTGACTTCTGCTACTATGACTTTAATTTATTGGTTAACTTTAACTGATAATTATAACGTTTATAGAATCTAGTAGAAGAATTCATTAAAAACCATAAATAATTTATCAGAATTTTAAAGTATAAGTTCCTGATGAGGTTCTAATATTTTTAAAAGATAGGCGATAACGAGGATACTGGAATGTAGTCGAACTAAATAAGGTGATTCTAAGGGAATTGGATTAGGAAATGAGACAGTTAAAGACGGAGATAAGTTAACATATTTGGGCAAGAAAATAAATGATAATCGCGGAAGCAGAGAGGATATAAAATGTAGATTGGTAATGGCAAGGAAAGCGTTTGTGAAGAAGAGAAATTTGTTAACATCGAGTATAGATTTAAGTGTCAGGAAGTCGTTTCTGAAAGTATTTGTGTGGAGTGTAGTCATGTATGGAAGTGAATCATGGACGATAAATAGTTTGGACAAGAAGAGAATAGAAGCTTTCGAAATGTGGTGCTACAGGAGAATGCTGAAGATTAGATGGGTACATCACGTAAGTAATGAGGAGGTACCGAATAGAATTGGGGAGAAGAGGAATTTGAGGTACAACTTGACTAGAAGGAGGGATCGGTTGGTACGACATGTTCTGAGGCATCAAGGGATCACCAATTTAGTACTGGAGGGCAGCGTAGAGGGCAAAAATCGTAGACGGAGAAAAGAGATGAATACAAAAAGGAGATTCAGAAGAATGTAGCTTCCAGTAGTTACATGGATAAAAAGAAGCTTGCACAGGATAGAGTAGCATGGAGATCTGCATAAAACCAGTCTCTGGACTGAAGACCACAACAACAACAACAAACAATATATACACTGCAGCACCAAGGTAGATGGGAAAGGCATGCGTATTCAAATACACAGATGTGTAAACAGGCAGAATGCGGCGCAACGGTTGGCAACGCCTATATACGAGTAAATCAACAAGTGTGTGACGCAGTTGTTAGAGCAACTGTTTCGCAAATTACTTGTAAATTTCAAAGCTGAGCCGTCAGAAACTGACAGACAACCAACCATTCAACGAAACGTCATCGATTTGAGCTTTCTTACCCGAAGGCCCAGTCATATACTTTTGATGATTGTACCACACAAGCCTTAACGCCTAAACTGGGTCCGTCAACACAGACACTGGACTATTGATGACTGGAAACACGTTGCCTGGTCGGACGAGCCTCATTTCAAATTGTATCAAGCGAATGGACGTGTATGGCTTATGCAGACAATTTTACGAATCCATTGCCCCTGCATGTCAGCAGGGGAGTGCTCAAGCCGGTGGAGCCTCTGTGATGGTGTGGGGCGTGTTCAGTTTGAGTGATATGGGACACCTGATACGTCTAGATACGACTCTGACAGGTGACATGTACGAAGCATCCTATCCGATCACCTGCATCCATTCATGCCAATTGGCCAATTCCAGCGGGAGAATGCGACACCCCACAAGTCCACAATTGCTACAGAGTGGCTTCAAGACTACTCCTCTTAGTTTAAACACCTCCGCTAGCCACTAGTCTACCAAGACATAAACATTATTGAGGATATCTGGGATGCCTTGCAACGTGCTGTTTAGAAGAGATCTCCACCCTGCAGCATTCATGGTATCAGTTCTCTCTAGCATTTCTTCAGACATTAATTGAATTCATGCAACGTCATGTTGCAGCAGTTCTGCGTCTCACGGGGATCCTACACGAGTTTAGGACAGTTTACCAGTTTCTTTTGCTCTTTAGTTTATACTAATGCTTTTGTTTGAGGAAGGATGTTTTAAGATGATCTTTGCCAGAAGAAGGGAAAGATAAGCAGGGCATCTGCTGCGGTATCCAAGTATACTTAACCTAGCCTAGGAATGAGCTGAGATGAAAGACTGGAGGTAATACTACGAGTCCAGGTGTTCAACCAAGTCGCTGATTGCGTTTATCTGCTCAATATTTACCTCAGGTTAATGTGATAGCTCTCCAGATCATAATTACCTGGCACCGGGCCCGAAAACTTGCCTCGGGCATGGATGTGTGTGATGTCCTTAAGTTAGTTAGGTTTAAGTAGTTCTAAGTCCTAGGGGACTGATGACCTCAGATGTTAAGTCCCATAGTGCTCAGAGCCATTTGAACAATTTTTAACCGGGCCCGAAACCATGCTTAAATCGAAACCTACTTTCCTGTTTTTCAGGTTTTCTGGCACTTTTATTTCGATGGACTCCTTAATTACGCTGTCCCTGAAGCTTGCCGTTTATACCACGACACTGGTTTCACAGTAATTATATTCTAGACAGTGCTGGACGAGAGCGTATGTGGTCAGTTTTTTTTTTAGTGTTGCTCATGCTACTTTTTTCATCTCTCCTCGACTGTTCTGATACATAACGAATATGCCACATTCTTATGGAATGCCGTACACGCTTAGCTTTAGGAGCCCTTGATAGACGTAAGGGCTTTTCGCCAGTTTGGAGGGGAGTGAAATACACTGGAGACCATGTGTTCGGAAAGGTCTCCAAATGAAACTTCCTGGCAGATTAAAACTGTGTGCCGGGCCGAGACTCGAACTAGGGACCTTTGCCTTTCGCGGGCAAGTGCTCTACCAACTGAGCTACCTAAGCACGACTCACGCTCCGTCCTCACAGCTTTACTTCTACCAGTACCTCGTCTCCTACCTTCCCAACTTTACAGAAGCTCTCCTGCGAACCTTTGCCCGCGAAAGCCAAAGGTCCCGAGTTCGAGTCTCGGCCCGGCACACAGTTTTAATCTGCCAGGAAGTTTCATATCAGCGCACACTCCGCTGCAGAGTGAAAATCTCATTCAGGTCTGCAAATGTTGTCAGTTACAGGACCAGCGCAGCGATGGGACCGATATTTGACTTTTCTTTTTCTTTCCCAGTCTCAAACTACTTCTCAGCTTTGTTGACTCCAACGCCTACACAATACGTCGATCTGAGCAATCTGCCACGGCACCAATTGCGCTGCATCATTTGGACCGAACAGTATTTACTTTTCCTTTCTTCCTCTTCTCTTTGCTCCAACGTTTTTCTAACATGATGGGAATGGGTTATGAGGGAATATCTTAAACTATTATAAAAGCACTCCGTCGTCAGTACACGAGTGGCCTACCGGGACCATTCGACCGCCGTGTCATCCTTCGTGGAGGGGCGTGGTGTCAGCACACCGCTATCCCGGTCGTTACGATGGTTTTCTTTGACCGAAGCCGCTACTGTTCGGTCGAGTAGCTCCTCAATTGGCATCACGAGGCTAAGTGCATCCCGAAAACTGGCAACAGCGCATGGCGGCCTGGATGGTCACCCATGCAAGTGCTGACCACGCCTAACAGCGCTTAACTTCGGTGATCTCACGGATCTTAAACTATTATATTACTCTAAAATAGTGATTTTTTTCTTTCATTTGTAACAGCGTCGATATGGATTTTCGAGATACACTGTTTTTGGACGATAGAGTCGCACATTATGAACAACGTTGTAATACAGTGGAGGCGAAGAGTTCAAAGCAATAGACAGATGATACGAGTGGCTGAGCCAAAGGGAATTAATCCTGAAAGTGTATTTGCACAAACCAACGATGGAATCAAGCATTTTTTATATACCGGTAAGGTTGTTCCCTCCTAGAACTTCACTGGACATTGTAAAAGGTTTAAAAAAATGCTGGGAGCGTATTATGTGGACAGAAAGATAATGACAACAAGCCTACAAATCTGAAAATAGTGTTCCAGGATTATTTTTATTTACTTACAAGTAGAAATGTTTAAAAAATGTTTGTAGTCATTTGTTTTAATTCAGATCTATATAGTAATTAACCTTCTGACATGCTGCGTGGTTTCAGCGACTGTTTTAAGTCGTGTCTTCCTACCACTTTCGCGCAACGACGCTCTGAGCGTGTTTTTTAGGGAACTGACTAGTCTGAACCTGGGACCTGTTGCTGGAAAGGAGACGCCAGACCTTTAGAGTTCAGAAGAGTTCAGTGAGACTAGCGATGATATACCTAAATACTTAATGATTTCAGCTTCAGCTCCACTGCACTCTCTGTACTGTAAAAGAATCTTAATACTAACTAAATTTAGTGGAAGGGGTTCAAGGCTTTCCTATTTTTAGTTAGCTGGTAAAATAACGTCGAAAAAGCAGTTAAGTTTACCATTGGAAATTTTATTCTACTCACAAGACATTGTTTATAAATTGCACTATTGATAAAAGGAAATAATTTAATACAGGATGATAAAAACCAACTGCGTTCAACAAAAATGTGAACGAATATTCTCTGAATGGATTTCCAAGGTCTACAATGGATCGAAGGATCACCTATGCCATATCACATCGATAATCTAGGTTTAAATTAAGTTTCGTAAAAATGGTCTACAATGACCCTCAGTTATCTTTAATTACTTATTTAACTTGTCGTAAATTACAGTGACTGATGTGGCTTCTTAATAATTATATAACAGAAACATCATCTCGTTTCAGATTTTAACTTCAAGTAGCAAATGTGAATACCATGAAGTTTAATTGACGATCGACACGGGTATCATGTAAAAAGGGGATGCAACAGATGAGACTTCTGCAGTTCTGAGTGAAGCCTTATGCGCTCAAAAATGCGGCATCGTGTGCGTTCATTACCTTGTCGTTGGTTAGGCAGGTTCAGGGGGTGGCGGGCGACGCAACTCCGCTCACCTCGCCGTCTCGGAAGCAACTCTCTCCTAACTTCTCCTTACTACAATTTACCGAAGTTGGTAAAAAAAAAAAAAAACTATCTGGCTGTGTTTTCATCTGACCAATCAGCTTCTCAGTGTTACCCTTAAGCTCTGCCTACAAAAATTCTGTCTATCCAATGAGAAACGTTATATTTTTCGTGGTGGGGCAAAGTTGTTAATGTTTGCTACGTAACAGAGACACGTATAGTCTCACGCTAAGACTTGCAGCTGGTGTGGCCCTTTTAGTGTTATCGTAAGATCTATACTGTTCTTCTGGAGGGGCCTTGGCGGTCGGCCAGAGGTGTGGATGTCCTTTATCGTAGGGCCTTCTAGTCTACATGGCTCTGCTGTCGGCTTCTGTTCTCGTTTCTCCCCTCGGAACTGCGTCTGCTTCACGGTAGGCAGGTATGACATGCATTTAGGCGTTCTTGTCTTAGCCTGTGGTATTCCATTTACTCACTCTTGGACCATATTACTTTGGTTAATTTAATGTAAGGATTTATTCGGAGCTATGTGAGATACTGCCGGATTTGCTATCATGTCAGGGTTTTCATGGAAGGTGTTGTATTTGCCTGACACCTTACAACCTACGACCCAAATGAAGATTTTAAAGTTGTTTCTATATTACATCATGAAACTTTGAACCAGTTCTCTGCCGGCCGCTGCGGCCGAGCGGTTCTAGGTGCTTACGTCGGGAACCGCGCTGCTGCTACGGTCGCAGTTTCGAATCGTGCCCCGGGCTTGGATGTGTGTGATGTCGTTAGGTTTAAGTAGTTCTAAGTCTAGGGGACTGATGACCTCAGATGTTAAGTCCCATAGTGTTCAGAGCCGTTTGAACCAGTTCTCTAAGCGAGATGCTTTTAGTCCGATGCATGAACAGATGTTTTGTTTAAGAACAGCCCCCGAATTACGATGTCTGCCTGACGCAGTACAGGTGATTGGAAATTTGAAGCCGATTCTAAGTGCCTACGTGAATAAGGGCCATATGGATTTGGCCTTTAAGTCTAATTATGAATGGCCAGTCTCAGAGAAACACCTCAACAATGTCCTCAGGTTCCTTTTAGCACTGTTTTCTACTAGTTGTTATGGAAGGCTGCAGTACGTAGCATCCAGAAGTGCTACCAGTTTATCAGAATTTCGGTAGAAACGTGACAACAGGCACCTTCCAAAATGGTAGATATCGAAATAGACGACAGAGGGATAGAAAACAATTAAAATCGCTCAAAAGTGGAAAGGCCGCTGGACCTGATGGGATGATAGTTCGATTTTACACAGAGTACGCGAAGGAACTTGCCCCCCTTCTTGCAGCGGTGTACTGTAGGTCTCTAGAAGAGCGTACCGTTCCAAAGGATTGGAAAATGGCACAGGTCATCCCCGTTTTCAAGAAGGGACGTAGAACAGATGTGCAGAACTGTAGACCTATATCTCTAACGTCGATCAGTTGTAGAATTTTGGAACACGTATTATGTTCGAGTATAATGACTTATCGGGAGTCTAGAAATCTACTCTGTAGGAATCAGCATGAGTTTCGAAAAAGACGATTGTGGCAAATCCAGCTCACGCTATTCGTCCACGAGACTCAGAGGGGCATAGAGACGGGTTCCCAGGTAGATGCCGTGTTTCTTGACTTCCGTAAGGCGTTAGATACAGTTCCCCACAGTCGTTTAATGAACAAAGTAAGAGCATATGGATTATCAGACCAATTGTGTGATTGGATTGAAGAGTTCCTAGATAACAGAACGCAGCATGTCCTTCTTAATGGAGAGAAGTCTTCCGAAGTAAGAGTGATTTCAGGTGTGCCGCAGAGGAGTGTCGTAGGTTCAAATGGCTCAAATGGCTCTGAGCACTATGGGACTCAACTGCTGTGGTCATCAGTCCCCTAGAACTTAGAACTACTTAAACCTAACTAACCTAAGGACATCTCACACATCCATGCCCGAGGCAGGATTCGAACCTGCGACCGTAGCAGTCGAGTGTCGTAGGTCCGTTGCTATTCACAATATACATAAATGCGCTTGTGGATGACATCGAAAGTTCACTGATGCTTGCGGATGATGCTGTGGTATATCGAGAGGTTGTAGGACTGGAAAACTGTACAGAAATGCAAGAGGATCTGCAGCGAATTGACACATGTTGCAGGAAATGGGTATTGAATCTCAATGTAGACAAGTTTAATGTGCTGCGAGTACATAGAAAGAAAGATCCCTTATCATTTAGCTACAATATAGCAGGTCAGCAACTGGAAGCAGTTAATTCCATAAATTATGTGGGAGTACGCATTAGGAGTGATTGTCGGTAAAGCAGGTGCTAGACTGAGATTCATTGGAATAATACTAAGGAAATGCAATTCGAAAATAAAGGAAGTAGGTTACAGAACGCTTGTTCGCCCACTGCTTAAATACTGCTCAGCAGTGTGGGATCCGTACCAGATAGGGTTGATAGAAGAGATGGAGAAGATCCAACGGAGAACAGCGCGCTTCGTTACAGGATCGTTTAGTAATCGCGAAAGCGTTGCGGAGATGATAGATAAACTCCAGTGGAAGACTCTGCAGGAGAGACGCTCTGTAGCTCGGTAAGGGATTTTGTTGATGTTACGAGAACATACCTTTACCGAGGAGTCAAGCAGTATATTGCTCCCTCCTACTTATATATCGCGAAGAGACAATGAGGATAAAATCAGAGAGATCAGAGCCCACGCAGAGGCATACCGACAATCCTTCTTTCCGCGAACAATACGAGACTGGAATAGAAGGAAGAACCGATAGAGAAGTTATGACAGCCGAAGACTGGCTAGCGGGAGTCCGTAGTTCGATTCCGGGACACTGGCCTTCCCCCGCCGCGTCGCTCCGCTGGCCGACGCACAACACCGTCAGGTGGCATGCAGAGTATGGATGTAGATATAGATGTATCCGTCGACATTACGATGACTTGGCTAGGCTGCTCTTGTGAGATAGCGTTCATGCTCTACGGCTGCGGATCACAATCTTTTTCCCGGTAGTCGAACTCGCTCTAACAGAGATACTAAACACAGCCTTCCGACACGCCTTCACAAAAGAAAATGACGTAAATATCCCAAAATTCGAATCGAGGACAGCTGTCAAGATAAGTAACGTAGAATTAAATATCCTCGGAGTAGTGAAGCAACTTAAATCACTTAATAAACGCAAGTCTTCTGGTCCAGACTGTATACCAATTAGGTTCCTTTTGGAGCATGCTCATGCATTAGCTCCACACTTAACAATCATATACAACCGTTTGCCCAACGAAAGACCCGTACCCGAAGACTGGACAGTGGCACAGGTCACACCAATATTCAAGAAATGTAGTTGGAGTAATCCACTAAATTACATGCCCATATCGTTAACTTCGATATGCAGCAGGATTTTGAACATACATTATGTTCAAGCATTATGGCTTACCTCGAAGATAACTGTCTATTGACACGCAGTCAACATTGGTTTAGAAAACATCGTTCCACTGAAACACAACTAACTCTTTATTCACATGACGTGCTGAGTGCTACTGTCAAGGGAGTTGAGATCGATTCCGCATTTCTGGAGTTCCGGAAGGCTTTCGAAGCTGTACCACACAAGCGGCTCGTTGTGAAACTGATTGCTTATGGAATATCGTCACAGTTATGTTCTGGATTTTTGAGTTCCTGTCAGAGAGGTCGAAGTTCACAATAATTAACGGAAAGTCATCGAGTAAAACAGAAGCGATTTGTGACGTTCTCCAGGGTAGTGTTATAGGCACTTTGCTGTTCCGTATCTTTATAAACGATTTTGGAGACGATCTCAGCAACCATCTCAGGTTGTTTACAGATGACGCTGTCGTTTATCGACTAACAAAGTCATAAGAAGATCAAAATTGCAAAACGATTTAGAAAAGATATCTGAAGGGGGCAAAAATTGGCAGTTGACCCTAAATAACGAAAAGTGTGAGGTAATCCACATGAGTCCTAAAAGGAATTCGTTAAAATTCGATTACACGATGAATCAGCCTAATCTAAAAGCCGAAAATTCAACATAATACCTAGATATTACAATTACAAACAACTTAAATTGGAAGGAACTCATAGAAAATGTTGCTGGGAAGGCCAACCAAAGAGTGCGTTTTATTGGCACGACACTTCGAAAATGTAACATACCTACTAAGGAGACTGCCTACACCACGCTTGTCCGTTCACTTTTAGGTTACTACTGCTCGGTTGGCATCCTTAACAGATAGGACTGACGGAGTACATCGAAAAAGTTCAAAGAAGGGCAGCACGTTTTGTATTATCGCGAAATATGGGAGGGAGTGTCACAGAAATGATTCAGGATTCGGTCTGGACATCATTAAAAGAAAGGTGTTTTTCGTTGCGACAGAATCTTCTCACGAAATTTCAATCACCAAGTTTCTTCTCCGAATGCGATAATATTTTGTTGAAACCAGCTTACAGAGGCAGAAATGATCACCACGATAAAATAAGGGAAATCGCAGCTTGTACGGAGAGACGTAAGTGTTCGTTCTTTCATCGCGCTATACGAGACTTGAATAATAGGGAATTGTTCAAAAATAGTTCAAAAGGCTCTGAGCACTATGGGACTTAACTGCTGAGATCATCAGTCATCTAGAGCTGAGAACTACTTAAACCGAACTAACCCAAGGACATCACATACATCCATACCCGAGGCAGGATACGAACCTGCGACCGTAGCGGTCGCGCGGATCCAGATTCTAGCACTTGGAACCGCTCGACCATTCCGGCCGGCAGTGAATTGTGAAGGTGGTGTTATGAACCCTCTGCCAGGCACTTAAATGTGATTTGCAGAGTATACATGTAGATGTAAATGTAGATACAGAACAGTAACCACCGACGATAGTCTGCAATGCGAATGAGGCTAATATCACAGCTCGTCGCAGCTGTAGAAGACAACTGAATCGGACCTCTAAATATCGTGTAAAAAAATGGATGAAACATCGCAGCTGAAGTCCCGATGAACACCCCTATCCTACCCTATATCCTCAATTATTCTCTGTCCCCCACCCCCATCCCCAACGTTTCTTACTCTCTGCAGTTCACTGTAGTGCCATAAAATTTATTCCCTCATGTCTTAACGTATCTCCTGTCAAACTGCACCTTCTTCTTGTCAGTGTTTTCCATACATTTCTTACTTCATCGATTCTGCGGAGAACCTTGTCGTACCAGCTCATCTAATTTTCAACATTCGTCGGAAGCAGCACAACTCAAACGCTTCGATTCTCTTCTGTTCCAGTTTTCCCTAGCCCATGCTCTACTTCTGCACAATGCTATGCTCGTAATGTTCATTCCTTAGAGAGCTGTACCTCAGCTGAAGGCCATATATTTGACATTAGTAGATATCTCTCCACGAGGAATGCCTGTACTGTCTGTGCCAATCTGCTGTTCATGTCCTCGTGCCTTTGTCGGTAATGTGTTATTTTGCTACCAAATGGCACAACTCCTTAATTTCGTCTTTTTCAAGGTCCCCATTTTGATGTTAAATTTATCGCTATCTGATTTTCCTAATTCTCATTTCATTATTCCTTTTTCGGTTTACGCTCAATTCATAATCTCTACTCGTTAAACTGAACGTTCTACTCAACACGACGTGTGATTCTTTGTCACGTTCTAGATCAAATGGTTCAAATGGCTCTGAGCACTATGCGACTTAACTTCTGAGGTCATCAGTCGCCTAGAACTTAGAACTAATTAAACCTAACTAACCTAAGGACATCACACACATCCGTGCCCGAGGCAGGATTCGAACCTGCGACCGCAGCGGTCGTTCGGTTCCAAACTGTAGCGCCTTGGACCGCACGACCACTCCGGCCGGCTTGTCACGTTCTCTCACGATAGCGAAATCACCAGCGAAACTTATCATCTCACTCCTGAATATTTCTGTAATATCCGTGATTGCATTTTTGTTGCCTAGGTTGAACACTTGCGACGAGGGACCGTATCCCTGCTTCACACCGTTTTTATAATGAGCAAATGGTTCTTGATCTTGCGCTGTTATTCTTACCGCATGGCTGCTGTACAAATTGTACATCATCGGGTGTTTCGCTATAGTTTATTTTTATGTTCCTCTGAATTTCGAATATCTTGCACCATTTTACAGCCTATAACTGTTTTTACAAGTTCGAGGCGGGGTGGCCGAGCGGTTCTAGGCGCTACAGTCTGGAACCGCGCGACCGCTACGGTCACTGGTTCGAATTCTGCCTCGGGCATGAATGTGTGTGATGTCCTTAGGTTAGTTAGGTTTAAGTAGTTCTAAGTTCTAGGGGACTGATGACCACAGATGTTAAGTCCCATAGCGCTCAGAGCCATTTGAACCATTTGTTTTTCCAAGTCGACAAATGCCGTCAAGATGTCTTGAATTCTCTTAATTGCTACATCCATTATGAAGCGCAACGTTCAGAACTGCCTCCCTGGTGATCTTACCGTTAACAGAGTCTCATTTCTCTTATCTGTTCATCCGTATGATCTCCCTGTCAATAACATGGGGCCGGCCGCGCTGGTCTCGCGGTTCTAGGCGCGCAGTCCGGAACCGTGCGACTGCTACGGTCGCAGGTTCGACTCGTGCCTCTGGCATGGATGTGTGTGATGTCCTTAGGTTAGTTAGGTTTAAGTAGTTCTAAGTACTAGGGGACTAATGACCACAGCAGTTGAGTCCCATTGTACTCAGAGCCATTTTGAATAACATGGGTACAAGAGGTGTTAAGTTAATTGTCCTTGACGCAGCACGTCATTCTCAATGGAGAGAAGTCTTCCGAAGTAAGAGTGATTTCAGGTGTGCCGCAGGGGAGTGTCATAGGACCGTTGCTATTCACAATATACATAAATGACCTAGTGGATGACATCGGAAGTTCACTGAGGCTTTTTGCAGATGATGCTGTGGTGTATCGAGAGGTTGCAACAATGGAAAATTGTACTGAAATGCAGGAGGATCTGCAGCGAATTGACGCATGGTGCACGGAATGGCAATTGAATCTCAATGTAGCGAAGTGTAATGTGATGCGAATACATAGAAAGATTGGTCCCTTATCATTTAGCTACAAAATAGCAGGTCAGCAACTGGAAGCAGTTAATTCCATAAATTATCTGGGAGTACGCATTAGGAGTGATTGAAAATGGAATGATCATATAAAGCTGATCGTCGGTAAAGCAGATGCCAGACTGAGATTCATTGGAAGAATCCTAAGGAAATGCAATCCGACAACAAAGGAAGTAGGTTACAGTACGCTTGTTCGCCCAATGCTTGAATACTGCTCAGCAGTGTGGGATCCGCACCAGGTAGGGTTGATAGAAGAGATAGAGAAGATCCAACGGAGAGCAGCGCGCTTCGTTACAGGATCATTTAGTAATCGCGAAAGCGTTACGGAGATGATAGATAAACTCCAGTGGAAGACTCTGCAGGAGAGACGCTCAGTAGCTCGGTACGGGCTTTTGTTAAAGTTTCGAGAACATACCTTCACCGAAGAGTCAAGCAGTATATTGCTCCCTCCTACGTATATCTCGCGAAGAGACCATGAGGATAAAATGAGAGAGATTAGAGCCCACACAGAAGCATACCGACAATCCTTCTTTCCACGTACAATACGAGACTGGAATAGAAGGGAGAACCGATAGAGGTACTCAGGGTACCCTCCGCCACACACCGTCAGGTGGCTTGCGGAGTACGGATGTAGATGTAGATGTAGATGTAGATGTAGATGTAGACGTAGGTTCCGGCGACCCGGAGTCAGTTGACACAAAAGTTATCTGATTATGGTACCACGGCTCAATGTAAAATTACAAAAAGAAGAAAAAAATATGCGGCAGAAACCAGCGGTTTGGGCCATGCTTACAGTGAAATGGTTCAAATGGCTCTGTGCACTATGGGACTTAACATCTGAAGTCATCAGTCCCCTAGAACTTAGAACCACTCAAACCTAACTAACCTAAGAACATCACACACATCCATGCCCGATTCAGGATTCGAACCTGCGACCGTAGCAGTCGCGTTGTTGCGGACTAAATCGCCTAGAACCGCTCGGCCACCGCCGCCGGCATATTTATTAAAATAGAGAGGTATGTGAACAGGCAGAATACGACGCTACAGTCGGCAACGCCTGTATAATGCAACATGTGTCTGTCGCAGTTGTTAGATCGCTTACTCCTGCTACAACGGCAGGTTATCAAGATTTAAGTGTGTTTGAACGTGGTGTTATAGTCCGCGCACGAGCGATGCGAGACAGCATCTCAGAGATAGCGATGAAGCGGGGTTTTTTCCATGTAACCATTTCACGAGTGTACTGTAAATATCAGGAATCCAGTAAAACATCAGATCGACGTCGCTGCAGCCGGAAAAAAAATTTCTGCAAGATCGGGACCAACGACCACTGAAGAGAATAGTTCAACGTGACAGAAGTGCAACCCTTCCATTGCTGCAGATTTCAATGCTGGGCCATCAAAAAGTGTCAGCGCGGGAACCATTCAACGATACATAATCGATATGGGCCTTAGGAGCGGAGGGCCTACTCGACTATCTCTGATGGCTGCACGACACAAAGCTTTACGCCTCGCCTGGGCCCGTCAACACCGACTTTGGACTCTTGGTCGGACGAGCATCGTTTCAGATTGAACAGAGCGAATGGACGAATATGGGTATAGAGATTACGCCATGAATTAATTGACTCTGCATCTCAGCAGGGGCCTGTTTCTACATCTACTACATCTGCATCTACATACATACTCCGCAATCAATCATACGGTGCGTGGTGGAGGGTACTTCGTACCACAAGCTGGTGAGGCTCTACAATGGTGTGGGCTATGTGATACTGGAGCCTTAGTTCGTCTAGATATGACTCTGACGGGTGACATGTACGTAATCTTCCTGTCTGATGAGTTGCATCCCTTCATATCCTTTACGCATTCCGAAAGACTTGGGCAATTCCAGCAGGACAATGCGGCACGCCACACGTTCAAAATTGCTACAGAGTGGCTCCAGGAACACTCCTCAGGGGTCACACTCTTCCGCTGGCCACCAAACACCCCAGACATGGGCATTAATGAGCATATCTGATAGGCCTTGCAACGTGATGTTCTGAAGAGAGCTCCACCCCATTATTCTCTTACGGATTTACGGACAGCCCTGCAGGATTCATGGTGTCAGCTCCCTCCAGCACCACTTCTGACATTAGTCAAATCGATTCCAGGTTCGTTGCGGCACCTCTGCGTGCTCGTGGGGGGGGGGGGGGGGGGGTTGCATGCACGATATTAGGTGGGTACAGCTGTTTCTTTGGATTTTCAGTGTATATTACATATCTACTGCCGATTAATCTTGGATCACATCATTAGATAAGTCCAGCACCTTGCAGCTGCCTTTACTGTAGCCTTTCGACCTATCCGCTCTCTTCTTTGCGCTCAGCAGTGGCACTCAGATTGCGCTGCTATCGTTTTCGCCAACTTGTCGTAGAGATGAAAATACTAGTATTGGTAGAAGAAAGGAAAGGATTTGCTGACACCGTGAAACGAGTTGAAAGACTGGTGAGTTAAAAATAAAGAAAAAACAACTTGCTGATAGAAGTGGCAAAAATTTCGCACCGTTGTGATGAGTCGGGCAGTACTGGAGACTGGGGAAAACCGGAGGCCGGACTCTCCCGGCAGCTCTGTGACGTCACACGCGGCTGGAAGGTCAGTGTCACGCTGGCCTCGTCCTCCAGTGAGAACTCGCCGCATCTCGGATGGTTGTTGTATTACTTGCATGCAGTCACGTTATCGAATACAGCGTGTATCAAATATAATTATCCGATTTCTAAAAAGAATTATAAGAGTTATTCATTATTAAACCGACTCCTGCATTATCCCTATTTGATTTTGTATTTATAACCCTGTATTCGCCTGACCAAAAGTCTTGTTCCTCCTGCCACCGAACTTCACTAATTTCTACTATGTCTAACTATAACCTATCCATTTCCCTTTTTGAACTTTCTAACCTACCTGCTCGATTAATGGATCTGACATTCCACGCTCCGATCCGTAGAACGCCAGTTTTCTTTTTCCTGATAACGACGTACTCCTGAGTAGTCCCCGCCCGGAGATCCGAATGGGGGGCTATTTTACCTCCGGAATATTTTACCCAAGAGGACGCCATCGTCATTTAACCCTACAGTAAAGCTCCATACCCTCGGGAAAAATTACGGCTGTAGTTTCCCCTTGCTTTCAGCCGTTCGCAGTACCAGCACAGCAAGGCTGTTTTGGTTAGTGTTACAAGGCCATATCAGTCAATCTTCCAGACTGTTGCCCTTGCAACTACTGAAAAGGCTGCTGCCCCTCTTCAGGAACCACACGTTTGTCTGGCCTCTCAACAGATACCCCGTTGTGGTTGCACCTACGTTACGGCTATCTGTATCGCTGAGGCACGCAAGCCTCCCCACCAACGGCAATGTCCATGGTTCATGGGAGGGGGGGGGGGGGCGGGGAGGATCAAATAACGTAAAGTATTTCTATGGAGTGTAGCCATGTATGGAAATGAAACATGGACGGTAACTAGTTTGGTCAAGAAGGGAACAGAAGCTTTCGAAATGTGGTGCTACAGAAGAACGCGGAAGATAAGATGGGTAGATCATGTAGCTAATGAGGAGTTATTGAATAGGATTGGGGAGAAGAGAAGTTTGTGGCACAACTTGACAAGAAGAAGAGATCGGTTGGTAGGACATGTTCTGAGGCATCACGGGATCACCAATTTAGTATTGGAAGGCAGCGTGGAGGGTAAAAATCGTCGAGGGAGACCAAGAGATGAATACACTAAACAGATACAGAAGGATGTAGGTTGCAGTAGGTACTGGGAGATGAAGAAGCTTGCACAGAATAGAGTATCATGGAACACTGCATCAAACCAGTCTCTGGACTGAAGACCACAGCAACAACAACAACAACGTTATTTGATATATGTGCGTGAACAACGTACTGTTGGAAAGAGCAAACTCTCCAGTTTTACTTGGTTCCCTCTACGTAGCTCCGGTCTGGGCCCACCTCAGTTGTATTAAAAATGGTGTTGGGACAACAGAATGCGTTTTGTGTTCTACATTCTGCAGAGTGTGGGTGAGCAATAACTGTCAAGCGTGACTTTCGTACTAAGTATGGTGTGGATCCTCCCACAGTACAGAGCATTTGGCGGTGGCATTGAACACTTCCGAGAAACAGGTTGTTTGTGTAAAGGCAGATCGCCAGGTCGTACCCGAGGGTTTCACACAGACGTCGAACGCATCCGCCGCAGTTTCACAAGGAGTCCGCAGAAATCCGTTCGCCGTGCAGCTCGACAGCTCAAACGAGCTCCTATGTCCGCCAGGCGTGTGTTGCGTCGATGTTTGCTCGTGAAACCATGCAAAATTCAGCTACTGCAAGCTCATCGTGAAGGTGACGAACAACAACGTGTGGAGCTCTGTACAAATGGTTAAAATGGCTCTGAGCACTATGCGACTTAACATCTGAGGTCATTAGTCCCCTATAACGTAGAACTACTTAAACCTAACTAACCTAAGGACATCACACACATCCATGCCCGAGGCAGGATTCGAACCTGCGACCGTAGCAGTCTCACGGTTCCGGACTGCGCGCCTAGAACCGCGAGACCACCGCGGCCGGCTGTCGAGTTCTGTAGTTTTGTTCTTGGCAAGATGGAGGATAACAGATTTCTTCCGCGCTTAGTGTTTAGTGACGAGATAACATTCCATTTAAATGGAAAGATGAACAGTCATAATAATGTGGCAATATGTGGTATGGAACAACCAGATGAAGCTGTAAAACAGGAGAGGGACTCCCAAAAATTTAATTTGTTTTACGGGAAAAGATTTATGCTCCATTTTTCTTTGTCGAGAACGCTGTTGCACGATGCACATATCCCGACATGCAATAGAATTTTCTTTTCCCGCAGTTGGAGACTGATTCGAACGACTTCATTTACCAACAGGATAGGGCACAGCCATACTGTCTTCAGCAAGTGCGGAGATTTTTAAATCAAAGGGTTACTGATCGATAGATCGGTAACACTAGGCCAGATGATTCAGCCTTACATTACTGGCCTCCAAGGTGATCGGACCTGACTGTGTGTGTTTACTTCTTGTCGGGGTTTATAAAAATAGAAATGGTTGAAATGGCTCTGAACACTATTGGCCTTAACTCCTGAGGTAATCAGTCCCCTAGAACATAGAACTACTCAATACTAACTAACCTAAGCACATCACCCACATCCATGCCCGAGTCATGATTCGAACCTGCGTTCGTAGCGGTCGCGCGGTTCCAGATTGTAGCGCTTAGAACCGCTCGGCTACTCCGGTCGGCTGGTTTATAAAAGATTCGGTTTATGTGACTCCGAAACCAACAAGAATAAATGAACTGAGACATGGTATAACAGCAGCCATCGAAAATTCAAGACATGCTCGCTGCAGTGTGGGAACAGTTTGAATACCGCACTGACAAATGCCGTGCATCTCAAGGGTGGCTTATAGAAAAACTCTGAAAAGCTATGGAGAAGAAACATTTTGAGTTTCCCGTTCTTCAAACACCATAATTCATTGTATGTGTTTATTATTTTCAGAAACAGAGACGTGCCAAATTGGATGGTTCTCTTTAATACACACTGTAGTTTGGAAAAACATCAAACCTGACCATAACATCACTTGGACTCAGCTTGAAGAGTTTTAATTTTTCGTTCAAATGAACGGAATATTTAATACAAAGGCTGATTTTCGCTACAAATGGCTGTGGCAGTGTTGCCATGTGTTTGGTATTCCCTTACGTAAGGCTATCAATAGCCCTAACAACAGATATTAATGGAAGGCGATAGCTGAGAATCAATGGTAAACCATACATTATTGGTGGCAACGGTTGTGATTTGATGAAACGCTTCTTGAGAAATCGCGGAGTCTTTTATTAGCTTATTCGTTATTGTAAAACGGTCTACATTGTGCCCGAACCTCATTTGTGTGCTGGCATAGCCAGTTAATATTTCCGATACAACGAAACGAATCATTCACAAGAATGGAACCACCTTCAACGTTATTGTCGGAAGCATTCGACGAGACCGCCATCTTTCACTTCTTCACATACCTAATGACGTCACTGTCACCAGAATCGCCCTCACAACTGAACAATCATTAATTCGCACGGTAACACAGATCTTCGTTCTCATTAGCAACATGTGAACAATCGTCCAAAGCCCCCGAGAGTGTTTCAGGTCCCTTTTTTTCGTTTTCTTTTCTGGATAAGACCCTGTCTAAAAGTAGGAGGAACTTCGAGCGAAGTATCAAAACGCAAAGTAAGGAAAACTTACATGAAGGCAAGTGATGTAAACCCCTAAATAGGGGCCGGCCGGAGTGTCTGAGCGGTTCTAGGCGCTACCGTTTGTCAAGTTACTGCTTGTGTCTAAGAACAGCTGCCAACAAGAGTAACGCAGAAGTAGATATCCCTAGAGTAGTGAAGCAATTCAAAACAATTAACAAAAGCAAGTCATTCGGTCCAAATTGTATATCAGTTAAGTTTCCTTCAGAGTATGCTGATACAATAGCTCCGTACTTAACATTCATATACAACCGCTCGCTCGACGAAAAATCCATGCCCAAAGAGTGGAAAGTTACACAGGTCACACCAATATTCATATACGTTAGTAGGAGTAATCCACTGAATTACAGGCCCGTATCATTAACGTCGATATGCAGCAGGATTTTTGAACATATATTGTTTTCGAACATTATGAATTACCTCGAAGTAAACGGCCTATTGACACATAGTGAACACGGTTTTAGAAAACATCGTTCTTGTGAAGCACAACTAACTCTTTAATACCATGAAGTGTTGAGGTCTATTGACAAGTGATTTCAAATTGGTACCGTATTTCTGAATTTCCGGAAGGCTTTCGACACTGTACCACACAAGCGGCTTGTAGTGCCATTGCGTGCTCATATAATATCGTCTCAGTTATATGACTCGATTCGTGATTTCTTGTCAGAGAGATCACAGTTCGTGAGAATTGACGGAAACTCATGGATTAAAGTGAAGGTGAGATATGTAGTTCCACTGTTATAGGCCCTCTTCTGTTTGTCATCTATACAGGGTGTTACAAAAAGGTACGGCCAAACTTTCAGGAAACATTCCTCACACACAAAGAAAGAAACGTTATGTGGACATGTGTCCGGAAACGCTTAATTTCCATGTTAGAGATCATTTTAGTTTCGAGAGTATGTACTGAACAACGTGATCAAATTGTAAAATTTCACAATCAACATGTGTGGGCTGACGAAAATCCGCACGCAATTGTGCAATCACGTCATCGACACAGATTTTCGTTGAAAGTTTAGGCAGGCATTGTTGGTGATGTCTTGATTGGGCCCCATGTTCTTCCACCTACGCTCAATGGAGTACGTTATCATGATTTCATACGGGACACTCTAACTGTGCAGCTTGAACATGTGCGTTTACACGTACGACACAACATTTGGTACATGCGCGATGGAGCTCCTGCACATTTCAGTCGAAGTGTTCGTACGCTTCTCAACAACAGATTCGGTCACCAATGGATTGGTAGAGGCGGACTAATTCCATGGCCGCCACGCTCTCCTGACCTCAACCCTCTTCACTTTCATTTATGGGGGCATTTGAAAGCTCTTGTCTACGCAACCCCGTTACCAAATGTAGCGACTCTTCGTGGTCGTATTGTGGGCGGCTGTGATACAATACGCCATTCTGCAGGGCTGCATCAGCGCATCAGGGATTCCAGGCGACGGAGGGTGGATGCATGTATCCTCGCTAACGGAGGACATTTAGAACATTTCCTGTAACAAAGTGTTTGAAGTCACGCTGGTACGTTCTGCTGCTGTGCGTTTCCATTCCACAATTAATGTGATATGAAGAGAAGAAACAAAATGAACTCTAACATGGAAAGTAAACGTTTCCGGACACATATCCACATAACATATTTTCTATCTTTGTGTGTGAGTACATGTTTCCTGAAAGTTCTGCCATACCTTTTTGTAACACCCTGTATAAATGATATAGGAGACAATCTCAGCAACCGTCCTAGGTAGTTTGCGGATGATGTTATCGTTTACCGAGTACGAAAATCATCAGAAGATCAAAACAAATTGCCAAACGATTTAGAAAAAAATGTGTATGGTGAAAAACTTGGCAATTGACCGTAATTAATTAATAAGTGGGAAGTCATCCATATGACTGCTAAAAGGAATCCGTTAAACTTCGGCTACACTATAAATCAGTCAAATCTAGAGGCCGTAATATCAGCCAAATGCCTAGGAATTACAATGACGAACAACATAAATTGGAAGGAACACGCGGAAAATGTTGTGGTGATGGCTAACCAAAGACTGCGTTTCATTTGCAGAACACTTAGGAAACGTAACAGATCTACGAAAGAGAATGCCTACACTACGCTTGTCCGTCCTCTTTTAGAATACTGCTTCGTGGTCTGGGGTCCTTATCAGATGGTACTGACTCAGTACATCGTGAAAGTTCAAAGAAGGGCAGCACGTTTTGTATTAGTGCGAAACATGGGAGACAATGTCACTGAAATGATGCAGGATTTGGGGTGAGAGGCTCTTTTTGTTGCGGTGGAATCTTCTAACGAAATTTCAATCAGCATCTTTGTCCCCCGATTGCGACAATATTGTGTCGACACCGACCTACATAGAGAGAAACGATCACGATATTAACATAAGGGAGAGAAGAAACATTTTGTGTCTCTGTGTTTGCCCAAGGCTCTGATATAACCCATTTTGGGTTAAAAATCTCGTAATGTCTCCGGATTTGAGATTAGGAGCTACGAGCTGTGTTACTTAAGTTCTGTGGAACATTTGAGAGAAACAGTGTACATATCGCTCAGCCTTGGTGAGCGGGCACAGCTGGTCGACTAAGCCAGGGAGAAACATATTTTTTCACCTTAAGAAAACTAGGGGCAGTTTACGATTGTGTATCCAACCAAGTACAGAGTACAACTATCAGGTTAACAGGTCTGCCAGGTATCGAGCACCGACCGCTGACACATGCAACAGCAGGACACCGCACTGCTCAGGTGCCAAGTGTGGTAATCACTAGAGTGTGTTCACTTTAGATCACCTTTTGGTCGTAGATGAATTCTTCCTTCCCTCGTGTCGATGTCAGTCATGTATTGCACGTGTGTTCTTATGGATTAAATTTGAGGAAGGTATTCGGCAGATAGACGATATTTTCCCGCTTCGATAGCGGAGTCAGTATATAGTTAATTGTGTGAATTTATAACACTGCCAGCATAATATTTGGGGGGGAAATTTTCTGCGTTCATTGTGCTTGGAATTATGTCAATATTTGTTTTTCTCTTGAGATTACGCTACTGCAAGAATTGGTTTGGTCAACTTCCATGTGTTTATCTTGCTTCAAGTTGGGTTCATTAAGATTTCCTTGCGTTAATTTTACGGGTTCTTCCTAAGTACAATGGATTTTCCTTCAACGCCAAATATCCAACCTGAACCTACTGTGTATTTTGATTCTTAAAATAAAAATATTTAGTACAGGTAATAGTTAGTTTGTTCGACTTAAAGTACAGGTTACCCTTCCTAACTTACATATTTTAGCTCATATGTAACATCTATTACTCTGATGTTCAAACGCCACTGTGTCTGGGATCTCTTTATCTGGCAGGGCCTGGGTTCAGAGGAATTTTAAACTTGTGAGAGCCATCAGTGCTTGGTAGATGGTAAAGACAGTTCACAACAAACCGGGCTGGTACGTTAGATCTGCCATCACTTGGGATGCTGGAAGACATGAATTCATTATCCTGATACTATAACTGTCTGAATCAGTCTCACTTTCCTGATGAAAAAGTGTCATCTTCAATCCATTCAGTTATCGTTGATAGAAATTACCCATCACTTGTGCTGACTTAAGATGATGTTTATACGAGTATGTTTATAAAACTAAAATGGCATCCATGGTGGAAGTAAAAGACTCTTGCATAATTAGTCTGTTTATGGCACTACAGCTAAGCGTATCTGAAACATATGTAGCGTAAGGATAGACACTTACCTTCAAAATTGTACGTTTTGCAGTAGTACTAAAATTTCCACAATAAATGTAGACATACCGAACCGTTAACTATTGTCAGTAATATTTCCAACGTAATATGCCATTCTGACTCAAGACAAGTGAAATGTGTGAAACACGTCTTGTTAGTTAAGGAGTCTAAAAAGGCTCTTTCCGTGCAGTAGACGTTTAGGGTTGCAAAATTAATGAATAGTAAAAATAATGTCCAGTAAAACGATAAATCACACAAATCTAAAAGCCGTTGTCCACTAAATTCCTAGGGATAGCAATTATGAACAAATTAAATTGGAACGACCACATGTTGTGGAGAAGGTGAACCAAAGTCTACGTTTTAGAGGCACATAAGTTACAAGATTGAATAGTTCTACTAAGAGACTGCCTACACTGTGCTTTTCCAAACTCTTCTAGAGTATTGTGACACAATATGAGAGCTTTACCAGATTCGACAGGTAGGAGAACATCTAAAAATTTCAGAGAAGAGCAGCTCGTTTTCTATTTTGCGAAATATGAGAGATTACACAGATATTATATGAAAATTTGGGTGGCAGTCAATAAAACATAGGCGTTCTTCATTGCTGCCAGATATGTTTCACCAAATTTCTCTCCCGATGACGAAAATACTTTGTTGACATCCAGCTGCATAGGGAGAAATGATCATTGCAACAATATAAGAGAAATAGGGGCTCACGCGCAAACATCAAAGTGTTAATTTTGTCTGTGCACTATTCACGAGTGGAAGAGGAGAAATAGCCTGAAAGTGGTTTAATGAACCCTCTTCGAGGCACTTAAAGCGTGAATTACGAAATAATCCTGAAGATATAGCCGTAAAAATACGTTCATCTTCATCTACATCTACATCTACATCTACATGGATACTCTACAAATCACATTCAAGTGCCTGGCAGAGGGTTCATCGAACCACCTTCACAATTCTCTATTATTCCAATCTCGTATAGCGTGCGGAAAGAAAGAACACCTATATCTTTCCGTAACAGCTCCGATTTCCCTTATTTTATCGTGCTGATCGTTCCTCTCTATGTTGGTCGGTGTCAATAAAATATTTTCGCATTCGGAGGAGAAAGTTGGTGATTGGAATTTCGTGAGAAGATTCCGTTACATAGAAAAACGTCTTTCTTTTAATGATTTCCAACCCAAATCCTGTATCATTTCTGTGACAATATCTGCCATATTTCGCTATAATACAAAACGTGCTACCATTCTTTGAAGTTTTTCGATGTCCTCAGTCACTCCTATCTGGTAATAATCCCACACCACACAACAGTATTCTAAAAGTGGACTGACAATCGTAGTGTACGCATTCTCCTTAGTAGGTCTGTTACATTTTCTAAGTCTACTACCAATAAAACGCAATCTTTGGTTAGCCTTCTCCACAATATTTTCTATGTGTTCCTTCCTGTTTACGTTGTTCGTAATAGTAATACCTAGTTGAATTTACGGTTTTTAGATTAGGCTGATTTATAGTGTAACCGAAGTTTAACGAGTTCCTTTCAGCACTCATGTGGATGACCTCACACTTTTCGTTATTTAGGGTCAACTGCCACTTTTCGCACCATTCAGATATCTTTTCTACATCGTTTTGAAGTTAGTTTTGATCTTCCGAGGACCTTCGATAAACGACAGCGTCATCTGCAAACAACCGCAGACGGGTGCTCAGATTGTCTCCAAAGTCGTTTATATAGATAAGGATCAGCAAAGGGCCTATAACACTATATTGGGGAACGCCATAAATCACTTTAGTTTTACTCGATGACTTTCCGTCAGTTAGTGCGAACTGTAACCTCCCTGACAGGAAATCACAGATCCAGTCACACAACTGAGACGATATTCGATAATCCCTACCTCCATGAACCATGGACCTTGCCGTTGGTGGGGAGGCTTGCGTGCCTCAGCGATACAGATGGCCGTACCGTAGGTGCAACCAGAACGGGGGTGTATCTGTTGAGAGGCCAGACAAACGTGTGGTTCCTGAAGAGGGGCAGCAGCCTTTTCAGTAGTTATAGGGGCAACAGTCTGGATGATTGACTGATCTGACCTTGTAACACTAACCAAAACGGCCTTTCTGTGCTGGTACTGCGAACGGCTGAAAGCAAGGGGAAACTACAGCCGTAATTTTTCCCGAGGGCATGCAGCTTTACTGTAAGATTAAATGATGATGCCGTCCTCTTGGATAAAATATTCCGGAGGTAAAATAGTCCGCCATTCGGATCTCCGGGCGGGGACTACTCAAGAGGACGTCGTTATCAGGAGATAGAAAACTGGCGTTCTGCGGATCGGAGTGTGGAATGTCACATCGCTTAATCGGGCAGGTTGGTTAGAAAATTTAAAAAGGGGAATGGATAGGTTAAAGTTAGATATAGCGGGAATTAGTGAAGTTCGGTGGCAGCAGGAACAAGACTTCTGGTCAGGTGACTACGGGGTTATAAACACAAAATCAAATAGGGGTAATGCTGCAGTAGGTTTAATAATGAATAGGAAAATAGGAATGCGGGTAAGCTACTACAAACAGCATAGTGAACGCATTATTGTGGCAAAGATAGATATGAAGCCCACACCTACTACAGTAGTACAAGTTTATATGCCAACTAGCTCTGCAGATAACGAAGAAATTGAAGAAATGTATGATGAAATAAAAGAAATTATTCAAATAGTGAAGGGAGACGAAAATTTAATAGTCATGTGTGACTGGAATTCGAGTGTAGGAAAAGAGAGAGAAGGAAACGTAGTAGGTGAATATGGATTGGGGGAAAGAAATGAAAGAGGAAGCCGTCTGGTAGAATTTTGCACAGAGCATAACTTAATCATAGCTAACACTTGGTTGAAGAATCATAAAAGAAGGTTGTACACATTGAAGAATACTGGAGATACTAGCAGGTATCAAATAGATTATATAATGGTAAGACAGAGATTTAGGAACCAGGTTTTAAATTGTAAGACATTTCCAGGGGCAGATGTGGACTCTCACCACAATCTATTGGTTATGAAGTGTTGACTAAAACTGAAGAAACTGCAAAAAGGCGGGAGTTTAAGGAGATGGGACCTGGATAAACTGAAAGAACCAGAGATTGTACAGAGTTTCAGGGAGAGCATAAGGGAACGATTGACAGGAATGGGGGAAAGAAATATATTAGAAGAAGAATGGGTAGCTCTGAGGGATGAAGTAGTGAAGGCAGCAGAGGATCAAGTAGGTAAAAAGACGAGGGCTAGTAGAAGTCCTTGGGTAACAGAAGAAATATTGAATTTAATTAATGAAAAGAGAAAACATAAAAACGCAGTAAATGAAGCAGGCAAAAGGGAATACAAACGTCTCAAAAATGAGGTCGACAGAAAGTGTAATATGGCTAAGCAGGGATGGCTAGAGGTAAAATGTAAGGATGTACAGGCTTATCTCAGTAGGGGTAAGATAGATACTGCCTACAGGAAAATTAAAGACACATTTGGAGAAAAGAGAACCACTTGCATGAATATCAAGAGCTCAGATGGAAACCCAGTTCTAAGCAAAGAAGGGAAAGCTGAAAGGTGGAAGGAGTATATAGAGGTTCTATGCAAGGGCGATTTACTTGAGGACAATTGTATGGAAATGGAAGAGGATGTAGATGAAGATGAAATGGGAGATACGATAATGCGTGAAGAGTTTGACAGAGCACTGAAAGACTTGAGTCGAAACAAGGCCCCAGGAGTAGACAACATTCCATTGGAACCACTGACGGCTTTGGGAGAGCCAATCCTGACAAAACTCTACCATCTGGCGAGCAAAATGTATGAGACAGGTGAAATACCCTCAGACTTCAAGAAGAATATAATAATTCCAATCCCAAAGAATGCAGGTGTTGACAGATGTGAAAATTACCGAACTATGAGTTTAATAAGTCACAGCTGCAAAATACTAACGCTAATTCTTTACAGACGAATGGAAAAACTAGTAGAAGCCGATCTCGGCGAAGATTCTGAAGAAATCTTGGAACATGTGAGGCAATACTTACCCTACGACTTATCTTAGAAAATAGATTATGAAAAGGCAAACCTACATTTCTAGCATTTGTAGACTTAGAGATAGCTTTTGACAATGTTGGCTGGAATACTCTCTCTCAAATTCTAAAGGTGGCAGGGGTGAAATACAGGGAGCCAAAGGCTATTTTCAATTTGTACAGAAATCAGATGGCAGTTATAAGACTCGAGGGGCATGATAGGGAAGCAGTGGCTGGGATGGGAGTGAGACAGGGTTGTAGCCTCTCCCCGATGTTATTCAATCTGTATATTGAGTAAGCAGTAAAGGAAACAAAAGAAAAATTCGGAGTAGGTATTAAAGTCCATGGAGCAGAAATAAAAACGTTGAGGTTCGCCGATGACATTGTAATTCTGTCAGAGACAGCAGAGGACTTGGAAGAGCAGTTGAAAGGAATGGACAGTGTCTTGAAAGGAGGATATAAGATGAACATCAACAAAAGCAAAACGGGGATAATGGAATGCAGTCAAATTAAATCGGGTGATGCTGAGGGAATTAGATTAGGAAATGAGACACTTAAAGCAGTAAAGGAGTTTTGCTATTTGGGGAGCAAAATAACTGATGATGGTCGAAGTAGAGAGGATATAAAATGTAGACTGGCAATGGCAAGGAAAGCGTTTCTGAAGAAGAGAAATTTGTTAACATCGAGTATAGATTTAAGTGTGAGGAAGTCGTTTCTGAAAGTATTTATATGGCGTGTAGCCACGTATGGAAGTGAAACATGGACGATTAATAGTTTAGACAAGAAGAGAATAGAAGCTTTCGAAATGTGGTGGTACAGAAGAATGCTGAAGATCAGATGGGTAGATCACATAACAAATGAGGAGGTATTGAATAGAAATGGGGTGAAGAGGAGTTTGTGGCACAACTTGACAAGAAGAAGGGACCGGTTGGTACGACATGTTCTGAGGCATCAAAGGATCACAAATTTAGCATTGGAGGGCAGCATGGAGTGTAAAAATTGTAGAGGGAGACCAAGAGATGAATACATTAAGCAGATTCAGAAGGATGTAGGTTGCAGTAAGTATTGGGAGATGAAGAAGCTTGCACAAGATAGAGTAGCAGGAAGAGCTGCATCAAACCAGACTGAAGACAACAACAAACAACAATTCGATAATCGAGCGTGGTGGCGCAGTGGTTACACGCTGGACTCGTATTCGTTAGGACGATGGTTCATGCCCTCGTCCGGCCATCCTGATTTAGTTTTTCCTTGATTTCCCCAAATCGCTCTAGGAAATTTCCGTGATGGGTCCTTTGAAAGGGCACGGCCGACTTCCTTCCCCGTCCTTCCCTAATCCGATGAGACCGATGACCTCGCTGTTTTTACTCTTCCCCCAAAAGAACCTAACAACCCGATTTTCGATAAGCACGCAAGCATGTAAAAGTGTTTTTCCTAAGAACGCCGAGTATTAAAGAGAACATTAACTACTACACACCTCTTTCATACGTCGTTCTGATAAAATCGGAGGTCTACCGAGACCAAAAGCTCCATGTTTTGCATTCAATGCTAATTATCACCTCTCAAGATAAAGTTTTCTCATTTATTTTTCTGTAGCTTACTGGAACTTGCCTGCAGTCGTGGTACACATCGAAATTCCATTGCCAAAGAACCGCAGCATGCCGTTTCAGGCACCTAATCAATATGGTGCTGCTCAATAACAAAGTGGTCCATTGACACAGAATTTCATTCTCTGCGTCTGAATAGGAAAAGCGTCGGAACAATACATGTGGCCCAGAATGAGTTTTTCACTCTGCAGCGGAGTGTGCCCTGATATGAAACTTCCTGGCAGATTATAAGTGTGTGCCGGACCGAGACTCGAATTCGGAACCTTTGCCTTTCGCGTGCAAGTGCTCTACCCTCTGAACTTCCCAAGCCTGACTGACGCCACGTCCTCACAACTTCACTTTTGCCAGTAGCTCAGCTGGTAGACCACTTGGCCGTGAACGGCAAAGATCCCGATTTCGAGTCTCGGTCCGGCACACAGTTCTAATCTGCCGGGAAGTTTCAATGCATGCTGTGCTGGTAGCTGTATACTGCAACAATTGACCTTCAGATGACTCCGTGTTTAGATGGCGCAACAGTTTCTAGCGTAGTCAGACAAGTGTAATTGATAAAGAACAAAGTGGCCACGCGTCAGTCTGTGAATAGGCGGATGCAGTACTGAGTCTTAACGCCTGCAGTGTCGGCAACCAACATCACTTCTGTGCTTCAAAAATGCCTAATACAAGGGCGATAATTTTCCAGAAGACGAACAGCGATGCAATAACTGTCCACCAGAAGGTTATCCAACTTCCGCTCGAGACCACAGGCTGCATGAACCCATTCTCTTCCATAAATCACATGCTCGAGAATAAGCATGGCTGTTTTCTAGGGTTGGAGGTATTTAGGGCAGCGCTTGGGTCGAACCAGAACAGTTCACCCCAAACGAGTTTTCCTAGGAAAGGCGACGATTCAGTAAGGATTCCATCAATCACGATTCTCACTCCTCGACCTCACTGCCATTCAAAACTGACTTTGCGCCACAACACATGCTACCCGTTGGCTTATGTTTGTGGTCTCATCTCCAAAGAAGTCCTCTGCAGACACGCAGAGTCAATGGGTTCGTGATGTCTCCAAACCCACACACGTCCATCCACTCGATGCATTTTGAAACGAGAATTGTCCGACCAGGCAACATGTTTCCAGCACAAACAGTTCGATGTCGCTTTTGACAGGCCCAGGAGAGGCGTAAAGCCTTGTGTCGTCCAATTATCATGGGTACACAAAAGGGCCTTCACCTCCGAAAGCCCATATCGATCATGTGTCGTTGAATGGTTAGCACATTAAGACTTGCTGATTTCGCAGAATTGAAATCTGTAGCAATTTGCGGAGGGGTTCCACTTCTGTCACTTTGAACGATTCTTTTCAGTCGTTGTTAGTTCCGTTCTTCCAGGATCTCCTTCCTGCGGCAGCGATGTCGGTGATTTGATATTTCACCTGATTCATGGTATTCACGACACGTACGTAAAATGATAGTACGGTAAGGTCCCCACCGCATTGGTAAGTCAGAAATGCTGTGTCTTATCGCTTGTGCGTCAACTGTAGAATAACGTTCAGACTCACTTAAATCTTGATAAACTACCATTGTAGCTGCGGTAACAGATCTAAAAACTGCGACAGACACTTGTTGCCTTATATAGGCGTTGCCGACCGCAGCGCCGCATTCTGCCTGTCCACATACCTCTATATTAGAATACGCACGCCTGTAGCAGTTTCTTTGACAGTTCAGTGTATTAATCTCTGAAAAACACCTCAGCCATTGCCACCACGAAATTTTTTGTACCACCATCGACGGACATATTAGGGGGAGTCGCAACAAAAGTGAAGGCCATGGCCGTGGCACTTGAAGACCGACGCAATGGGATACTTGATAATGATTCAGCTACCAGTTGTCGACATCGTCCAAGATATTTTGTACACTAGAAATGTCATCTACCTCTGTAAGGCAGCAACCGTAATGTTACAGCTACGCCACGCTTATCCAGGCCGGCCGCTGTGACCGAACGGTTAGAAGCACTTCAGTACGGAACCGCGCTGCTGCTACTACGGTCGCAGGTTCGAATCCTGCCTCGGCTTGGAGGTGTGTGATGTCCTTAGGTTAGTTATGTTTATGTAGCTCAAATTCTAGGGGACTGATGACCTCAGATGTTAAGTCCCATGGTGCTCAGAGCCATTTGAACCATTTTGAACGCTAATTCAGACCACTTGTATTGCCTCCTGATCACTGTAGACGAATGATGGTCCTATCTCTATGACCCCTAGACATAGCCACTGAACAAGCAGTGGAGGCATGTGGATACACAACCACAGAAAAAGCTGAAGATCAAGCTGTCATTTTTGGACCGCCACTGTGTGGGTTTGGTGCTAACAGATGACTCTCCTTAGCGGTATACCATCACAGGAACATGCAACAGCAATCCACTAACGTGAGCACTGGCACACCCACATATTGCAGTTCCTTCATACTCCCATCAAAGTTCCCCTCACCCCCAGAGTTCACCTGACATGGCACCTCGGGGGAGCTCTTCATGTACTCTCGAACAAGGAAGTCGTTGTGGAACTTTAGTCTCTCCCTATGTGTAAATTGTTCAGACAACATACAGGAACAAAGCCCAGTGATGTCTTGAACAACCACCTGACTATTAACGTGGAAAAGGATGTTGCCTCACCTTTCTTCATCTGTTGGTCGGGGTCAAAGATGATGCTACGTTGCAGCATACCGGTTTTTTATTTTATTTATTTATTATTAATAAATGAGTGAAAGTTGTTTCTTTTGGGAAAAGCTGATATTAATAACAAGAAATGACAATATATATATATATATATATATATATATATATATATATATATATATATATATATATATATATATATACTCCTGGAAATTGAAATAAAACACCGTGAATTCATTGTCCCAGGAAGGGGAAACTTTATTGACACATTCCTGGGGTCAGATACATCACATGATCACACTGACAGAACCACAGGCACATAGACACAGGCAACAGAGCATGCACAATGTCGGCACTAGTATAGTGTATATCCACCTTTCGCAGCAATGCAGGCTGCTATTCTCCCATGGAGACGATCGTAGAGATGCTGGATGTAGTCCTGTGGAACGGCTTGCCATGCCATTTCCACCTGGCGCCTCAGTTGGACCATCGTTCGTGCTGGACGTGCAGACCGCGTGAGACGACGCTTCATCCAGTCCCAAACATGCTCAATGGGGGACAGATCCGGAGATCTTGCTGGCCAGGGTAGTTACTTACACCTTCTAGAGCACGTTGGGTGGCACGGGATACATGCGGACGTGCATTGTCCTGTTGGAACAGCAAGTTCCCTTGTCGGTCTAGAAATGGTAGAACGATGGGTTCGATGACGGTTTGGATGTACCGTGCACTATTCGGTGTCCCCTCGACGATCACCAGAGGTGTACGGCCAGTGTAGGAGATCGCTCCCCACACCATGATGCCGGGTGTTGGCCCTGTGTGCCTCGGTCGTATGCAGTCCTGATTGTGGCGCTCACCTGCACGGCGCCAAACACGCATACGACCATCATTGGCACCAAGGCAGAAGCGACTCTCATCGCTGAAGACGACACGTCTCCATTCATCCCTCCATTCACGCCTGTTGCGACACCACTGGAGGCGGGCTGCACGATGTTGGGGCGTGAGCGGAAGACGGCCTAAGGGTGTGCGGGACCGTAGCCCAGCTTCATGGAGACGGTTGCGAATGGTCCTCGCCGATACCCCAGTAGCAACAGTGTCCCTAATTTGCTGGGAAGTGGCGGTGCGGTCCCCTACGGCACTGCGTAGGATCCTACGGTCTTGGCGTGCATCCGTGCGTCGCTGCGGTCCGATCCCAGGTCGACGGGCACGTGCACCTTCCGCCGACCACTGGCGACAACATCGATGTACTGTGGAGACCTCACGCCCCACGTGTTGAGCAATTCGGCGGTACGTCCACCCGGCCTCGCGCATGCCCACTATACGCCCTCGCTCAAAGTCCGTCAGCTGCGCATATGGTTCACGTCCACGCTGTCGCGGCATGCTACCAGTGTTAAAGACTGCGATGGAGCTCCGTATGCCACGACAAACTGGCTGACACTGACGGCGGCGGTGCACAAATGCTGCGCAGCTAGCGCCATTCGACGGCCAACACCGCGGTTCCTGGTGTGTCCGGTGTGCCGTGCGTGTGATCATTGCTTGTACAGCCCTCTCTCAGTGTCTGGAGCAAGTATGGTGGGTCTGACACACCGGTGTCAATGTGTTCTTTTTTCCATTTCCAGGAGTATATATATATGAAAACACCAGAAGACTTGTTGAACAAACGCTTACAGATACAACGTCAAGAATTAAGTTTCAAGGAGAAATTTCTGAACCATTGAAAATAAAAACAGGAGTTCCACAAGGACATAGACTGTTACCAATTCTCTTTAGCTTGGTTTTAAATAAAACAGTAAAAACATGGGAAAGCACATTAAGAAACTGAGGCCCAAAGGATATAAGCATGGGCCAAGGAAGAACAAATTTAAAGCTAAATGTTTAGCCTTGGCAGATGATAGTTATCAGCATGAATGGGGAAGCAAAGAAAGACGCCAACAAAATAGGTGCTAGAGATGAAATAATACGTGACGGGAATCACTTCAGGCTACTGATAGAAAACGCAAACTATGAAGAAAATGAGCCAAAACCTCGACCCAAGAGAGTGTGGACAGATGAGCAGAGACGAGCAGTTGGCGAGAAAATGAAGAAGTACTGCGAAGAACGCAAGAAAAAGAAACACCATAAGTCTTGAGTTGTCCGCGAACTTACACCACTTATTTCCCGAACTGCCCATTCCTGAGCCAAAAATATTCTTGTATAATGGCAAGAGTTATCCAAAAATATAATACCGTATGACGGAAGCGAATGAAAATAAGCAAAGTAGATTAATTTTCGCGTCGAACGATCACTTATTTAAGATACCGTTCGAAAAAGTAAAAATGGCAACATTACGCCTTTGAACAAGATCCTGAACTGCTCAGTTTCATTAATCATACGCCCATTCTGTGAAATTAAAACGTCGAGTTTTGTTGATGTCAGTGTTAGAAAATTAAAAACACAGTTTTAGCGTGATTTAGCGTTAGCTTATTATGTGCAAGCCATGAACTCAAGTCATGAACTGCACTATTTGGAGCAGAGGTAGTGTTGCACACAACATCCTTTACTGCCAAGCTAGTGCCATCAGAAAACAGAAACATTTTAGAATTAGCACGTTATATTAGACAACATATTACTTATATTTGTAGGGAACCATGTAACACTTTCGTATTCTCAAGTTGGTGGTCGCCATCAGCGTAAAGGGGTAATCCGCGACTGGCTTCATAAGACCCACGTCATCACAGGCCACAACAGTTTGACAGCTAAGTTGAGCCACCCCGAATCATCTTTCATCACAATATTTCGAGAGAAAGAGAGAGGCAGTCATTTCAAGAAAACCGTTTATTAAAAATTAACACAATACCCGTGAAACATCGCACGGCAAACCGTTTCAGCCAGTTTCTCATCATCGGAAGTCCGCAGTACACGGTACAAGGTTGTTAACAGGACGATATCGGGCACTGAAAATCTGTCAACCATACACGTGTTAGGACAGATGCCTGCCACACGTGCAGTTAACCTGACACTCTGGCGCAGAGGCTTCTGTGTCGAACGGTCGCACACGTTTGGCCAGCCATTAAACTTACAACTCAGCCTCATGAACTGCCAAACAGTTTCACCGCAGCGACAACAATCATGCCACCAGACTTCAACTAATTCCCTGCATGTAGAAGAATAGCTACGATCTGGATAGTCACCCAATCAGATCACTCGATAAGTCACCTGTGACACAATGAGAAATTACAGTTTCTATGTGACCAATGTTGTTGTTGTTGTTGTTGTTGTGTTCTTCAGTGCTGAGACTGGTTTGATGCAGCTCTCCATGCTACTCTATCCTGTGCAAGTTTCTTCATTTCCCAGTACCTACTGCAGCCTACATCCTTCTGAAGCTGCTTAGTGCATCCATCTCTTGGTCTCCCACTGCCATTTTTACCCTCTACGCTGCCTCCAGTACTAAATTGGTGATATCGTGATGCCTCAGAACATGTCCTACCAACCAATCCCTTCTTTTAGTCAAGTTGTGCCACAAACTCCTATTCAATACCTCCCCATTAGTTATGTGATCTATCCATCTAATCTTCGGCATTCTTCTGTAGCACCACATTTCGAAAGCTTCTATTCTCTTCTTGTCCAAACTATTTATCATCCATGTTTCACTTCCATATATGGCTACACTCTATACAAATAGTTTCAGAAACGGCTTCCTGACACTTAAATCTATACTCGATGTTAACAAATTTCTCTTCTTCAGAAACGCTTTTCTTGCCATTGCCGGTCTACATTTTATATCCTCTGTACTTCGACCATCATCAGTTATTTTGCTCCCCAAATAGCAAAACTCCTTTACTACTTTAAGTGTCTCATTTGCTAATCTAATTCCCTCAGCATCACCAGAGTTAACTCGACTACATTCCATTATACTCGTTTTGTTGATGTTCACCTTATGTCCTCCTTTCAAGACACTGCCCATTCCATTCAACTGCTCTTCCAAGTCCTTTCTTCTCACTTACAGAATTACAGTGTCATCAGCGAATCTTAAAGTTTACTGCTTGCTCAATATACCGATTGAATAACATCGGGGAGAGGCTACAACCCTGTCTCACTCCCGTCCCAACCACTGCTTCCCTTTCATGCCCCTCGACTCTTATAACCGCAATCTGGTTTCTGTACAAATTGTAAATATCTTTTCTTTCACTCTGTTTGACCCCTGCCACCTTCAGAATGTGAAAGAGAGCTTTCCAGTCAACATTGTCGAAAGCTTTCTCTAAGTCTACAAATGCTTGTAACATAGGTTTACCTTTTCTTAATCTACCGTCTAAGAAGAGTCGTAGGGTCAGTATTGCCACACATGTTTCAATATTCCTACGGAATCCAAACTGATGTCCCCGAGGTCGGCTTCCAGCAGTTTTATCCATTCGTCTGTAAAGAATTCGCGTTAGTATTTTGCAGCCGTAACTTATTAAACTGATAGATCGGTTATTTTCAAATCTGCCATCACCTGCTTTCTTTGAGATTGGAATAATTAATATATCTTCTTGAAGTTTGAGGGTATGTCGCCTGTCTCATACATTTTGCTCACCAGATGGTAGAGTTGTGTCAGGACTGGCTCTCTCATTGCTGTAAGTAGTTCTCTGAAAATACCAAAGAAAGAGGAAAAAAATTATGGATTTTTTCAATCCTAGCATTAGACGCAGTCGTCAAAGAAACTATGATAAACATCGGCAACCAAGCTAAGGTATGGATAGTCAAATTATTGTCATTTAAAATGTTGACTTAACTATGTAAGTACGTGCTGTTATTGTTGTGATCTTCAGTCCTGAGACTGGTTTGATACAGCTCTCCATGCTACTCTATCCTGTGCAAGCTCCTTCATCTCCGAGTAACTACTGCAACCTATATCCTTCTGAATCGGCTTAGTGTATTCATCTCTTGGTCTCCCTCTACGATTTTTAACCTCCACGCTAACCTCCAACACTAAACTGGTGATCCCTTGATACCTCAGCAAGCGTCCCCAGTTCTATTCAGTACCTCCTCATTACCTACGTAATCTATCCACCTAATCTTCAGCACTCTTCTGTAGTACCACATTTCGAAAGCTTTTGTTCTCTCCTGGTCTAAACTATTTATCCATGTTTCACTTCCATACATGGGTACACTCCATACAAATACTTTCAGAAAACACTTCCTGATAGTTCAATTTATATTTGTTATTAACTAATTTCCCGTCTTCAGAAACGCATTGCTTGCCATAGCCGGTCTTCATTTTATATCTTTCCTAATTTGATCCCCGTCAGTTATTTTGCTTCCTGAATAACAAAATTCATTTATGTGCCTCATTTCCCAATTGAATGCAATTATCCTCGTTTTGCGTTTGTCTCATTTCCTAAATTAATGCCATTATCATCTTTTTGCTTTTGTTAATGATCATTTTATATCCTCCTTTCAATACACAGCCCATTCCGTTGAACTGCACTTCCAAGTCCTTGCCTGTCTCTGACACAATTAAAATGTCGTCGGGAAACATCAAAGTTTTAATTTCTTCTCCATGGATTTCATTTCGTACTCCAAACTTTCCCTTTGTTTCCTTCACTGGTTGCTCAATATACAGTAACATCAGCGATAGACTATAACCCTGCCTCACTCCCTTCTCAACCAATGCTTCCTTTTCATGTCCTTCGACTGCTTTAACTGCCGTCTGGTTTCGGAATAATTTGCAAAAAGCCTTTCGCTCCCGGTATTTTACTACTGTCGCCTTCAGTGGCACTAAGTTCGTAAGATAATAATTCATTTAAAAAGTGAGGTGGCTCTCAAGTCTATGACCCTTTTGCCTGATGGAGGTAGCATTTTCAACACTGTTCTGTAGAAATACCGTGTGTAGTACGATTTTCAATCACCGTACAATTTTAGGCCATTTTAGGACCTTAGTCTTCGTAATCGTATTCCTTGCAAATGAGACAGGTCATATATTGGTCCCCTATCAGGACCATGGTGCACCGCTGCATAAGCGCACACATGCTTAGAACAGCTGAGCAAATCTGTTATTGTGAAAGATTGCCTCTGCACCAGTGATCCAAGTATCACCAAGGATATTCTGCCATGCATTTCCAGCTGTTGTGATAGTATCGTCAAGCAAACGGCTGAGATTATAGTGACCTTGTAAACCATAAAATGCCACCATAAAAAATTACGAGGGTCGTTCAATAGGTAAAGTCCCACATTTTTCTTAAAAAAAGCTGTTAATTTAAGTCGACAAACGTCCTTGTTGGTGCTTCATATTTGATGTTTGCTCTGTGCGCCGGTGAGGTTTAGTCAGCACTGGCAGATGGCACAGTGGTAGCGCAGCGCAAAATGGCGTCTGCATACAACTCACGTTACAAATGGTATTCTGTTATTGAATTCTTGTGTGCAGAAAATGAAACCGTGGTGAACATCCGTAAACATTTGTGTGCAGTGTACGGCGATGCTGCAGTTGATAGGAGTACAGTCGGGCGATGGGTACAGAAAGTTACAGCCTCAGGAAATATAGAAACAGAGCTCCACAATCAGCCATGCTCGGGACGTCCTGTCACAGCCACTGCTCCAGACGTGCTGAGTCATGCGGACGCCATTATTCGTGCCGACCGGCGCATCACAACTCGACAATTGGCTCTACAGTTGTCGGTCAACGTTGGAAGTGAGTCCGCAGTAATCGAGACTCTCGCATATTCAAACAGGCGCTCACGATGGGTTCCACGAATTCTCGCAGCGGACCACAAGATAGAAAGAAAGGCCATTTCATCTGAATTGTTGGAGCGTTTTGAGACCGACGGAGAGGCCTTTCTGTCACTGATCGTTACGGGGGACGAAATCTGGGTGCACCACTCTGCGCCTGAAAGAAAAGGGCAATCACAGGGAGAGCCATGATACTCATTCACGACAAAGGAAGAAATTGAAGACAACTCTCTCTGCCGGAAAGTCACGTGACAGCATTCTGGGATTGTCATGGCGTCATTATCGTGGATGTGATACCAGTAGAGTCAACCATCAATTCAGTGGCATCCGTGAAGACTCTGAATAAACTCAGGGACCGTTGCCGACAAGTTCGATCGCAGAAATCATGCTCCAACACGATAATGCACGCCCACACACAAGTCTGAGAATCCGGGAACACATCGCCAGATTGCGGTTGGACATCACTGTCTCATCCACCCGACAGTCGACACCTGGTACTCTAAGACTTTCATCTCTTTGGGCCACTTAAAGATTCTCTGAGGGGGACACACTCTGAAAATGACGAGAGTGGCAGTCGTGCAGCGAAAACAAGGCTACTCCTGCAGTACCAGAGCTTTCACCAGCAGGGAACACATGCTGTTCCACAACGTTGTCGTACCGCCACAGAACGCGATGGAAAGTACGTGGAAAAATAGGACAAGGACGAGACATGTTCATGTATATTGTCACCATATTCTGTCTCTTCGCAGTAAATTAGTTCTGAGAAAAAAAATGTGGGCATGACTTATTGAAAGACTCTCGTACAAAAAAACAAATTTTACTTACATTAACGATATACTTTTTAAAGAGGTACTGGTGTTTAAGTAGCGTACAGAACTTGAAAATATCTTTTTGAACACTCTTGACAATACCAACAAACTTTCAGCAAATTATCAAGACGTGATCACTAAATATCCTCCCCCCCCCCCAATCCCTTGGTATTAAACTAAACTAAAACTGAACTCTAGCCAAACAGGCCTCAGAAGATACAGTGGTACCGTCCGATCGCCATGCCGTCCTCAACCAAAAGGATTCACTGGATGCGAATGTGAAGGAATACATGGTCAGCACACCACTCTCCTGGCCGTTGTCAAGTTTCGTAACCAGAGCTACTACTTCTCAGTCAAGTAGCTCCTCCGTTAGCCTCACAAGGGCTGAGTGCACCCTGCTTCATTAAGCAAGATGGTGCAGTGGTTAGCACAATGGATTCGCACTCGGTAGGATGACAGATCAAACCCACGGCCGGCCATCCTGATCTAGGTTTTCTCAGATTTTCCTAAATTGCTTCAGGAAAATGCCAGAATGGTTCCCTTTAAAGGTCGTGGCCCATTTTCTCCCCCATTCCTTCAGGCTGTGTGGGGTAGCCACATGCTCCTAGGTAACTTGCCTTGGTTGTGTATGTGTGTGTGTGAGTGTGTGTGTGAGAGAGAGTGTGTGTGTATGTGTGTGTTGTCCTTAGTGTAAGTTAGCTGAAGTTAGATTAGGTGGTGTGTAAGCCTAGAGACTGATGACCTCAGCAATGGTCGCGGAAGGACTTACCTCACACCTTCCCTCATCTGATGGGACTGATGACCTCACTGTTTGGTCCCTTCCCTCAAAATCAGCCAACCAAGCAACGACCCTACTTGCCAACAGTGATGTCCAGATCCGTCCGTTGACCCATCCAAATGCTAGCCAAGCCTGACAGTGCTTCAACTGATGGGAACTGGTCTTAACACTGCAACAAGGGTGTTGAGGGTGCTACGTGCTCACTATCAGTGACTTCTGACGTTATTATATTTGGCTGTATGCTTGTGCTAGATATTTACAGTGCATGTGTTGTGTGATATGGTACAGAGATCACATTGCCACACCAAAGTTAGCAATCCAAATTGATACCACCGATATCAGCGAGAGTTCTCTGTAATCCGAAGCCACTTATGCGAGCCACTCCTACAGACCACACCCCCTTCTCAGCAGCTGCAGCGCCCCCACACTGAGGTCAATATAGTGTTGAACATGAAAAATCTCCTGCCCAGTTCGAGATCTCAGCTACAGCAGTCAACATCATTGTCTACGACCAATGAGTCATTAAATTTTCTGATGAAGCAAATTTTGGCATAGGATACATCAAGTAATGCTTCGCTAGTGTATGACAGTGGTAAATAGTCCAGTGTTCCTGTGGCAAAGAATTCTGTCGAAGTCAAGAAAATCTTTTATTGATTAATGTAATAAAGTGAAGTAGTACCTCATGCATCCTTCTTCGATGAGCCTTTTGCCAGAGCAATAAAAGAACCCACACTTGCGACCACACAAAAGAAGTTTCGACATGGATTGAACAGCTCCTAGATAACAGACCGGAGCATGCCATTCTCAATATACAGAAGTCTTGCAAAGTAAGAGTGATTTCAGGTGTGCTGCAGTGGATTGTAGTACGACCGTTGCTATTCACAATATATATAAATGACCTTGTGGATAACATCGGAAGTTCACTGAGGTTTTCGCAGGTGATGCTGCACTGTATCAAGAGGTTATAACAATGGAAAATTGTACGGAAATGCAGGAGGATCTGCAGCGAATTGATGCATAGTGCAAGGAATGGCAATTGAATCTCAATGTAGACAAGTGTAATGTGCTGGGAATGCATACGAAGAAAGATACTTTATCATTTAGCTACTATATAGCAGGTCAGCAACTGGAAGCAGTTAATTCCACAAATTATCTGGGCGTAGGCATTAGGAGTGATTTAAAATGGAATGACCATATAAAGTTGATCGTCGGTAAAGCAGATGCCACACTGAGATTCATTTGAAGAATCCTAAGGAAATGCAGTCCGAAATCAAAGGAAGTAGGTGACAGTACACTTCTTCGTCCGCTGCTTGAATACTGCTCAGCAGTGTGGGATCCGTACCAGATAGGGTTGATAGAAGAGATGGAGAAGATCCAACGGAGAGCAGCGCACTTCGTTACAGGATCATTTAGTAATCGCGAAAGCGTTACGGAGATGATAGGTAAACTCCAGTGGAAGACTCTGCAAGAGAGACACTCAGTAGCTAGGTACGGGCTTTTGTTGAAGTTTCGAGAACATACCTTCACCGAGGAGTTGGTTGGTTGGTTGGTTTGTTTGGGGAAGGAGACCAGACAGCGAGGTCATCGGTCTCATTGGATTAGGGAAGGACGGGGAAGGAAGTCGGCCGTGCCCTTTGAAAGGAACCATCCCGGCATTTGCCTGGAGCGATTTAGGGAAATCACGGAAAACCTAAATCGGGATGGCCGGACGCGGGATTGAAGCGTCGTCCTCCCGAATGCGAGTCCAGTGTCTAACCACTGCGCCACCTCGCTCGGTCACCGAGGAGTAAACTAGTATATTGCTCCCTCCTACATATATCTTGCGAAGAGACCATGAGGATAAAATCAGAGAGATTAGACCCCACACAGAGGCATACCAACAATCTTTCTTTCCACAAACAATACGAGACTGGAATAGAAGGGAGAACCGATAGAGGTACTCAAAGTACCCTCCGCCACACAGCGTCAGGTGGCTTGCGGAGTATGGATGTAGATGTAGATGTAGACTGGTCACAATGTGTTATCCATGTACATATTTGGCATTACGGTTGCTTAGCACTGTGCAGTCTTTGAAGATGTATCCCCATTGCATTGCCGTAACTTGCTTGAGTAGAGAATCCATTACTTTGCAGGTGTTTCTTGGATAATGACGAAGAATTTTCGAGATAGAGCATAGATGGGCAAACTCGTTCATTCTTAGGAACTGGTTTACTGCTGATCGTTCTTTTTTGGGAACCGTTTATTTTTTCTCTTTTTATACACATTTAGAAGTAATTTCTGTGATTCTGCAGAACCTCTGGTTTAGCCAACCGTAGTCTTCTGTGGCTGATCGCAGGAAAATAATATAGGGTGGCGCACGGAAAACCGGCCCCCAGTACAGACTGCTCGCCAATTACGGACGATGTGTTGCCCGTTACGAGCAGATACAACAAACAGACAAACATGTAATAATTAGGCAGTGAAGAAATAACAAGCTAATGCAAGCGACAATTGCGAAACAATCGATGACGGTGTATAGAGAGCTCGAGAAGAGAACATGAAAATCTCACGCGACGCGCATTGGCTATAGCTCATGTAGTGTTGTATACCTGTTGGTGGCTCTCTCCCAACTTAATAGACCACAAGTGTCTTGTATAAAATTCTTCGTTTCGACTTCCACCACATAGCTATGCTACGTTGTGAACAATAATCGTTTACACCCTATATATACTTCACGTTGTCCCTGAGTTCGTAGGCGAAGTAGAGACTTTATGAAACCATAAAATGAAATGTGGTTTTCGCATACTTGCGTCACACACTTAGTAAAAATTAGGTTTTTATGTTGCATTATTAAAGTTAATGCAGCAATAATAGTAATAATTAAGTTCGCAGTAATAAAGTTTTTGATTTGAAAGCTCCTTCTGAACAAATGTTTTTGAGATAATAAGAAAATACGATTTTATGGCAATCTATGTCTTTTCAAAAGGACAGGCGCCGCTTTTCCTACTGAGCCAAAATGACCAACAACCCACTTTTTTGCAAAGAAACCAAACTAGCAGGAAATGCAAATAGGAAACAACCAAACTTAAAAGTAATAAGAGCCTTCCTAAATGTAATGTTTTGCATATGAAAGATACACGACAATCGTTTTATATGAGTTTTACTATAATAAAAATTAAGCATATTATTGAAAGTTAGTTGCTAAATCAAGTCGATGAAACCAAAATTTTTATGAATAACAAAAAAAAAATTGCTTGTTATAAGTATGTCTCCTGCTGTTTATCGATATAATGAAGTGAGCTGATAGACTCTTCCGTTACCTGAAAAGACTTTTACATTAACGGTCGTGGACGCTGAATAACCAGAACCAAGTGTAGAACAGTTGGTAACACATGTAAAATAGGCGAGCGCAGTGAACGAAACGAACAACTGGATACTGAACGAACCGGGAGCAGTCGGCAGTGGAACTGAGACAGGTGGTCGCACGAAGAACGACGAGTGCGGCCGAGGGAGACAGAGACTGAGACGAGGACGCGACCGAGGCTGGAACGTGAACTGCCCAAGTGACCGTCGCGACCGAAGTGAACTAGTGAACTATGAACCGATCGTTCCTCGTTCCCGGGAACTATAAGTAGACCACTGCGAGCGAAGTGAACAATGAACTGATCGTTCCTCGTTCGCGGGAACTATAGGTAGACTGCCATGACCGACGTGAACTATGAACTGATTGTTCCTTGTTTGCGGGAAGTATAAGTAGACTGCCGCGACCAGAGTGAACTGTGAACCGATCGTTCCTTGGAATTCGTTCCTCGGTCCTTTCGTTCATCTTGGTGAACTGCTCCTTTGCACCCGTTCGTTTGCGAACTACCCATCTTGGTGAACTGTTCCTTTGCACCCGTTCGTTTGCGAACTACCCATCTCTTTCTTCCGAAAGAGCCAAGGTTCAAACGTCCAAAGTGGATGTACACGCCAAGTCATTTGTCACTGGGTGAAAATTTGTCCCGTTGAAGGTTGAATGACTGTCACCATAGCCAGTTTCCTTGGCGGTAGTTCTATTTCAACCACTTGCTCACTGTTACTATATCACCACACCTGGTGAATACGCATTGTCTCTGTTACAAAAGGACGCGACCAGACACGCACCACGATCTGGGGCAGAGTGGGGGTCTCGCCCCAGTTGCTTCGCCGTGTTTGTGCATGCCCGCTGGACCAACTCCACCGCAGCCCGGGTTATTAATGGGACGCTAATGGCCGGCAGAGTGGGCTAATATCTGCAGCGGGGGGGCGGAGGCGGGCGCATGATTAAAGAAAGAGTAAATACACGCACCGTGCCAGACCGGGACCTGCGATATTAAATGGACGTCGCTTTGAGGGCTGAGTCCGCTCTGCCCCTCCCCCCTCCCCCCTCCCCACTAACCCCTTGGGGGTGCGTAGCGTCGTGTCGGACTTGAGGGGCAATAGCTTCCCCCTCTCCCCCCCCCCCACCCCACCCCAACTCACACCCAACCACTCTGCCAGTAGTGGTGCAAAGTGGCTGCGAGATCAAACGCGCTGCACTGCCCGTGTGCAGTGTACGGGCTGCAGATCCTCTGTACGGGTAAACAGCGGACTCCGTCTCCACCTCTCCCGTGCTGCACACATGCACATGGCCTAGCTGTCTCACAGACGAAAACAGCCAAGTCAGCAAGCTTTTCTCTTACTTCTCTTTGGCTCCAACACGTACACTAGTGACCAAAATTAAAGCAGTGAAAGGACATTTTCGCAAGGATGCGGTTATTCTGCCACAAACCCGATACAAACAGTTGATATTGAAATAGAAACAAAGTAAAAAATACAGAGCACAAACGGCTGATACATGCACAGAAGAACATATACTACTGGCCATTAAAACTGCTACACGAAGAATAAATGCAGATGATAAACGTGCATTATACGAGAACTTACATGTGATTATATTTTCACACAATTTGAGTACATAGAACCTGAAAAACCAGCACCCAGAGCAACCACCTCTGGCCGTAATAACGGCCTTGATATGCCTGGGCACTGAGTCAAACAGAGACTGGATGACGTGTACAGGTACAGCTTCAACACGAAACCACAGTTCATCAAGAGTAGTGACTGGCGTATTGTGACGAGCCAGTTGCCTGCCACCATCACCAGACGTTTTCAATTGGTGAGAGATCTGGAGAATGTGCTGGCCAGGGCAGCAGTCGAACATTTTCTGTATCCAGAAAGGCCCGTACAGGACCTGCAACATGCGGTCGCGCATTATCCTGCTGAAATGTAGGGTTTCACAGGGATCAAATGAAGGGTAGAGCCACGGTTCATAACACATCTGAAATGTAACGTCCACTGTTTAAAGTGCCATCAATGCAAACAAGAAGTGACTGAGAATTGTAACCAATGGCAGCCGATAACATCATGCCAGGTGATACGCCAGTATGGCGATGACGAATAAACGATTCCAATGTGCGTTCACCGCGATGTCGCCAAACACGGATGCGACCGTCATGATGTAGTAAACAGAATGTGGATTCATCCTATATGCTGGCGTCTTGCCATTCGTCCACCCAGGCTCGTCGTCGAGTACACCATTGCAGGCGCTCCAGGCTGTGATGCAGCGTCAAGGGCCACTGCAGCCATGGTCTGTGAGCTGATAGTCAATGCTGCTGCAAACGTCGTCGAACTGTTCGTGCAGATGGTTGTTGCCTTGCAAACGTCCCCATTTGTTGACTCAGGGATCGAGACGTGGCCGCACGATCCGTTACAGCCATGCGGATAAGATGCCTGTCATCTCGACTGCTAGTGATACGAGGCCGTTGGGATCCAGCACGGCGTTCCGTATTACCCTCCTGAACCCAAGGATTCAATATTCTGCTAACAGTCATTGGATCTCAACCAACTCGAGCGTGAATGTCACCATACGGTTAACCGCAATCGCGATAGGGCACAATGCGACCTTTATCAAAGTCGGAAACGTGATGGTACGCATTTATACTTCTTACACGAGTCATCACAACAACGTTTCACCAGGCAACGCCGGTCAACTGCTGTTTGTGTATGACAAACCGGTTAACTCGCAAATATGTACCAGTGTGATTCATTGATTAAAGAGACAAAATGGTCTGGAGGAAAAAAAGCGTTAATTTTTACGAAACAACACTTTTTCAAATCTTCAACATAGTCACCTTGAACATTTATGGACGTGTTCCAACGGGCTACGAGCATTTTTATTCCGGCTGCAAAGAACTTTTTATTCTGATGTTTCAACCAATTTCCCAAATTTTTCACGTCCTCGTTGTACTGGAACCACTTCCCACATAATGCCTCCTTCAGTGCACCAAACAAATGGAAATCACTAGGTGCTAAACGCCGACTGTAAGGAGGATGAGGCACCACTTTGCAGCCTATTTTGTCGTTGGTTTCACAGGTTAGTTGAGCAATCTGTTGGCGTGTGTTATCTTGCTGGAGAATCACACCTCTCCTCTGAGATCCACGACGCTTCTCTCTCACGACTGGCTTCAACTTGTCTAAAAGTAAATCCAAGTAGTACTGGCTGTTCACTGTACACTGCTCTTCGAGATAATCACAAGAAACTGGACCTTCAGCGTCCCAGAACACCGGCAACATGGCTTTTCCTGCTGATGCTTGGATTTCGAATTCCTTCTTGACAGGTAGGTTGGTGTGCTTCTACTCCATGCTTTGTCTTTTCGATTACGGCTCATAGCAGTAAACCCAAGTTTCATCACAAGTTAAAATTTTGTTGAGGAAGTGCTCACCCCTTTCATGCCGTTCGTTTAACTTTGTGCACACTCTCAACCTTGTTTCCTTGTGCAGCTGCGTCAACTCCTTCAGGAGAGATCCTCCACATGTTTCACAGTACCTCAGCTTGTTACAGATAATGTTATGAACTGTACCAGTACTAACTTGAACTGCAGTCATGGACTGTGCGGCTGGTCCCGGCGGAGTTTCGAGTCCTCCCTCGGGCATGGGTGTGTGTGTTTGTCCTTAGGATAATTTAGGTTAAGTACTGTGTAAGCTTAGGGAATGATGACCTTAGCAGTTAAGCCGATGAGATTTCACACATATTTGAACATTTTTTAAACTAACTTGAACCTTGACGACTGTCACTTCCACAAGACAGGACTCGAACCTCTGCCGGTTGGTTGCAGGGGTGGCGGAGCTGTGAGAACCTTCTACATCTACATCTACATCTACATGATTACTGTGCAATTCACATTTAAGTGCTTGGCAGAGGGTTCTCCCTACCATTCCACTCCCGAACAGCGCACGGGAAAAACGAACACCTAAACCTTTCTGTTCCGGCTCTGATTTCTCTTGTTTTATTTTCATGATCATTCCTGCCTATGTAGGTTGGGTTCAACGAAATATTTTCACATTCGGAAGACAAAGTTGGTAACTGAAATTTCGTAAATAGTTATTGCCGCGACGAAAACCGTCTTTGCTGTAATGACTTCCATCCCAACTAGTGTATCATATATGCCACACTCTCTCCCATATTACGTGATAATACAAAACAAGATGCCATTTTTTACATCCTTTCGATGTCCTCCATCAGTCCTACCTGGTAAGGATCCCACACCGCGCAGCAATATTCTAACAGAGGACGAACGAGTGTAGTGTAAGCTGCCTCTTTAGTGGACTTGTTACATCTTCTAAGTGTCCTGCCAATGAAACGGAACCTTTGCCTCGCCTTCCCCCACAGTATTGTGGTCTTTCCAACTGAAGTTGTTCGTAATTTTGACACCCAGGTACTTAGTTGAATTGACAGCCTTGAGAATTGTACTATTTATCGAGTAATCGAATTCCAACGGATTTCTTTTGGAACTCATGGGGATCACCTCACACTTTTTGTTATTTAGCGTCAACTGGTACTGGTCTTCGGATGACCTTACTAGACGGTAAATTACAGCATCATCTGCGAACAGCCTAAGAGAACTGCTTAGATTGTCACCCAGGTCATTTACATAGATCAGGAACAGCAGAGGTCCCAGGACGCTTCCCTGGGGAACACCTGATATCACTTCAGTTTTACTCGATGATTTGCCGTCTATTACTATGAACGGCGACCTTCCAGACAGGAAATCACGAATCCAGTCGCACAACTGAGACGATACCTCATGGGCCCGCAGCTTGATTAGAAGTCGCTTGTGGGGAACGGTGTCAAAAGCTTTTCTAGAAATACGGAATCTACTTGAGATCTCCTGTCGATAGTAGCCATTACTTCGTGCGAATGACGAGCTAGCTGCGTTGCACAAGAACGTTGCTGATTACGTATCAATAGATCGTTGCCTTCGAGGTGATTCATAATGTTTGAATACAGTATATGCTCCAAAACCCTACTGCAAACCGACGTCAATGATATAGGTCTGTAGTTAAATGGATTACTCCTACTACCCTTCTTGAACACTGGTGCGACCTGTGCAATTTTCCAATCTGTAGGTACAGATCTATAGGTGAGCGAGTGGTTGTATATGATTGCTAAGTAGGAAGCTATTGTATCAGCGTAATCTGAAAGGAACCTAATCGGTATACAATCTGGACCTGAAGACTTGCCGGTATCAAGCGATTTGAGTTGCTTCGCAACCCCTAAGGTATCTACTTGTAACAAACTCATGCTAGCAGCTGTGCGTGTTTCAAATTCTGGAATAATCCAGTCGTCCTCCCTGGCGAAGGAATTTCGGAAAACTGTGTTCAATAACTCCGCTTTAGCCGCACATTCGTCTACATCTACATCTACATTTATACTCCGCAAGCCACCCAACGGTGTGTGGCGGAGGGCACTTTACATGCCACTGCCATTAACTCCCTTTTCTGTTCCAGTCGCGTATGGTTCGCGGGAAGAACGACTGTCTGAAAGCCCCCGTGCGCACTCGAATCTCTCTAATTTTATATTCGTGATCTCCTCGGGAGGTATAAGTAGGGGGAAGCAGTATATTCGATACCTCAACCAGAAACGCACCCTCTCGAAACCTGGCGAGTAATCTACACCGCGATGCAGAGCGCCTCTCTCGCAGAGTCTGCCACTTGAGTTTGCTAAACATCTCCGTAACTCTACCACGGTTACCAAATAACCCTCTGACGAAATGCACCGCTCTTCTTTGGATCTTCTCTATCTCCTCCCTCAACCCGATCTGGTACGGATCCCACACTGATGAGCAATACTCAAGTATAGGGCGAACGAGTTTTTTGTAAGCCACCTCCTTTGTTGATGGACTACATTTTCTAAGGACTCTCTCAATGAATCTCAACCTGGTACACGCCTTACCAACAATTAATTTTATATAATCAGTCCACTTCAAATCGTTTCGTCGCACATGTGTTACGTCGGTAACAGTACCATCGGCACTGCGCAGCGAAGGTATTGACTGCATCTTGCCGCTTGTGTACTTTACATGCAACCAGAATTTCTTCCGATTTTCTACCAAATTTCGAGACAATGTTTTATTGAGGAACCTATTAAAGGCATCTCGCACTGAAGTCCGTGCCAAATTTCGCGCGTCTGTAACCTTCTTCGTAAGGTGCCTCAGACCGCGCAGCCGGAGAGGGCGAGAAAGCAGTAAGTGGGAAGGTAGTACTAAAGGGGGAAAATAGTAGGAAATAACGTGTTAGTATCACGTCCATAACCCTCCGGGCTGTCGGTGGATGATGACTGTCCCAAATGCATTTCACACCTACAGGATTATTTGGGGTTGGAAGGGGGAAATATGTGGGAATTATGAAAATTGCCTGAATACAATTTTCCGATATGTAAGTAAGGGGGCAAAAAAGAGTAATATGCTACTTGCAAGTGTAGTTAAATTCGCACACAACGTAGGGGTACAAAAATGATCACTCGTAACTGCACATCGCGGGAAACTCATTTGGGTTTGATGTTGCTGCGAAAAGGACAGATACAGCGGCGGCGTGCGCGGGCGGAATTAGGTCCCTTTGATGTGGTTTCATCACATGTGTGTAAACCCTGCCCCCACCCCTGTCGCTGCTATTACGACGGACACGCCAAAGCGGCGCGCGCGCGCGGCTAAAACTGCCGTTCGCACCGACGACGCACTTTTCGCTTTTTTACGTCCCAGATATCAAACGCTGCTGCGGTCACCTTGTCCCTCTTATCTACGATCCCTTACCAACCAGCCCCCACACTTCTGACTTTCAAAGGCGGCTTCTATTTTTTAAGACATAAAGCGTTCGATGCTGGCAGTTGCAATTTCGTTACTAGTCTGTCAGACGACGAAATAGCGGTATTCGTCGAAGAAAAGAAAGAAAAGCTTCTGATATTCTTTGCACAACGCCGGCTCGTCAAAACGCATACGAGGTCCGTTCAAAAAAATTTCCGGAACTCATCATCATCATCATCATTTAAGACTGATTATGCCTTTAGCGTTCAGACTGGAGCATAGTCCCCCTTATTAAATTCCTCCATGATCCCCTATACAGTGGTAACATTGATGTCTCTTCTGATGTCAAGCCTGTCACTTCAAAATCATTCTTAACCGAATCCAGGTATCTTCTCCTTGATCTATCCCAACTCCTCCTACTCTCTACTGCTGAACCCATGAGTCTCTTGTGTAACCTTGCTTCTCCCATGCGTGTAACATGACCCCACCATCTGAGCCTGTTCGCCCTGACTGGTACATCTATAGAGTTCATTCCCAGTTTTTCTTTGATTTCCTCATTGTGGACACACTCCTGCCATTGTTCCCATCTACTAGTACCTGCAATCATCTTAGCTACTATTATATCCGTAACCTCAATCTTATTGATAAGGTAACCTAAATCCACCCAGCTTTCGCTCCCATACAACAAAGTTGGTCGAAAGATTGAACGGTGCTCACATAACTTAGTCTTGGTACTGACTTCCTCCTTGCAGAAGAGAGTAGATCGTAGCTGAGCGCTCACTGCATTGGCTTTGCAACACCTTGCTTCCAGTTCTTTCACTATGTTGCGATCCTGTGAGAATATGCATCCTGAGTCCTTGAAACCGTCCACCTGTTCTGACTTTGTTCCCCCTATATGGCACTCAATCAGTTTATATCTCTTTCCCACTGCCATTACTTTCGTTTTGGAGATGTTAATCTTGATACCATAGTCCTTACATTTCTGATCTAGCTCTGAAATATTACTATGCAAACTTTCAATCGAATCTGCCATCACAACTAAATCATCTGCATATGCGAGACTGCTTATTTTGTGTTCACATATCCTAATCTCACCCAGCCAGTTTACTGTTTTCAACATATGATCTATAAATAATATGAACAACACTGGAGACAGGTTGCAGCAATGTCTTAACCCTGAAACTACTCTGAACCATGAACTCAATTTACCGTCAACTCTAACTGCTGCCTGTCTATCTATGTAAAGACCTTTAATTGCTTGCAGAGGTTTGTCTCCTATTCCATAATCTCGTAGAACAGACAATAACTTCCTTCTAGGAACCCGGTCATATGCCTTTCCTGGATCTATAAAGCATAGATACAATTCCCTGTTCCACTCGTAACACTTCTCCATTATTTTTCGCAAGCTAAAGATCTGGTCCTGACAACCTCTAAGAGGCCTAAAACCCACACTGATTTTCATCCAGTTTCTCCTCAACTAATACTCGCACTTTCCTTTCAACAATACCTGAGAAGATTTTACCCACAACGCTGATTAAAGAGATACCTCTGTAGTTGTTACAATCTTTCCTGTTTCCATGTTTAAAGATTGGTGTGATTACTGCTTTCGTCCAGTCTGATGGAACCTGTCCCGACTCCCACGCCATTTCAATTATTCTTTGTAGCCATTTAAGACCTGACATTCCACTGTATTTGATGAGTTCCGATTTAATTTCATCCCCCCCCCTCCCCCCAGCCTCTTTATTGCACTGCAATATATTGACCATTTTCTCCACTTCCTCAAATGCGATCCTATTTCCATCATCATTCCTATCCCATTGTACATCGAAATCGGAAACATTTCTCGTCGTATTTTCACCTATATTGAGCAACTCTTCAGAATATTCCGGAACTTTATCCACAAAATTTTTGTAGTCTTAACTTTCACTTATGGTGCATGGTCTCCTACGAAAACTCTCCTCCACAATTGATACACCGCTACCAACGCCGCTTCGACTTGCGGAAGGAGGCTCGGTACGCGTCTAGCTTCAGTCATGCCCGCAAATTAAGGATCATTGCAGAATGTGGTGCCACATGACGTGTCACTACACAAACCTGGCGATAATAGCATAGGGGACACACACGACACAGATCTGTAAGTCTACTAAGTTAAGAAAACCGTCCCGAAACACATGTCCTACAAAACGCCACTGTTTCCAGCAAATGTACCCCGACATCAGTATGGGATATGATCACCATGCACACGTACACAGGTCGCACAACGGGTTGCCATACTCTGGATCCGGTGGTCGAGCAGCAGCTGGGGTATAGCCTCCCATTCTTTCACCAGTGTCTGTCGGAGCTCCTGACGTGTCGTAGGGGTTAGAAGACGTGCAGCGTTACGTCGACCGAGAGCATCCCAGACGTGCTCGATGGGGTTTAGGTCTGGAGAACAGGCAGTCCACTACATTCGCCTGACATCTTCTGTTTCAAGGTACTTCTCCACGATGTCAGTTACATTTAATTAGTTCTTAGTATAGGGGACTGGTGACCTCAGATGTTAAGTCCCATAGTGCTAAGAGCCATTTGAACCATTTTAACCCACGTCTCATCGCCAGTTATGATTCCCTCAAGGAGCGTCTATTTCTCATTTGCGTGATCGAAAAACATTTTATAAATTGTTTCTGGTACAGACTCATGAGCCGCGGTAAGAACTTTCGACGAGTAAGAGATACCCTGCTAATTTTCTCGAAATCCACTGTTCCATTAGTTAGAAGGCTGAGAGGAACAGAGTGAGGAGTTTTAGGATTTTTTAGAGGGTTGGTGTATAAGACATCTACACTCCTGTAAATGGAAAAAAGAACACATTGACACCGGTGTGTCAGACCCACCATACTTGCTCCGGACACTGCGAGAGGGCTGTACAAGCAATGATCACACGCACGGCACAGCGGACACACCAGGAACCGCGGTGTTGGCCGTCGAATGGCCATGTGCATGCTCTGTTGCCTGTGTCTATGTGCCTGTGGTTCTGTCAGTGTGATCATGTGATGTATCTGACCCCAGGAATGTGTCAATAAAGTTTCCCCTTCCTGGGACAATGAATTCACGGTGTTCTTATTTCAATTTCCAGGAGTGTAATAACATTGGAGCAGTGACCTACTGTCCCACTTCGCCTCTAACATCCTCCCCCTTATGACAGGACTGCTACAGCAATATCATTCGGAAATGAAACACATTTACATCCATTTATGAGTCGGGAACACAGTTCCAAGCGAAGAAGGAAAGCAGAAAGGTGGAAGGAGTGTACAGAGGGCGATGTACTTGAGGAAAGTATTATGGAAATGGAAGAGCATGTAGATGAAAATGAAATGGGAGATATGATACTGCCTGAAGAGCACTGAAAGACCTACGTCGAAACAAGGCCCCAGGAGTAGACAACATTCCATTAGAACTACTGACAGTCTTGGGAGAGCCAGTCCTTACAAAATTCTACCATCTGGTGATCAAGATGTATGAGACAGGCGAAATACCATGAGACTTCAAGAAGAATATAATAATTCCAATCCCAAAGAAAGCAGGTGTTTACAGATGTCAAAATTACCGAACTATCAGTTTAATAAGTCACAGCTGCAAAATACTAACGCGAATTCTTTACAGACGAATGGGAAAACTGGTAGAAGCCGAGCTCAGCGAAGATCAGTTTGGATTCCGTAGAAATATTGAAACACGTGAGGCAATACTGACCTTACGCCTTATCTTAGAAGAAAGATTAAGGAAAGCCACCCCTACGTTTCTAGGATTTGTAGACTTAGAGAAAGCTTTTGACAATGTTTACTGGAATACTCTCTTTCAAATTCTGAAGGTGGCAAGGGTAAAATACAGGGAGCGAAAGGCTATTTACAATTTGTACAGAAACCAGATGGCAGTTATAAGAGTCGAGGGACATGAAAGGGAAGCAGTGGTTGGGGAGGGAGTGAGACAGGGTTGTAGCCTCTCCCCGATGTTTTTCAATCTGTATATTTAGCAAGCAGTAAGGGAAACAAAAGAAAAATTCGGACAAGCTATTAAAGTCCATGGAGAAAAAATAAAAATTAAAACTTTGAGGTTCGCCGATGACATTGTACTTCCGTCAGAGGCAGCAAAGGACTTGGAAGAGCAGTTGAACGGAATGGACTGTGTCTTCAAAGGAGGATATAAGATGAACATCAACAAAATCAAAACGAGGATAATGGAATGTAGTCAAATTAACTCTGGTGATGCTGAGGGAATTAGATTAGCAAATGAGACACTTAAATTAGTAAAGGAGATTTGCTATTTGGGGAGCAAAATAACTGATGATGGTCGAAGTAGGGAGGATATAAAATGTAGGCTGGCGATGGCAAGGAAAGCGTTTCCAAAGTATTAGTATGGAATGTTTCCATGTATGGAAGTGATACATGAGCGATAAATAGTTTGGACAAGAAGAGAATAGATGCTTTCGAAATGTGGTGCTACAGAAGAATGCTGAAGATTAGATGGGTTGGTCACATAAATAATGAGCTAATGAGGAGGTATTGAATAGAATTGTGGAGAAGAGGAGTTTGTGGCACAAATTGACTAGATGAACGGATCGGTTGGTATGACATGTTCTGAGACATCAAGGGATCACCAATTTATGATTGGACAGAAATATGGGGGTACAGATCTAGAGGGAGACCAAGCGGTGAATACAGTTGCAGTAGGTACTGGGAGATGAAGAAGCTTGCACAGGATAGAGTAGCATGGAGTGGTGCATCAAACAAGTCTCAGGACTGCAGGCCACAACAACAACAGTGAGTCGGAAGTCGCATCCTAGCTACAACATCTTTGTGAAATACATTGTACCATAATTTTTACCCATGTGATGCTCGTTAACTTCTCAGAAGGTGGAGCCTCAAGACGAGAAAAATAACTGACCAGTGACCTCTAGTCTAATCCAATGCCATCTACAGAGCGCAATATCTAACTGGAGAGCCGGTCAGCTGCGAAACAGCAGCTTGCTGCAGTCTTCTTAAGCCTCTACTTCCAGCCGCATCTACCACTGACCATCACTTAATGCTGTGTCACTATAACTAACTGCAACTCCACCCCTGATATAGACTCTTCACTTTAAAAAGTCCATAATAGGGATGTTCTTTCGTGAACACACCCCAAATTACTTGCTGAAATCAGATTTCTCCCTTTTATACGGCCGGCGTCTGTGGCCGTGCGGTTCTAGGCGCTGCAGTCCGGAACCGAGAGAATGCTACGGTCGCAGGCTCGAATCCTGCCTCCGGCATGGTTGTTAGGTTTAAGTAGTTCTAAGTTCTAGGGGACTGATGACCTAAGATGTTAAGTCCCATAGTGCTCAGAGCCATTTGAACCTTTTGTATGAGTTATTTTCGAAGATAGAAGAAATCAGACCATACATGCATTTTCACATCACTGAAGTGTCGTTACTTGTGAAAATCATGTGCAGCATTGTTGCATAGGCTATATGCACTCTAAGTACAGGACATTTCAAAATGAACATACCGTTTTTAAGACACTGTAGCATTTTTTTACGTTCAATTTACAACTGTAAATAATACACCAAATGAAAGAGCAACTCAAACACTTTTGTTTGTATAGCTGTGCGATACGGGGAGAGTATGGAATGACAAAGAGTGACTGAAGGAAGTGTTGAACGAGTGCGAGGCTTTCAGCAGAGCCTCAAGAAATATCACTGCAGAAAGTTTATGGGCCTTTCGTTTTCGGTGAATCGATTTCTACTGATATTACTTATTTTGATGTGCTACAACGATGGCCAGTGCTTTAATGGGAAGAAGCTGAACAACACATCTTTATTTAGGAGCAAGATGGTGCGCCGACTCATTGGCATAGCACAGTATGTGACTGGTTAAACGACGTTGAATCCGGCCAGTGGATTGGGTGCAAGGGGAAGGTTGACACAGCATTTTATGCATTACCTCGTCGTTCACTCACGATTGACGCGATCATGTATGTGCCTCCGATACCAGCTGATCTATCCGACTTTAGAAACGGTGTTATTGCAACTGTTACTCCTGACACTTTGACCAAGGTATCGTAACAACTCGCCCATCGACTCGATGTATGAACGGTGTTCACACTGAATAATTGTAACAAAAACAGTTTGTTTTTCTCTTTCATCTGGTGTTATATTTATAACTGTAAAGTCTATGCAATGTGTGCTACAACGACTTACAACCCGTATATTCATTTTGAAACAGTCTTTATTCTCTCGTCAGATGGAAAGATTTTTTTTTTTTCTTATCTGTCACGTCCTGCATCATAGGACTAGAATATTAAACCCAATTTTGGCTGATGACGGAATGTCACGTCCTGACATAGATGGGAGAGGGAAAAAGGGGTTACCGGTCAGTATGCGCTCCCGAGCGGTGAAGAGTAGCACAATGAAGGCATTTGATTGTTTTCTTCTATCTGAGCCAACACTGGTACAGGCATTTACTAGAAACGCAGGTGGTGAGAATCGGTAGGGAACTCATTGTGGAGACTCTTGGACAAACAGGGTTTTGAAACAGTTGTTTATTCCAGACAGGACTAACTATTGCACTGGAGGCTGGTTCTAGGGTTAGAAAAAGCATAAAGAACACTGTTTCAACAGAAGTCAGTGCAGAAGTCTTAGTAGCGGCTGCTAACCACAGTAGCATCTACATCTACTTCTACATCTACATCTACTTCTACATCTACATCCATACTCCGCAAGCTACCTGACGGTGTGTGGCGGAGGGTACAATGAGTACCTCTATCGGTTCTCCCTTCTATTCCAATCTCGTATTGTTCGTGGAAAGAAGGATTGTCGGTATGCTTTTGTGTGGGCTCTAATCACTCTGATTTTATCCTCATGGTCTCTTCGCGAGATAGACGTAGGAGGGAGCAATATACTGCTTGACTCTTCGCTGAAGGTATGTTCTCGCACATCAAGACTGTATCTCTCCCAGCTGACGACTGACTGCTCGCCATGCCGGATAGCTGTTAATGTCTGCAGACTTTGGAAGGTCTGGGAGCTCAAAATTCGCTGCCCGCGGCAGGATTCGCACCTGCAACCGTAGCGGCCGCTCGGTTCCAAACTGTAGCACCTTGAAGCGCTCGGGCACGCCGGCCGGCGGAAAGTTTGACACAGTAAGTAATAGTCTCCTGATCGCTTCATCCGAAACGTGTACCAGAGTGGGTGCTTCGAAAACTCAAGTGGTAATCCCTGGAGGAAAACAACGACCTTTTCGAGGAACAATATAAAGAACCGACATTTGATGCTGATCACAGAAGGATTCTGCTGCCGCCAACGAACATTTCGCGAAACGACTGCGAAGAGAAGCTACAAGAAATGAAAGCTCACATGGAGGTACATAGGTAATCTTTTACCCTCGATCTATTTGCGTGTGCAATAGGAAAGGGGATAATTAGTAGTGGCGCAGGGTACATTCCGCCACACACCGTACAATGGCCTTCAAACTAAGAATATACACTCCTGGAAATTGAAATAAGAAGACCGTGAATTCATTGTCCCAGAAAGGGGAAACTTTATTGACACATTCCTGGGGTCAGATACATCACATGACCACAATGACAGAACCACAGGCACATAGACACAGGCAAAAGAGCATGCACAATGTCGGCACTAGTACAGTGTATATCCACCTTTCGCAGCAATGCAGGCTGCTATTCTCCCATGGAGACGATCGTAGAGATGCTGGATGTAGTCCTGTGGAACGGCTTGCCATGCCATTTCCACCTGGCGCCTCAGTTGGACCAGCGTTCGTGCTGGACGTGCAGACCGCGTGAGACGACGCTTCATCCAGTCCCAAACATGCTCAATGGGGGACAGATCCGGAGATCTTGCTGGCCAGGGCAGTTGACTTACACCTTCTAGAGCACGTTGGGTGGCACGGGATACATGCGGACGTGCGTTGTCCTGTTGGAGCAGCAAGTTCCCTTGCCGGTCTAGGAATGGTAGAACGATGGGTTCGATGACGGTTTGGATGTACCGTGCACTATTCAGTGTCCCCTCGACGATCACCAGAGGTGTACGGCCAGTGTAGGAGATCGCTCCCCACACCATGATGCCGGGTGTTGGCCCTGTGTGCCTCGGTCGTATACAGTCCTGATTGTGGCGCTCACCTGCACGGCGCCAAACACGCATACGACCATCATTGGCACCAAGGCAGAAGCGACTCTCATCGCTGAAGACGACACGTCTCCATTCGTCCCTCCATTCACGCCTGTCGCGACACCACTGGAGGCGGGCTGCACGATGTGGCGGCGTGAGCGGAAGACGGCCTAACGGTGTGCGGGACCGTAGCCCAGCTTCATGGAGACGGTTGCGAATGGTCCTCGCCGATACCCCGGGAGCAACAGTGTCCCTAATTTGCTGGGAAGTGGCGTTGCGGTCCCCTACGGTACTGCGTAGGATCCTACGGTCTTGGCGTGCATACGTGCGTCGCAGCGGTCCGGTCCCAGGTCGACGGGCACGCGCACCTTCCGCCGACCACTGGCGACAACATCGATGTACTGTGGAGACCTCACGCCCCACGTGTTGAGCAATTCGGCGGTAATTCCACCTGGACTCCCGCATGCCCACTATACGCCCTCGCTCAAAATTCGTCAACTGCACATATGGTTCACGTCCACGCTGTCGCGGCATGCTATCAGTGTTAAAGACTGCGATGGAGCTCCGTATGCCACGGCAAACTGGCTGACACTGACGGTGGCGGTGCACAAATGCTGTGCAGCTAGCGCCATTCGACGGCCAACGCCGCGGTTCCTGGTGTGTCCGCTGTGCCGTGCGTGTGATCATTGCTTGTACAGCCCTCTCGCAGTGTCCGGAGCAAGTATGGTGGGTCTGACACACCGGTGTCAATGTGTTCTTTTTTCCATTTCCACGAGTGTATTAACCATTTTTATATTGCCCCGAGCAGCTGCTATTCACTTGTAGAGTGGCAGGAGGAAGCTGTCCTGTAGTTCAGTGATAGCTTACTATCCTGTCATTATTGCCCACTGGTCTATATAAGGCTTAAAGCTAGACTGGCTCGAGCCACTCTATTATGGTTGAGTAATACTGAAAATATCCCCTCCACATCCAGCAGTTATTGACAAAACTGGATGGAGCCACTGTCTAGAGATCAATCAATGGCAAGTCATATCGTTTAAATAAACAATATATTGGAGCATGTACAAAATAAAGGCTTATGTGCATTCTGTCAAGTAGGCCAACACAAACTGAGCCATTTACCCGCCAGTTTCTTGATGGAGTAGTGGGGGAGGGGAGGGGAGGGTATGTGTGGGGTGAGGTGGTGTGGTATGGAGTAGTGCGAGGTGGGGTGGGGTGGGGTATGGTGTTGTGAACTAGATCAGTTCGTCTCCAGACCTTAAGATAAACACACAATATTCGATATTCACAGGGAACAATTGACAGGAATGGGAGAAAGAAATAGAGTAGAAGAAGAATGGATAGCTCTGAGGGATGAAATAGTGAAGGCAGTAGAGGATCAAGTAGGTAAAAAGACGAGGGATGGTAGAAATCCTTGGGTAACAGAAGAAATATTCAATTTAATTGATGATAGTAGAAAATAAAAAAAAACGCAGTAAATTAAGCAGGCAAACAGGCATACAAACGTCTCAAAAATGAGATCGACGGGAAGTGCAAAATGGCTAAGCAAAGATGGCTAGAGGACAAATGTAAGGATGTAGAGGCCTATCTCACTATGGGTAAGATAGATACTGCCTACAGGAAAATTAAAGAGACCTTTTGGGAAAAGAGAGCTACTTGTATGAATATCAAGAGCTCAGATGGAAACCCAGTTCTAAGCAAAGAAGGGAAAGCATAAAGGTGGAAAGAGTAGAGGGTCTATACAAGGGCGATGTACTTGAGGACAATATTATGGAAATGGAAGAGGATGTAGATGAAGATGAAATGGGAGAAACGGTACTGCGTGAAGAATTTGACCGAGCACTGAAAGACCTGAGTCGAAACAAGGCCTCAGGAGTAGACAATATTCCATTAGAACTACTGACAGCCTTGGGAGAGCCAGTCCTGACAAAACTCTACCATCTGGTGAGCAAGATGTGTGAGACAGGCGAAATACCCTAAGACTTCAAGAAGAATATAATAATTCCAATCCCAAAGAAAGCAGGTGTTGACAGATGTGAAAATTACCGAAATATCAATTTAATAAGCCACAGCTGCAAAATACTAACGCAAATTCTTTACAGACGAATGGAAAAACTTGTAGAAGCCAACATTGGGGAAGATCAGTTTGGATTCCGCAGAAATGTTGGAACACGTGAGCCAATACGGACCCTACGACTTATCTTAGAAAATAGATTAAAGTGTAACAGTTCTGGTACTAAACGTAGCACTTCTGCTACTAAATGTAACTGGGTTTTCTCTTTTGGTGCAAGTCCATTGTCAGGATGCCCTATGTCAGGGTGAAAATACCAGATACATTAGATTTTCTTTCTTAACAGCATGTGGGCAGGGTGGGTTCTTCCTTTGCTCGGGTATGAGGTAGAATGAAACAGCATTTTTACATAAGATAACTTTTATTGCAAGTTTCGTACAACTGTTTTTTTTACACGATGTTCTGGCTCTGAGAACGGCAGCTGTGTCATTTGCGAAGCCTTCTGCTGCGCCAGCGGCGGCGTCTGATTACACTTGGCAGTGTGTATCTCGTGTCGCCGTCTCGCCCAGCTGACTGGAGACGCGCAGCGCGAGGTGGCACGTTTAATGATTGCGAGCGAAGTCGTGCATCGGATGATGACACATTGTATGTGGCGTCCCAGTGTTTCTCTTCTCTAAGCGACCGCGTGTGACGGTGTTGTGCGTCGGCCAGCGGAGCGGCGCGGAGGGGGAAGGCCAGTGTCCCGGACTCGAACAACGGACTCCCGCTTGCCAGTCTTCGGCTGTCAGATCTTCATCCCAGCTCACAGGTGACTGCTGATGTGAGGCCGTCTCCTTCCCGTCCTTACGAGTCACCCGGGTACGTAAAAATCAGACTTGAGGCTCCTGCTTGCTATTCCATTATAGCGGCGGACTTGGTGCGTCTGTGTACGATGTGGTCTCTTCTTGCATGATGGTCTTCAGCGCCGAAACTGACTGAAAACTACTGCTGCTCCTCTCTTTTCTTCGTCTCTCTCCCTTCGTCTGTCGGGCCCACTGCGTCTCGCGAATTTATTCACTTCAGTCCACTGGAGGTGAACGACTTCACGGTCATTGCCTCTTCTGTCACGTTGAAAAGCTTCTCGAAGAACCTTCTTAACGTCGGTCATTGCCTCTTGGAAGGTAGGCGAGCGCCTTTGCTCACATGTGACGACTGAGAACCACATGAGCCGGTCGGGCGATGCCCTGACAGCTGAATCGACAGCGTCCGCTTATGTGCAACTTGCTGACTTTAGGGTCATTGTCTCTTCTGGTCTGTTGTTCTACCCGCTGTTTGCCAGTATGTAACTCTCCAAACTAAACCAAGTTTTTCATTTATATTCTAATTTCTACTTCAGTTTGATTTCACTAATTGATTTACTTAAGTACCACTCAACATTCCTCCACCCTTCGGAGAAATTCGCCCTCGAATTTACCACTCAGCATTCCTCCACTCTTCACACGGCAAAAGCACTAACACAAGCAATGAAAAACCCTCCACTTAGAAGATTACACACGCTTCACATTCAGTATGTTGAAAATACCTTATCACTTTACAAAAGCACTGTACGCTCATGAATCACATAGTTCACACATAAATCGTTGTAATAAGTGTAATTAATCGTGATGACAATGAATAACCGAAAACAGATTTATCACTTAGAAAATTACATAGCAACACCTGTGTAATCTACCCTATATTAATGCAAGAATACATATTCTACAGTATTGTTTATTTTAACATGAGACTGTTTAGTGAAGACTGAAGTACAATAAACAAAATTAATACACCAATGCTCAAAAGTAACCACTGAAGTACACCAGTTACGAGTGTTGTATCCAATTAACAGGGATTTGATGAAGTGGTATATTATTATTTGGCTAATCATTTTTTTGTCTTAAATGAAAGAAAACTGTACAAAGCAGAAACACCAACACAAAGGATCCAGATATACCCGTTCCTAGCATTATAATTTTAGTTTTGTGTTCACCTTTTAATTTTAAGACATGTTGCATCATAACATTGGCATCAATTTTGCCTTGCTGTGAGTTTAGGAACATATATAATGACTTCAGAAGGGAACTGTAGAGGGAGCCATTGAGTTAGGATAAGTTGTGTGTAGGAAATGCTTGCATGCGTGTTCTGAAAAAGCAAACAACATGATTGTGGACCTACCAACCTAGTAAAAACAAAACAAAAACAAAGAAAGGAAGGAATATATTGTTAACTACAAGATCTACATGTTTCTACGTTCAACTCTTCTTTATAAAAAATAAACCATTATCATTTATTAATTATTTACATTTGTATATTATCCACAGTCTACTAAGATTCCACTAGGACATCCGCACTCTTTGTCGAAGATTGTGTGGTGCCATGTCTGTATGTTGTGCTGGCGTGGCCACTCTGTTTCTTTTTCGGGTACTTCCTCCACTCTTCGGAAAAGCAGACACTATTGTTGAAGGAATCACATCTGGAGCGCCCTTAAATGGTTTTAAACGACTTGCATGGACAATAGTAGTTCGAGTAGGCAGTTGCAGTTTAACGTTGACTGGTGACGTGATCTCAATAATTTGATAAGGACCTCTGTAGTTTGTTACAGATTTCTTCGTTTTTCCTTTCGCAATGTATGGAGTTGACAGAATCAACCACTGACCGATTTTGTAATTTGGATAGTTAGCTTGGGCATTACCTAATCTTTCCTGTCGTTCCAAAGCCTTTGCACTAGATTTTTGAACCTTTTTCCATACATCCTTCATCATTCGACTGAAATCTCTTACTGTTTCTCCAACTTTTCCGTTTTTCTGCCTGATTACATCAAAAGGGGACGGCATTTTTCTCCCATAGACCACTTCATAAGGTGACATTGCAGTTGCTTCATGCGTTTTGGAGTTGTATACCGACGTGATTTTTGGTAAATACGTATCCCAATTGGAATGTTGTTCGTTAATATAATAACTAAGCATCTTGCCAATTGTCCTATGAACTCTTTCTGTGCGTCCGTTGCACTGAGTGTGTAACGGAGTTGTGCGTAATTTACGTATTTTTAGCAAGTGGCATAGCTGTTTCATTAATTCAGACATAAAATTATATCCCTGATCGAACAACGCACTCCCGCTTGCCACTCTTTGGCTGTCAGATCTTCATCCCAGCTCACAGGTGACTGCTGATGTGAGGCCGTCTCCTTCCCGTCCTCACGAGTCACCCGGGTACGTAAAAATCAGACTTGAAAATTACCTTCTGACTGTGAGGCTCCTGCTTGTTATTCCATTATAGCGGCGTACTTGGTGCGTCTGTGCATGATGTAGTCTCTTCTTGCATGACGGTCTTCAGCACCGAAACTGACTGAAAACTACTGCTACTCTTCTGCCCCTCGGGCCCACTGCGTCTCGCGACTTTATTCACTTCAGTTCACTGGAGGTGAACGACTTCACGGTCATTGCCTCGTCTGTCACGTTGTAAAGCTTCTCGATGAATCTTCTTAACGTCGGTCATTGGCTCTTGGAATGTAAGCGAGGGTCTTTGCTCACATGTGACAAGTGAGAAACACGCGATGCCCTGACGGCTGAATCGACAGCGTCCGCTTATGTGGAACTTGCTGACTTTACGGTCATTGTATCTTCTGCTCTGCTGTTCTGCCCGCTGTTTGCCAGTATGTAACTCTCCAAACTAAACCAAGTTTTTCATTTAAATTCTAATTTCTACTTCATTTTGATTTCACTAATTTATTTACTTAAGTACCACTCAACAAAAGAAAGGCAAACCTACATTTCTAGCATTGGTAGACTTAGAGAAAGCTTTTGACAATGTTGACTTTAATACTCTCTTTCAAATTTTGAACGTGGCAAGGGTAAAATACAGGGAGCCAACGGCTATTTACAATTTGTACGGAAACGAGATGGCAGTTATAGGAGTCGATGGGCATGAAAGGGATGCATTTGTGGGGAAGGGTGTGAGACAGGGTTGTAGCCTCTCCCCGATGTTATTCAATCTCTATATGGAGCAATCAGTAAAGGAAACAAAAGAAAATTCCGAGAAGCTATTAAAATCCATGGAGAAGAAATAAAAATTAAAACTTTGAGGGTCGCCGATGACATTGTAATTCTGCCAGAGACAGCAAAGGACTTGGAAGAGCAGTTGAAGGGAATGGACAGTGTCTTGAAAGGAGGATATAAGACGAACATCAACAAAATCTGAACTAGGATAATGGAATGTGGTCAAATAAAGTCTGGCGATGCTGAGGGAATTAGATTAGTAAATGAGACACTAAAAGTAGTAAAGAAGTTTTGCTGTTTTGGGAGCAAAATAAATGATGATGGTCGAAGTAGAGAGGATATAAAATATAGACTGGCAATGGCAAGGAAAGCGTTTCTGAAGAACAGAAATTTGTTAACATCGAGTATAGATTTAAGTGTCAGGAAGTCATTTCTGAAAGTATTTGTATGGAGTGTAGCCATGTAGGGAAGTGAATCATGGACGAAAAATAGTTTAGACAAGAAGAGAATAGAAGCCTTCGAAATGTGGTGCTACAGAAGAATGCTGAAGATTAGATGGGTAGAACACCTAACTAATGAGGAGGTATTGAATAGAATTGGGGGCAAGAGGATTTTGTGGCACAACTTGACAAGAAGAAGGGACAGGTTGCTAGGACATGTTCTGAGGCATCAAGGGATCACAAATTTAGCACTGGAGGGCAGCGTGAAGGGTAAAAATCGTAGAGGGAGACCAAGAGATGAATAAACTAAGCAGATTCAAATGCAAGTAGGTTGCAGTAAGTACTGGGAGATGAAGAAGCTTGCACAGGATAGAGTAGCATGTAGAGCTGCATCAAACCAGTCTCAGGACTGAAGACATCAACAACAACAGCATTTGATACTTTGGCCAATAAATTTTGATTTCCAGCCGTTTCTTAAATATCCTGCCAAATTTTAATTTCCCACCATTTCAGTGGGACGGCGTGGCGAGGGGAACCTGTGGTCCTCACAGTCCAGCACCTCGACACAGCCATTTGTTCCCAGGCCGCCATCTTGACTTGTATCCCAAAAGGGCTAGGGAGAGGAGGGGATGGGGCTTTGAGTTCCCTGAGAGGACTCACATGTCGGCTGGGAGTAACCCATGATGTCATCTGGTGGTGGAGAGGTAATTCATTTACATAATTAATTGGATACCAATATGATACAAAAGTGGGCTCTAACTCTCTTTGTCCCACTATTGAGCCAGCCGCAGTCGCCGAGCGGTTCTAGGCGCTTCAGTCCGGAACCGCGCGGCTGCTACGGTCGCAGGTTCCAATCCTACCTCGGGCATGGAAATGTGTGATGTCCTTGGGTTTGTTAGGTTTAATTAGTTTCTAAGGTCTAGAGAGCTGATGACCTTAGATATTAAGTCCCATAGTGATCAGAGCCATTTGAACCAATTTGAACCCACTATTGACGTAGGGTTGAAACACGAGCATCAGTGTGCATTATACAGGGTGTTTAAAAAATGACCGGTATGTTTGAAACGGCAATAAAAGCTAAACGAGCAGCGATAGAAATACAGCGTTTGTTGCAATATGCTTCGGACAACAGTACATTTTCAGGCGGACAAACTTTCGAAATTACAGTAGTCACAATTCTCAACAACAGATGGCGCTGCAAGTGATGTGAAAGATATAGAAGCAACGCAGTCTGTAGGTGCGCCATTCTGTACGTCGTCTTTCTGCTGTAAGCGTGTGCTGTTCACAACGTGCACGTGTGCTGTGGACAACATGGTTTATTCCTTAGAACAGAGGATTTTTCTGGTGTTGGAATTCCACCGCCTAGAACACAGTGTTGTTGCAACAAAACGAAGTTTTCAACGGAGGTTTCATGTAACCAAAGGACCGAAAAGCGATACAATAAAGGATCTGTTTGAAATATTTCAACGGACTGGGAACGTCACGGATGAACGTGCTGGAAAGGTAGGGCGACCACGTAAGGCAACCACAGAGGGCAACGCTCAGCTAGTGCAGCAGGTGACCCAACAGCGGTACATCGCACGGCCGACGTCTTTAACTTCCTGAATGAATATTTCGATGATCGTGTGATTGCTTTGGGCTATCCGAAACATACAGGAGGTGGCGTGGATTGGCCTCCCTATTCGCCAGACATGAACCCCTGTGACTTCTTTCTGTGGGGACACTTGAAAGACCAGGTGTACCTCCAGAATCCAGAAACAATTGAACAGCTGAAGCTGTACATCTCATCTGCATGTGAAGCCATTCCGCCAGACACGTTGTCAAAGGTTTCGGGTAATTTCATTCAGAGACTACGCCATATTATTGCTACGCATGGTGGATATGTGGAAAATATCGTACTATAGAGTTTCCCAGACCGCAGCGCCATCTGTTGTTGACAATTGTAAATACTGTAATTTCGAAAGTTTGTCTGCCTGAAAATGTACTGTTTTGCAACAAACGGTGTATTTCTATCGCTGCTCGTTTAGTTTGTATTGACGTTTCAAATATACCGGTCATTTTTGAAACACCCTATATATATATATATATATATATATATATATATATATATATATATATATATATATATATATATATATATATATATATATATATATAGATAGATAGATAGTCTGCATATACAGGGTGAGTAATCTAACATTACCACTGGATATATTTAGTAAACCACATCAAATACTGACGAATCGATTCCACAGACCGAACGTGAGGAGAGGTGCTAATGTATTTGGTTCATAAAAACCATAAAAAAGTGCACTGAAGTATATTTTTTAACGCAAACCTACGTTTTCTTTAAATGGAACCACGTTAGTTTTGTTAGCACATCTGAACATATAAACAAATACGCAATCAGTGCCGTTTGTTGCCTTGTAAACTGTTAATTACATCCGGAGATATTGTAACCTAAAGTTGACGCTTGAGTACCGCTCCTCCGCTGTTCGATCGTGTGTATCGGCGAGCACCGAATTACGTAGGGACCCAAAGGGAACGGTGATGGACCTTAGGTACAGAAGAGACTGGAACATCACGTTACGTCCATATGCTAACGCCTTTTTATTGGTCTTTTTCACTGACGCACACGTACATTAGCATGAGGGGTGAGGTACATGTACACACGTGGTTTCCGTTTTCAATTACGGAGTGGAATAGAGTGTGTCCCGACTGTCAGGCCAATAGATGTTCAATGTGGTGGCCATCATTTGCTGCACACAATTGCAATCTCTGGCGTAATGAATGTCGTACACGCCGCAGTACATCTGGTGTAAAGTCGACGCAGGCTGCCACAATACGTTGTTTCATATCCTCTGGCGTTGTAGGCACATCACGGTACATATTCTCCTTTAACGTACCCCACAGAAAGAAGTCCAGAGGTGTAAGATAAGGAGAACGGGCTGGCCGTCCTATGAAACGCCCATCTGAGGTTTCAAGCGTCAACTTTAGGTTACAATATACGGATGTAATTAAGAGTTTAGAATGCAACAAACGGCACTAATTACGTATTTGTTTACATGTTCAGATGTGCTAACAAAACTAACGTGGTTCCATTTAAAAAAACGTAGGTTTGTGTTAAGAAACATACTTCCGTGCATTTTTGTATGGTTTGTACTAAACAATTACACTAGCCGCACTCCTCACGTTCGCTCTGTGGAATCGGTTCGTCAGTATATGATGTGGTTTACGAAATATATCCAGCGGTAACGTTAGGTGACTCACCCTGTATATAGGGTCTATCATATATGTCCAAAAGAACAGATACCATCTTTATTTATAAACGACGCATCTTTACTTTTCCAGTAAAAGCTGTCACGAATAACGTATTTAGAATCTGCATGTGCGATGGAAAACCCGGCGATAGCATACTCACTTCTGGTTCGTGTGAGAGCCTAACAACAACTGCGGTTAAATTTATAAAGATGGCTGCCTATGATACAATTTGTAATATATAAGGGATTTTCACAAACGTTACTATTGGCCTGAAGCCATATTGAACAAAAATAAACAAATGTTTTTACGGCATGACTAGTGCATGTGATGTGATTTGTATGTATTTGACGATGATGGTGCTGATTCCGCATTTAATATTTGACAATGCCACTATGGCTGCAGTAAATTAGGCCTTTTTTATGATGGTCATTAAAGACCGAAACCGGTAATCTGTTAACAAAGGGTTTGTGACCATAGACGTAAATTAAAGTAAACTTAATAAACAAATGGTAATTCTAAATACTGTTCTTAGCGGAACGGCAAGTGATTTGGTCTGGAATCACTGTTTACTTACGTTACTGAACGGATAAACCGATCACCCTCTCCCTTCTGTAGTATAATATTGTGACAGAGTCTTGGGGCAGTGAAAATATAATTTTCAGTATTTCATATAATTTTTTGCCAAATTTAGAACTTTAAAGTTCTATCGTGATCTACCCATTAAGAGATATAATCGTGCGTCAGAGACTCAAGACTCAACAGAACAAGAAAGTATTAAAATCAGAAAGTGTGTGTATATGTCTCGAAGCGGCCCGCAGATTACCCAGACATTCGTCGCGTGTTTGAGTGTGAGACCTCTTAGCAAGTTCCCACAAACATTGCACCTAACTCCAAAACCTTATGAAACTTTTTCTACCACATTTCACATTTCACAAAATCATAAATAGAAATAAGTTCAACGTTTCCCACAATTCTGCTGCTAATACAGTTGAACTTTAGATCCAGGTACGAAGTTTTAATTTATCACTTCCTTAGTTACACCGTTCGCGACACACTTCGAATGCAGTGTCCAAATATACGACTGAAGGAACCTGCAAAACTTTATCGTTGTACGATATTGTGTTGTCTGGCACTTGCAACGGAGCGTATCTCCCACCTTTCGGCTCGGTTCGGCTAGAGGATTAGGTCGAAAGACCCACTGGTACGCTCTGTTTGTGCAGCTTTTAAAAATCTCGAGGATTCGACATATCGATATTTAAAAATGTTCATTATCAGCTCACGATGAATCGAAAGAAATTCTCAATATATCGACAGACGAAATACCTGCGTACCGGCCTATAAAGATATCGGCGGCACATTGTTAATATACTGCTGGGTTTAGAGTTGTATGTTTAAGTATTGATTTATTATTTGATATTCTGTACATCAACAAGCTAGAACCACGCTGATCCCCCAAACAAGGGAAACTCCCCATCGCACCCCCCTCAGATTTACCTATAAGTGGGCACAATGGATAGGCCTTGAAAAACTGAACACAGATCACTCGAGAAAAAAGGAAGAAGTTGTGTTGAACTATTACAAAAATAAGCAATATATAGAAAGTCAGTAGTCCATGCGGCCTTGAAAAACTGTACACAGATCACTCGAGAAAACAGGAAGAAGTTGTGTTGAACTATGAAAAAAATAAGCAAAATATACAAACTCAGTAGTCCATGCGTAATATAAACAATATCAAGTAAACTTACAGCTCAGGAGTGCCGTCGTCCCGTGGTAAGCATGAGCAGTTGCAGAACTAGAGGTCCTTAGTTCAAATCTTCCCTCGGATGAAATGTTTAATTACTTTTTTCATACAATTATTTTGCGTAGCTGCACAGGTAGACAGAGCAGTATTGTTTACGTGATCGTGTGTCAATTATCAAAGTTCAGGCAATCACACATAATCAACTTCACTCTGCAAAATTCGAGGACCCGTTCAGATTTGCTTGGACATATGCAGGATTTGACGGTCTACACACTGAAAAATTTGAAAACGTTAAAAACATATGTTTTCACAGAGTACAGGGAAAACTGTGCGAATGTGAAACTGTTGCATTCATTTGTTGCAGTTTATGTGACAAACTCTTATGTTTTCATCACTTTTTGGGGAGTGATTATCACATCCACAAGAAAACCTGAATCGGGCAAGGTAGAAGAATCTTTTTACCCATTCGCCAAGTGTACAAGTTAGGTGGGTCGACAACATATTCCTGTCATGTGACGCACATGACGTCACCAGTGTCGTATAGAATTATATTAGACGTGTTTTCCTGTGGAGGAATCGGTTGACCTATGACATCGTGATCAAATGTTTTCGGTTCCCATCGGAGAGGCACGTCCTTTCGTCTACTAATCGCACCGTTTTGCGGTGCGGTCGCAAAACACAGACACTAAGGTTGTTACAGTGAACAGAGACGTCAATGAACGAACGGACAGATCAGACCTTTCCGAAAATGAAGTAAGTACACTTTTCACTCGAGGGAAGACTTGAACCAAGGAACTCTCGTTCCGCAGCTGCTCACCCCAACGACGGGACCACGGCGCCCCTGAGCTCACACTGTCCTTGATGTTGCCTGTCTTGCACATGGACTACTCAGTTTGTATATTTTGCTTATTTTTTTGATAGTTCCACACAACTTCTTCCTGTTTTCTCGATCGATCTGTGTTCAGTTTTTCAAGGCCTATCCACTGTGTCAACTTATAACCAAATCTGAGGGGGGTGCGATGGGGAAATTCCCTTGTTAGAGCAAGAACTGAGAGAAAAACGATGCACGTTCACTCTTGGAACGGGACCAACGGCGACTGAAGAGAACCGTTCTGCGCTACAGAAGTGCAACCCTTCCGGAAACTGCTGCAGAATTCAGCAGTGGACCGTCAACAAGAGCAAGGGTACGAACCATTCAACGAAACATCACCGATATGGGCTTTAAGAGCCAAAGGCTCACACGTGTACCCTTGATGACCGCACGACACAAAGTGTTGTGTACATAGTTCCGCGTAGTCAGCGCGTACGCAACTTTCCCACTAGAGCGCGCCCCGCTAAGCACAACAGTGCAGGCGCAGCGCTCGTCCGTCTCTGCACTACGAAATGGCGCTGCCTTAGAGACGGACAAAATTCTGCTTCCACTGATCCGCATATTAATTTGTAACGCAGTCAATGAGATCGCTGCTAACGTAGAACCTTTTCTCCTCGCGCATCACACTCACGCAGTGATACACAAATGCACAAGGTATTATAACGAGTGTACAGACCTCCAATTAGTCAGCCTGCATTTGTCTGCCCCAGTCTGCACCAGTCTGCCTTAGTCTGCATTAGTCTGCAGTCAAGTTTCAGTTTGCGCCTAATAGGATTACCATATTCCTGTACATAGCCATGAAGAGAAATCTATAGACACTTTGTCAAGTATCAGAGGTATGTGAGAATAAGATTAACGTACCAACACCAAAGGAACTTCATATAGTCAGTTGTAAACAGCATCCAGGATCAAGTTAAGTAAGGTTTATGCTTGTTATTATTTTAATAAATTTGTGTGAAAATTAATCAAGTTCTGTTTAAAGTTGGTCACCGTCAATCTGCTAATCTAAGTGTGCAAGTGGCATTTCTATTGTCTGACCTAACGGCAGAAGATAAACACACCACGATAGGACCAGGAGGCATTTTGCTGAGACTCGCCCTCTTCGTTAGAGTGACAAGTCAAATAATCTGATGGTGTGTCTACCGAAGGTCTTACAGTACGCACACCACACAGAGCTTTACGCCCCGCCAGGGATCGACGTTGAACTGTTGCTGACTGGAAACATGTTGCCTGGTCGGACGAGTCTCATTTCAAATTGTGTCGAGCGGATGGACGTGTAAGGGTTTGGGGACAACCTCATAAATCAATGGATCCTGAATGTCAGGAAGAGACACTTCAAACTATTGGACGCTGTGTAATGGTGTCTGGCGTGTGCAGTCGGAGTGATATTGGACCCCTGATGCGTCTAGATGCGACTGTGACAGGTGACACGTACATAAGAATCCTGTATCGTCACCTGCATCCATTCATGTACGTTGTGCATGCCGACGGACCTGTACACATTCCAGCACGACAGCGTAACACCCGACTCGTCCAGAATTGCTATCGAGTGGCTCCAGGGATACTGGTCTGAACTTAAAAAGTTCCCTAGATGTGAACGTTATTCAGCATATCTGAGATGCCTTGCAACGTGCTGTTCAGAAGAGATCTCCACTCCATGGTACTCTTACGAATTTATGGACAGCCGTGTAGGATTCATTATGTTAATTCCCTCGAGCACTATTTCAGACATTAGGCAAGTCCATGCCACGTCGTTTTCCGGCACGTCTGTGTGCTCGCAGGGGCCCAACGCAATATTACGTAGATGTACTTGCTCTTTGGATCATCAGTGTGTGAATGACGCAGCAGTATGTCTTTTGTTATATCCAGCCTAGATGTCAAAATATGGGGTGTCTAGGAAACCTGCTTCCTCGGATCGCTAGACAACATCCAAACAAATCGTATTAACGACTTTTATTACAAAATGAAAAAAACACTGCAGTTAACTTTGTGTTACACAAATGTGTCTCAAGGAAAGGGCGACAGACAAAGGAAGGAAGCTCTTCAGTATAACAATACCCAAGTGGATGTTACATAGACAGCACAAACAACTGATTAGAATTGACGCTTCTATCTAAGCAGTCAGGCGAGACGCTTATATCCTCTTCATCTAGGGGCCGCTGCAGTTACGTTGTCGTCCTGGAAAAGCGTCGGTCAGCATGCGATTGGCTGGCCGGCGCTTTACTTTACGCCGCAACATCTGTAATACGCTTTGATATATCTTCAAATACTTTTGTTGGAGCCACTCGGATTATTATAGTATGTAACCAGGTCTGTCTTTATGCTCAACTTTTGTCCATAAATCGTGGTGAAATGTTAGTCTTAGCACCGTTTTGTTTATTTGCTGCTAAGGGATATTTCCTCGCGATTTAATTACCAAGCAGATTGCCAGTATGAAATACAATGTATTGTTCCACTTTACAGCTGGGATTGTCACTTTTCTTGATGTTTATGTAATGTGTCTTGATGTTTTAACGTTTTACAGCTGTTGCTCTTGGATACCAGCTGTTAGTGGTGCTACACAAACACGAAGGTATTACTGCGATGTTTTCCATTTAAATAATCTCTTATATTTTTTTCGTACATTGTTCTCTCGTGATAAGGATTTGTTGTCGTTTTAGTCTTGAAGTATATGTTCTTTACTGTCTTGAACCATTGGTAATCTTGGTCTGAATCAGTCCTTTTTCTGGGACTCGGATCTTTTATGCTTTCACATTTCTTTTAAGGTGACAGCTACGACGCGCGGGGGTACCGCACGAATTAGTGTTGATGACACTGCGTTGAACTGTGATCGTGCAGTACTCCCGTACAGTTCTGGAACCATGATACACTACACAAAACAATGATTTACTCATTCCACTTAAATATACACGGTACTTATCAAATGTCGAAAAATTGAAATCTTTTTATAACTTTATTAAATTCTATAGTCTTTCCTCATTACATTCATATATGCATGATAGGGTTTCAAATGAAAAATGACCTATATACACCAAATTTTAAAGTTACAGTCATATATGTTTGGCCGTGGTAGATTGACAGAAACTGAAATAGAATTTCTTCAGAAATGGACTGGCCGTTAGATGAACTCCACCTCTGAGTGATGTTACAGCAATGATTAAAGCTGTATGGGCCACCTACTTTCATAAGTTCTCCAAAGATGACCACCCTGTTCACGGTCTTTGCCACAAACGAGCAGATTCTTGGTGTGGTTACCAAACACCAAAAGAAAGTCGTCAAATATACCATGAAATGAATACCCCTAGCTACATACAGGCGTTGATATAGCTCAACGGGGACAGTTGAAAATGTGTGCCCCGATTGGAACTCGAACCCGGGATATCCTGCTTACATGGCAGACGCTCTGTCCATCTGAGCCACCGAGAACACTGCAGGAACTTATCTCTGGCACGCCTCCTATCAGTCCCACATTCCCAACTTAGTGCCCACACTATATTCATATTGCCCCTGCCTAATATGCTCATTACTCCCGGCTTTTTGCGTAAGGGTTCGGGCACTGTTTGTGCATCTGCACAGAAGAAGATGGTCAAATGGCCGGTGAGTCTTAACTGTATGTAAGAAGATGGTATGTGTTCTTTCGAACATGTCCGAAAGAACACATACCATCTTCATATATAAATATACCATCATAGGCTTTCTGTTCCTGAATCTGTTATAAATGAAATAAAACCAATTTTTAGAGACCTAAGTGACCCTGTTTTGGTTGGTAAATGTCTTCATGGGGCACTCAGAATACAAATGAATGTTTCATCCATTGCATATGGGAAAGATTACCCAAGAACGTTTTTGTAGGACTAAATACACTGAAATTTGGTGTACTATAAGCAGCGATAGGTTTCAATGATGGATTGATAGGAAGGTTGGAAGTCCTGAGAAATTTAGGCATAAACTGTGGCTCAAATATGGAAGACCAATTGCTAGCGTGTGACAGACAACGGCTGCATGAAGCTGAAAGGTTCTGTCTTCAACTAAGATAAGAAGCAAGACGTGCTAAAAGGAATGCCAAGAGGAAGCTTGAAGACGAAGAAATGTTGCAGGATGAAGGCGATGCTTAAGGAATGTTCAGAGAATTGATATGCGGCAGGTACTCGCTTGTTCCTTAGACTCTTCTCTACAGCTCCCGTGAAACTGCACAAAATACATTAAATCTGGGAGAGTTCCTCTAATGTTGTACTACTTCGTGTGACTCTCCTGTACCCCATATTCTAACACTATGACGGTTCATATTTCGATTTAAATAGAATGTTGCCTCGTCACTAAGCACAAAGCCTGGAAGAAAACTGTCATCTTCCATCTTGCCAAGAACGGAATTACAGAACTCCACCAGTTGTTGTCTTTCACCTTCACGAAGAGCTTGCAGTAGCTGAATTTTGTATGGTTTGATGTGTAAACGTCGACGCAACACACGCCACACGAACATCGGGGCCATGTTGAGCTGTCAACCTGCACGGCGAACGGATTTCTGCGGATTTCTCATGAAACTATGGCGGATGCGTTCGACGTCTGTGTCAGACACTCGGGGACGGCCCGGCGATTTTCCTTTACACAAACAACCTGTGTCTCGAAATTGTTCATGCCATCGTCTAATGCTCTGTGCTGTAGGTTGATCCACACTGTACCTAGTACGAAAGTCACACTAACTGTGGAAAACCTAGAACACAAAACGCTTTCTGTTGCCCCACCAGCATTTTTAATAGAACTGAAGTGGGCGCACATTGCTGCTACCTAGCGGGAGCCTTGTAAACCTCGAGTGTTTGCTCTTTCCAACAGTACGTTGTTGACGCACATACCTCACATAATCGTCATCTAGTGTTTGATGCCAAAGGTCAAGGCACTTTCAGGTCAGCTGCTTGGGCAAGTATTCAGATCCTGACTTATGCTTTGTTAGCTGCAATGAAAGCGCCATTCCCATCAACGCCCCTAGAAAAGTGAATGATGCCTTTCCTCACAGCCAACACAGACCTGTAATAATACAAATTGGCTGCACGGTTGCTGTCATACGATCAATCCCGCATACTCGATGGAATATCCAAAAAGCTGACTGGTCGAAGTTTTCGATGGAACTGGATAAGACTATTCGCTGGATCCCTCCATCAACGCTTCACTGGTGCAGTACCAGCAACAGCTAGAAAGTGTATGCTCCAGAATGGAATGATGAAAGTGAAACCCTGTACCAACACTTACAGCAAAGTGGTGACCCAGAGATAGCTACGGAAGTATTGTCCAGCTTGGACATGTCTCGGAGGCAGAAATAGTCGAAAATATGGATTACCCCACTCGAGCAGGGAAGCATGAAGTCCTAGAAGACTGGGACGAAGTGTACCAGCAGGCAGAAAAAGTTCTGAAGTAACACCAGACCAAATTGCTTCCCACATCTTTACTACCTCAAGAGTGCTTCCAGACAAGAAACATACAAGACATATCAGACGAAAGACGGCCTCTCACTCATCTGAGTGTGCCCATCTCTTCACAGTTTCAGACACTGACTCTAAACTGAAGGATCGCAAATCTCTTAAGGCGCCTGGATTCGATGGTATCCTCCAGAATGTCTGATCCATATGGGAGGAAAAGCTAAGAAGTAGCTGGCATTCGCTGACATCCAGAAGACTGGTCAACCTCCATTGGAGTTCAAAAAGGCGGAGATAATATCCGTTCTGAAACCTTGGAAACCCAGCAACATGGTTGAAATCTACCGCCCCATTGCCCTACTTACCTGCTGTTACAATATTTTTGAAAGGCTGGTATACAATAGAATAGGTAGCGCTACCATAGAGAATGTTCCAGTTGATCAGGCATTCTTCAGATCAGGGCGTAGCTGCTGTGACTAAGTACTGTCTCTCACATCCATCATTGAGTCAGGATACCAAATGAAGAGGAAAACATCTCTGGCGTTTGTTGAACTAACTGCCGTCTTCGACACTGTGGAGGGAATGCCTTGTCTACAAATTCCTCCACATCTTACCCTGCAGAACAATGGTTCAACTGGTTAACAGCATGCTAAGCGAAAGGAAGTTCCGAAGGGCTTGATGGCTGATCGGTTCTAGGCGCTTCAGTCCGGAACCCCGCTGCTGCTACGGTCGCAGGTTCGAATCCTGCCTCGGCCATGGATGTGTGTGATGTCCTTAGGTTAGTTAGGTTTAAGTAGTCCTAAGTTCTAGGGGATTGATGACCTCAGATGTTAAGTCCCATAGTGCTCAGAGCCCTTGGAACCATTATTTTTAAAGGAAGTTCCAGGTAATCATTGGAAGCTACATAAGGAGAGGGAGCTAAACAATGGATTGCTTCAAGGATCAGTGCTCTTGCCATTACTGTCCAACATAAATCTATCTGATCTACCTGACACTCCGTCCAGAAAATTCTGCTATGCCGATGACCTGGCTCTAGTGTTACTACACCAGGAAATGGAGACAATAGAAGAAATTTAACCGATTACCCGTCTGTATTAGACAATTGCTTCAAAATCTGGAGAGTCCAACGCAGCGTGAATAAAGCAGAAGGGTGTTGCCTCCATTTAAATAATCGGTTCGCGAACGTAAAACTAGAAGTAAGTTTAAGAGCCATAATTCTTCGACATAATTGGTACCCAAAATATCTTGGTGTCATCCTGGACCGTACACTGTGCTTCAAACAACACTTTCTTAACTTAGTTCAAAAGTTGAGGACTCGAAACAAAATCGTCCATAACCTATGCGGAACCACCTGGGGATCTTCAGCATCCGGTGGCTGTGGCCAAGCGGTTCTAGACGCTTCAGCCTAGAACCGCGCTGCTGCTGCAGTCATAGGTTCAAATCCTGCCTCGGGTATGTATGTGTGATGTCCTTAGTTTAGTTAGGTTCAGATGTTAAGTCTTATAGTGAGTGCTTAGAGCCATTGTTGATCTTCAGTAACCACCCTGCGATCTTCAGCTCTGGGCTTGCTCTACTCAAGTGTTGATTACTGTGCAGCTGCTGGGACGAACAGTCATTATACAAGGCTGCTACATCTACATCTACATCCATACTCCGCAAGTCACCTGGCGATTAGTGGCGGAGGGTACCTTGAGTACCTCTATCGGTTCTCCCTTCTGTTTCAGTCTCGTATTGTTCGTGGAAAGAAGGATTGTCGGTATGCTTCTGTGTGAGCTCTAATCTCTCTGATTTTATTCTCATGGTCTCTTCGCGGGATATACGGAGGAGGGAGCAATATACTGCTTGATTCCTCGGTGAAGGTATGTTCTCGAAACTTTGACACAAGCGCCTACCGAGCTACTGAGCGTCTCTCCTGCAGAGTCTTCCACTGGAGTTTATCTATCATCTCCGTAACGCTTTCGCGATTGCTAAATGATCCTGTAACGAAGCGCGCTGCTCTCCGTTGGATCTTCTCTATCTCTTCTATCAAACCTACCTGGTACGGATCCCACACTGCTGAGCAGTATTCGAACAGTGGGCGAACAAGCGTCCTGTAACCTACTTCCTTTGTTTTCGGATTGCATTTCCCTAGGATTCTTCCAATGAATCTCAGTCTGACATCTGCTTTACCAACGATTAACTTTAGATGATCATTCCATTTTAAATCACTCCTAATGCGTACTACCAGATAATTTATGGAATTAACTGCTTCCAGTTGCTGACCTGCTATATTGTAGCAAAATGATAAGGGATCTATCTTTCTATGTATTCGCACCACATAACACTTGCCTACATTGAGATTCAATTGCTATTCCCTGCACCATGCGTCAATTCGCTTCAGATCCTCCTGCATTTCAGTACAATTTTCCATCGTTACAACCTCTCGATATGCCACAGCATCATCCGCAGCAAGCCTCAGTGTACTTCCGATGTCATCCACAAGGTCATTTATGTATATTGTGAACAGCAACGGTCCTTGTTTGCACCCAGCCCATGATATCTGGCGCAATTAGATCTACTACAGTTTATTGGATTCCACTGTTATCCGGTATAATGCCAACTGATCAATGCAGATATACTGCCGTTATGAGAGAATTCCACAAGATCTCCATGAATTCTAAGCTACCCGTGCATAGGGACCTGCCACTTTTAAATCGTAAGAGACCAAAATCACGCCATTGAAGTCTGTGCGATGCTGCTGACGTGGTTGCTAAGGATTTCAAACCCCATGACGTACAGATATGTCTGTGGGAAGCAGTGACAGACGTGCACCTGCATAACATCTTCTCAGGAGCTGAACTGCCAGGTGGATTCGAGCTACCTGGACTACACTCAGCAGCAACCGTACCGGCCGTGGCGTGGCCGATGCAGGGATGCTCTCTTTAAGTTGAAGTAGCTGCCTGATCCAGCCTGTGACTGCAGGGATCCATATCAGACAGTGCACCACATTGTTAGTGATTACAGATTATCACGGTACTGAAGAGGACTTCCTGCTAGCAACTCCAGATGCAGTGTGCTGGATTGAAGGACTAGATATTCAGTTGTAAAGACAAACTTAAGTTTCTTGTGTGTTAATATGTACACAAACACACACATGCGCCAAGGATAACACCCCATTCAAACTCAATTATATCTTGATAACCTACAATTGTAACAGCAGTAACAAATCTAATAACTGAACCAGACACTTGTCTTATATAATTGCCGTCTGCTGCACCGTCTTCTGCCTGTTTACATATCTCTCTATTTGAATATGGGTGCCTATACCAGTTTCTTTGGTTCTTCAGTGTATTACGGAGGTAAAATAGACCTCCATTCGGATCTCTGGGTGGAGACCACTTAGGAGGGGTCATTATCAGGAGAAAAAAACTGGCGTTCTAGGGATCGGAGCATGGAATGTTAGTTCCCTTAAGTTGGCAGGTAGGTTAGAAAATTTTAAAAGGGAACTTTATAGGTTAAAGTTAGACGTAGTGGGAATTAGTGAAGTTTGGTGAAAGGAGGTCAGGTGAATACGGGCTTATAAACACAAAATCAGATATGGGTAATGCAGGAGTAGGTTTAATAATGAATCTTAAAGGCTAACATGTGCTAAAAAAGACCAAGTTTCAAGTTTAGTTTGTCGTATTTATTTTAGTTCTTTCATAGATTACAAATTATGCAGTAACAATGGTAAGTGTAATTACCTTTCAAAAATAGGGCGAGGTGAATTCTTGAGCAATTTCATATCTAATTGAAAAGTAAGTATGTAATAGAAAGGTGTTTGACAAAACATGTATTCAGCCAGGTGACCCTTGGAATGTTCAGTGCACTTCAGTGAGTTTATAATCATATTTGTGAGATATATTCAGCTGCTGCCATTTAAGCTGTGTTCTTAGGATTCTACCTTATAATACCCTTGCGGGAAGAATTTTGACAACCTTTATCATTTGTGTAAGGTTATCTTTTCTTGTAGCTATACTGTGTGTATATTAATGAAACTCAGTAACTTTTTCCTTTTTGTGTGTTCAAGCTGCTTAACAGTGATGTTGCTTGGCTGACTATATCACGGGCCCTATGCTCTGAATATCTGCTGTCATTGGCTGATGGGACCATGTGACATGAGCTATGATGCCTGACAAAACCACATTGCAATCTTGATTTCAGTGCTTCAGAAGCTACCGTGCAAAACAAAGCTATTTTTCACTCAGGAAAAATTTTATTTTCACCCAGGAAAATTGGGTATTTTTTGAAATTTTATTTTTTGATAAAGGTGACCAAAAACCTTATGACATGTGTCCGGACGTGTGTCCGGAAACGCTTAATTTTCATGTCAGAGCTCATTTTAGTTTCGTCCACCTACGCTCAATGGAGCACGTTGTTATGATTTCATACGGGATACTCTACCTGTGCTGCTAGAACATGTGCCTTACAAGTATGACGCAACATGTGGTTCACGCGCGATGGAGCTCCTGCACATTTCAGTCGAATTGTTCGTACGCTTCTCAACAACAGATTCGGTGACCGATGGATTGGTAGAGGCGGACCAATTCCATGGCCTCCACGCTCTCCTGACCTCAACCCTCTTGACTTCCATTTATGGGAGCATTTGAAAGCTCTTGTCTACGCAACCCCGGTACCAAATGTAGAGACTCTTCGTGCTCGTATTGTGGACGGCTGTGATACAATACGCCATTCTCCAGGGCTGAATCAGCGAATCAGGGATTCCATGCGATGGAGGGTGGATGCATGTATCCTCGCTAACGGAGGACATTTTGAACATTTCCTGTAACAAAGTGTTTGAAGTCACGCAGGTACGTTCTGCTGCTGTGTGTTTCCATTCCATGATCAGTGTGATTTGAAGAGAAGTAAAAAAAAAAAAAAATAAATAAATAAAAATGAGCTCTAACATGGAAAGTAAGCGTTTCGGGAGACATGTTCACATAACATATTTTCTTTCTTTGTGAGTGAGGAATGTATCCTGAAAGGTTGGCTGTACCTTTATGTAACACCCTGTATATAGGATAATAGCATTCCTTGGGGCACTCCTGATGATAATTTAGCGGTTTCCTTTTAGCACTCATGTGGATGACCCCACAATTTTCGTTATTTAGGGTCAACTGCCACTTTTCGCACCATTGAGAAACATTTTCTAAATAGTATTACAGTTTGTTTTGATCTTATGATGGCTTTATTAGTCGATAAACGACAGCGCCATCTGCAAACAACCGCAGACGACTGCGCAGATTGTCTCCAAAATCGTTTATATAGATAAGGAACAGCAAAGGGCCTATAACACTACCTTGGGGAACGCCAGAAATCACTTCTGTTTTAATCGATGACTTTCTGTCAGTGACCTCTATGACCTCTATGACATGAAATCACAGATCCAGTCACATAACTGAGACGATACTCCAGAAGCACGCAATATCACTACCAGCCGCTTGTGTGGTACAGTGTCAAAGGCCTAATGGAAATCCAGGAATATGGAATCGATCTGAAATCCGTAGTCAATAGCACTCAACACTTCGTGTGAATAAAGAGCTGAGTGTGTTTCACAGGAACGATGTTTTCTAAACCCATGTTGACTGTGTGCCGATAGACAGTTTTCTTCGAGGTAATTCATAATGTTCGAACACAATATACACTCCTGGAAATTGAAATAAGAACACCGTGAATTCATTGTCCCAGGAAGGGGAAACTTTATTGACACATTCCTGGGGTCAGATACATCACATGATCACACTGACAGAACCACAGGCACATAGACACAGACAACAGAGCATGCACAATCTCGGCACTAGTACAGTGTATATCCACCTTTCGCAGCAATGCAGGCTGCTATTCTCCCATAGAGACGATCCTCCCATAGAGACGATCGTAGAGATGCTGGATGTAGTCCTGTGGAACGGCTTGCCATGCCATTTCCACCTGGCGCCTCAGTTGGACCAGCGTTCGTGCTGGACGTGCAGACCGTGTGAGACGACGCTTCATCCAGTCCCAAACATGCTCAATGGGGGACAGATCCGGAGATCTTGCTGGCCAGGGTAGTTGACTTACACCTTCTAGAGCACGTTGGGTGGCACGGGATACATGCGGACGTGCATTGTCATGTTGGAACAGCAAGTTCCCTTGCCGGTCTAGGAATGGTAGAACGATGGGTTCGATGACGGTTTGGATGTACCGTGCACTATTCGGTGTCCCCTCGACGATCACCAGAGGTGTACGGCCAGTGTAGGAGATCGCTTCCCACACCATGATGCCGGGTGTTGGCCCTGTGTGCCTCGGTCGTATGCGGTCCTGATTGTGGCGCTCACCTGCACGGTGCCAAACACGCATACGACCATCATTGGCACCAAGGCAGAAGCGACTCTCATCGCTGAAGATGGTGCGTCTCCATTCGTCCCTCCATTCACGCCTGTCGCGACACCACTGGAGGCGGGCTGCACGATGTTGGGGCGTGAGCGGAAGATGGCCTAACGGTGTACGGGACCGTAGCCCAGCTTCATGGAGACGGTTGCGAATGGTCCTCGCTGATACCCCAGGAGCAACAGTGTCCCTAATTTGCTGGGAAGTGACGGTGCGGTCCCCTACTGCACTGCGTAGGATCCTACGGTCTTGGCGTGCATCCGTGCGTCGCTGCGGTCCGGTCCCAGGTCGACGGGCACGTGCACCTTCCGCCGACCACTGGCGACAACATCGATGTACTGTGGAGACCTCACGCCCCACGTGTTGAGCAATTCGGCGGTACGTCCACCCGGCCTCCCGCATGCCCACTATACGCCCTCGCTGAAAGTCCGTCAACTGCACATACGGTTCACGTCCACGCTGTCGCGGCATGCTACCAGTGTTAAAGACTGCGATGGAGCTCCGTATGCCACGGCAAACTGGCTGACACTGACGGCGGCGGTGCACAAATGCTGCGCAGCTAGCGCCATTCGACGGCCAACACCGCGGTTCCTGGTGTGTCCGCTGTGTCATGCGTGTGATCATTGCTTGGACAGCGCTCTCGCAGTGTCCGGAGCAAGTATGGTGGGTCTGACACACCGGTGTCAATGTGTTCTTTTTTCCATTTCCAGGAGAGTATGTTCTAAAATCCTGCTGCATATCGACGTTAACAATATGGGCCTGCAATTTAGTGGATTACTCCTACTACCTTCCTTTAATATTGGTGCCACCTGTGCAACTTTCCCGTTTTTGGGTACGAGCGATCTCCTACACTGGCCGTACACCTCTGGTGATCGTCGAGGGGACACAGAATAGTGCACTGTACATCCAAACCGTCATCGAACCCATCGTTCTACCATTCATAGACCGGCAAGGGAACTTGCTATTCCAACGGGACAATGCACGTCCGCATGTATCTCGTGCCACCCAACGTGCTCTAGAAGGTGTAAGTCAACTACCCTGGCCAGCAAGATCTCCGGATCTGTCCCCCATTGAGCATGTTTGGGACTGGATGAAGCGTCGTCTCACGCGGTCTGCACGTCTAGCACGAACGCTGGTCCAACTGAGGCGCCAGGTGGAAATGGCATGGCAAGCCGTTCCACAGGACTACATCCAGCATCTCTACGATCGTCTCTATGGGAGAATAGCAGCCTGCATTGCTGCGAAAGGTGGATATACACTGTACTAGTGCCGACATTGTGCATGCTCTGTTGCCTGTGTCTGTGTGCCTGTGGTTCTGTCAGTGTGATCATGTGATGTATCTGATCCCAGGAATGTGTCAATAAAGTTTCCCCTTCCTGGGACAATGAATTCACGGTGTTCGTATTTCAATTTCCAGTAGTATATATATATATATATATATATATATATATATATATATATATATATATATATATATACTACTGGACACCCCAGCCCTGTGGGGGTGGGACGGGAGGCAACTTATAATTTCAAATGGGAACGCCCATTTTTTACTGCAGAATCAGATTGTACATACAAAAACTACGTACATTTTGACTTAAACGTTTGTTTTGATTCTTAGTAGATGGCGCTGTAATGCACGAAAATCCATGTTCTCATTTTTGCGTGGAGAATGGTTACGCATAAATAAAAAATACTTATTTACTTCGTAAATTTTAATTCGCAAAAATTAAAACTCTCTTTCTCTCCCTATAGGGTGGGGTTTGAGAGAGAGGAGTTAGAGATTCACAAATGTTGACACAAATATTCGTTTCTTCCAAAGATTCGGATAACTTTTTTTTGTTTCGTGGTCATGAGGCCACACAACTTTTAATTATCAAAGAATTCATCTGACTAGCTAACCAACAAACTAACCAAACATCCCACTTACTGTCGAGTGAACTCATTTTTATTTATCCGTTACAATTTTCCACGCAAAAATTAGAACATGGATGTTCTTGAATCACAGCACCAACTACCAAGAATCAAAACAAGTTTTTAAGACAAAATGTACGTCGCTTTTTATGTAGAATCTGATTCTGCAATAAAAATAGTGGTTCCCATTTGAAATATTAAAGTTACCTCCCACCCCAGCCCCAGGGGGTTGGGGTGGCGGGATAATTTTAGCACCAGCAGATGTCCCCCTAAAAAATAGGCAACTTTGGATTCTACACATTTTTTCGTGTGAAGCTTATTTTTCGAGTTATTCTGGTTTGTCAACTTAAAATTTACACCCTGTATGTGTATGTAATTTAATTTTATGATCTGTCTGTATTGGCTGTGCGCTAAAAAAATTTCAAATACCATAACAGGTATGATTTTTTTTAAATTCCGATGATTCTTGTTGTTACAACCTATACTACTGAGTTACTAATACGTCGGAATCTTCAAAATTCTCGCTCAATAAACACTTGTTCTTGTCCGCCAACGGTTACTATGTAAATATTTCTCTCAAGCTCTTCGCTGGAGTCTTTCAGAAGCCGTTTATCTTCCTGTAAGCAAACTTCGCATACCTATCGAGTGCCAATTCCACCAGCTCCAAACCATCAGTCTAGTACACGGTCGTTGCCGCAGAGGACTTCAATAGAATCTCTCTAGATCGCTGTAGGGTTCCACGAGATCGCCAAACCTGCAGTAGTGGATTGGAGAAGGGAAGAACTACCTCATCGTTTCTGTTGGTGTTTTACTATTTTTGTCCCGTTTCGTAGAACATGTGGAGCAAGTAGGTTGTTTTGGGGAAGGAGACGAGACAGCGAGGTCATCGGTCTCATCGGATTAGGGAAGGACGGGGAAGGAAGTCGGCCGTGCCCTTTGAAAGGAACCATCCCGGGATTTGCCTGGAGCGATTTCGGGAAATCACGGAAAACCTAAATCAGAATGGCCGGACGCGGGATTGAACCGTCGTCCTTCCGAATGCGCGCGGAGCTAATATTTCTGGTAGGTATTTGCTTTATGACCGAAATGCTGAATTATTATGTTGAAATTGTAGAAGTGTAGATAAAGTGATTCCTTTCTTCGTTATTATCATTAGTTTAGAGAAATGTGGAGTTCGTCTGATGTATTTTTCTCAAATAAGAGAAAAATCTGCCAACAAAACTTTTGTCACATACATTGGAATGTTTACGACATACATCTTTTCCGGTACTAATCATCCAGATGGCATTAGGTTCATTATCGAGATGATGGTAATCTTATCTGCTATGGAACTCTTTAATTGACATGTTTTGGTATATCTGAAGGTAAACACGCATACACACAAGATGCAAAGGGCAAAGATCAAGAAACCAACCGTCAATCCAATCTATTCTTTCGAGTTAGCACCACTGCAAGAAATTGGTTAGCAGGTGGTGTCATTTTTTCCACTTCTACGCTATTAAATACTTCTTCATTTTAGTGGCACACGGCTAGGCCATTCTCAAATGGTTTCAGGTATAAAAGACAGCACACTGCATTACATTCACGAACAGAAGCATAATGGTGTAGACATAAATTATTACAAAGAGAGAGTGGTGTGCAATATTGAGCCGGCCGGAGTGGCCGAGCGGTTCAAGGCGCTACAGTCTGGAGCCGGGCGACCGCTACGGTCGCAGGTTCGAATACTGCTTCGGGCATGGATGTGTGTGATGTCCTTAGGTTAGTTATGTTTAAGTAGTTCTAAGTTCTAGGGGACTGATGACCACAGCAGCCAAGTCCCATAGTGCTCGGAGCCATTTGAACCATTTGCAATATTGATCGACGAAAGCAATCTTCCCGTTATATATCACGGCCCAGTAATATCGCTCGATGAATCGCTGGCCACACATTGAAACAACTGCTGGTGTATAGAACAGAAGGTAACTAAAAGAAATACAAAATCATTTGAATAGATGCAATCCTTTTGCTAAACGACTGTAATTACTCTAAATAGGTCATAAATTTAGACAACACTGGCTACAGAGCGAAGTGATCTGGTGCTGACTTTGGTTAGAACAACAGTCAAGATCGCAATGACATTAGTTTATTATTACTGGTTTCGGTTTACGTTAAACCCATCCTCAGATTTTTAGGACCCTATGGCTCGTGCCCGGGGTCTCCACGGTTCTTCCCTCGATACCACGATCGGCGACCTCAATGCCAAAAAAATTTTTCCTCAGAATACATTAATACAAAATCCTTATTAAATAATGCTGCCCCCACTGTAGGGTAGCGAAGCTTCCGTTCTTTTCAAACCGAGTAAGTGGCCACACTGTCGAAAACACACTGCCTGCTGTAAACTTACCCTCGCACAGATCATCATTAAATTTCTCGTAGTCTCTTCATCATTTTCAAAAGCTTCGAGTGGCGTAGGACATACATAAGAAAAACTTTTTACTCATCCTCGTATTCTCTTCTTGTTGATGGATCCAATTCCAGGGGTCTAGGGGTACATTCTTGATGCTGACATTTTGTCTTACTTGTTTCCAGATGACTAAATAACAGATGAAGTATTATCTGTTGCTACGACTTTCTTTTATTGTTTATCGCATTCTTCTATATCACGTAGAGTTTACAAACTCCAGTTTAAAAGAAATCATTAATTTCATCGTTGTAGACAAAACTAAAAAAAACAGACGCGTTTACATTAGAGTACTGCCTACACTCTGAGGCGCTCACATTATTCTAAAGGGTTTACAGAGTTAAATTCCGCCCCTGGTAGGTGAGTGGAATAACTGGTAAAAATTTTGTCTCCTCAAAATGTATAACAAAATGGTTCAAATGGCCCTGAGCACTATGGGACTCAACTGCTGTGGTCATCAGTCCCCTAGAACTTAGAACTACTTAAACCTAACTAACCTAAGGACATCACACACACCTATGCCCGAGGCAGGATTCGAACCTGCGACCGTAGCAGCAGCGCGGCTCCGGACTGGAGCGCCTAGAACCACACGACCACCGCAGCCGGCCAAATTGTATAACATTGGATTAAATGGTACCTCAATTTGAGAAGGCATTTTGGAAAAAAAATAGCATCAATTTCTTTGTATTTGTTTAATAACCCTAAGCAGGTTCAAAAATAGTCAAAATACTTCTAATTTGTTTAGAACGTGTGCTGCATTTCGTGATATCAACCAAAAATTTGTAAAACGTATACATCATAAACAGTGCCTGGAACCCATAAGTGTTGATTTTTACATAAAATTCAGCGGGAAAAATATCATGTATCTTTTACTGGTAGACTGGAGTTATCGTTCGCAAAGTACTTTTTATCTACGGTCTCAGTTACGCAACATATGAGCTCGCTTGCAATGCTAGAATAAATGTACTCTCTCCAGTGGCTTGAGGCAAGAGACTGCTTAAAATATACATTCGGAATGTCAGAGACTGGGTGTTGTGTTGTCCCAATCATCACCCTTTCATCCCCATCGATAAGCAAGTCGCCGAAGTGGCGCCAAGTAGAAAGACTTGCACCAGGCAGAAATAAATTTAATAACAAAAGTTATAAATTTAATAAAGAAATAAATAAATAAATTTAATAATACGTATTAGATAGTGCAATTAGTAATATGAATGTTATGTATACCGGAAATTTCGTAATGTCGAATATTTTTGAAAGAAATGATAATTAATTGAAACCCTCAAGTGCCGACAGGTGTTGTTGATATACCTCGCTAGGGACAGCTGAAAATATGTGCCCCGATCGGGACTCGACCCCGGGACCTCCTGTATACATGGCAGACGCTCTATCCTTTTTTTTAATCTCATTTTTGTTCATTTTCGTTCGTGCTATCTGCTCGGGGCGGACGCCTTTTTTTTTTTTTTTTTTTTTTTTTTTAACACACACACAGAGGGTCCTGACCCTCTGACCGAACACCGTGCCGGGAATCCATCTGAACCACCGAAGATAGAGGTGAATAGCTTCCAGTGAGACCCACATTCCCAACTGTCCACAATCTACATACGTAATGCTCGTAATAGATATTTGTTCATCCAGTCATTACTTGCACCCACTAAGGTGGCGATTTCCGGAAGAGTTCAGGTAACCTGTGCACATTCGCACAGACGAAGGTCAATGGTCCGTTAGCCATTTAACTATATACGAAGATAGTAACTGTTCTCGAAAGAACAGATACCGTTGATCACCGTGCTACTTCCCTACAATAAATGATAATTATTTGACACCTTCAGCAGCCTACAGGGTAGCGTTCAAGGGATAAGTCCCTGCAGTCACGCTATTCATGTGTGTCCTTGGTGGCTCAGATGGATAGAGCATCTCTCATGTAAGCAGGAGGTCCCGGGTTTGAGTACCAATCGGTGCTCAGGTTTTCAGCTATCCCCATCGACGTACATCAACAACATCTATCGGAAAGCTGAAGGTTGCAATTAATTATCATATATTCTAGAAGAGCTGCGCGGTCATCAATGGTATCTGTTGTTTCGAGAAAAGTTAATATCTTCATGCACTGCAGGCCATTAAAATTGCTACACCAAGAGGAAATGCAGATGATAAACGGGTGTTCATTGGAGAAATATATTATACAAGAACTGACATGTGATTACATTTTTACGTAATTTGGGTGGGTAGATCCCGAGAAATCAGTACCCAGAACAACCACCTCTCTCTCCGTAATAACGGCCTTGATACGCCTGTCCATTGAGTCAGAGCTTGGATGGCGTGTACAGGTACAGCTGCCCATGCAGCTTCAACACGATACCACAGTTCATCAAGAGTAGTAACTGTCGTATTGTGACGATCCAGTTGCTCGGCCACCATTCACCAGACGTTTTCAATTGGTGTGAAATCTGGAGAATGTGCTGGACAGGGCAGCAGTTGAACATTTTCTGTATCCAGAAAGGGCCGTACAGGACCTGCAACATGCGGTCGTGCATTATCCTGCTGATATGTTGGGTTCCGCAGGGATCGAATGAAGGGTAGAGCCACGGGTCGTAACACATCTGAAATGTAACGTACACTGTTCAAAGTCCCATCAATGCGAACAAGAGGTGACCGAGACGTGTAACCAATGGCACCCCATACCATCACGCCGCGTGATACGCCAGTATGGCGATGACGAATACACGCTTCCAACGTGCGTTCACCGCGATGTCGCCAAACACGGATGCGACCATCATGATGCTGTAAACAGAACCTGGATTCATCCGAAAAAAGTGACGTTTTGCCATTCGTGCACCCAGGTTCGTCGTCGAGTACACCATCGCAGGCGCTCCTGTCTGTGATGCTGCGCCAATGATAACCGCAGCCATCGTCTCCGAGCTGATAGTCCATGCTGCTGCAAACGTCGTCGAACTGTTCGTGCAAATGGTTGTTGTCTTACAAACGTCCCCATCTGTTGACTCAGGGATCGAGACGTGGCTGCACGGTCCGTTACAGCTATGCGGATAAGATGCCTGTCGTCTCGACTGCTAGTGATACGAGGCCGTTGGGATCCAGCGCGGCGTTCCGTATTACCCTCCTGAACCCACCGTTTCCATATTCTGCTAACAGTCATTGTAACTCGACCATCGCGAGCAGCAATGTCGCGATACGATAAACTGCAATCGCGGTGGGCTACAATCCGATCTTTACCTAAGTCAAAAACATGATGCTACGCATTTCTCCTCCTTACAACAACGTTTCACCAGGCAATGCCGGTCAACTGCTATTTGTGTATGCGAAACCGGCTGGAAACTTTCCTCATGTCAGCACATTGTAGGTGTCACCACCAGTGCCAACCTTGTGTGAATGCTTTGAACAGCTAATTATTTGCATATCACAGCATCTTCTTCTTGTCGGTTAAACTTTCGCGTTTGTAGCACGTCTTCATCGTGGTGTAGCAATTTTAACGGCCCGTAATGTAGATTATGAGAGCATTTTAAAATTATGTCTGTATTCTTACAAAACATACAAAATCAACTGTCTGTTGCATCAGGAAGTGATCAGACTAGGGTCCATGCAACAAGGATTGGCAGATCGTGCCTTTTAGGCAGCTGTTACGCAAACCAATTCTTTGGAAAAGTTCGTTTGTCAAATAGTCTAATAGGAAACGTTTCTCAAACGTTGCCTTTCTTCAGGTCTACTTCATCAAATGATGTAATTTACCTCTTCGCGGAAGACTTGATAAAAGGGAGTGATCTTCTTTTTTATGCAAGGAGAAATACGACCTCCTGTCTTTTGCAGATACAGTATTTCTGAGATGAGTGTTCCGCTTCGTAATACGATGATCCACTTTGCTGAGCGCTTTACGACCTCGAATTGCAGCTCCCGTAACAAATTCTGTCGACTGCTTTTATCATCTAACCGTGAAACTCACAGCTCCACCCAAGTACGTTTAATTTTTTTCTGCTCCTTGTCCAAATGTAAAAACACTGCAGTTGTATTACACTCAACTGTAGACCGAAGTAACATGTTTTCATCGGCCATTTCGAAATAACTGTAATGAAATATTTTATAACAATGTAATACCTGGCCGGCCGCTGGTGGCCGAGCGGTTCTGGCGCTGCAGTCTGGAACCGCGCGACCGCTACGGTCGCAGGTTCGAATCCTGCCTTGGGCATGGATGCGTGTGTTGTCCTTAGGTTAGTTAGGTTTAAGTAGTTCTAAGTTGTAGGGGACTTATGACCTCAGCAGTTGTGTCCCATAGTGCTCAGAGCTATTTGAACCATTTTTTTTTTTGTAATACCTGTTTTTTACGCAGCGTGAAAATCTCTGTCAAATAAATACGACGAATATTTGATGAATTTTCTTGTGTGTGTGTGTGCGTTCATCAAACACGCAGGAATCTGCCCTGGTGGAAATCTATCAAGTATTGTAGTCTTAAACTGTCGTAGGTACCTTCCTTTGTCCATTACGGCATAGGAATCTCGAAGACCTAATATTAAAGAAACTCTGTTACGTTTTCACGACTGTACTACAGAACTGATTCAGATGATATTTAGTGTCAAAGTAGCTTCAACCCCGAGGAAGGCCATAGGAAACTTTAGAAAGTTTTATCTTTTCGACTGTTATTAATATTTTAAAATATGGTATGTCTGAGAGGCATGCCGACAACACTGTCACGATGATCGGTGACTCTTAAGTGTCTATAAATTATTCCGCGGCAGCGTGTATCCACTTGTATTGTGGACGTGGTGGTGATAAATTCCTATGGGACCGAATTGCTGAAGTCATCAGTCTCTAGGCTTACGCACTACTTAATCTAGCTTAAACTAACGCTAAGGACAACACACACACCCATGCTCCAGGGAAGACTCGAACCTCCGACAAGGGCAGCCGTGCGAACCGTGGCAAGGCGCCTGAGACCGCGCGGATGCCCGCGCGGCTGTGAATGTGGTTCGTGATGTTGAGTCCCTACACTACCTGGCATTGCTGCTGAGTTTTGGTGGAGATACAACAGTAAAATCGGACGGTAATCCTGAGAACCATATTTAAAACTATTGCTATAAACCCCGCAAACGTGATTCTGCTTTAGGGCATAGTTCTAAGAGAGCACACGCTGCGAAAGTTACTCGAATCCAGAGAACCTCAGAGCAATGTCACGTCCGCCTGAACTTGGAGGCAGAGCATCAGGCAGCCTTAAGAGCTACAGAGACATTAGAATAGCTACGGGCCCACCACATTCTAGAGGCTAAATCTCAACCGTCTCCTATAGTTATGGAGACGCTGGAAAACACACAACGTCGGCGTCTTTTAACACTGTGCGACAGTCATGTGGAAAGGGAGGAGGGCTTTTGGTGAGGCTGCATTTGACTATGATCTACACTATGTGATCAAAAGTATCCGGACATCTGGCTGAAAATGACTTACAAGTTCGTGGCGTCCTCCATCGGTAATGCTCTAATTCAATATGGTGTTGGCCCACCCTTAGCCTTGATGACAGTTTCCACTCTAGTAGGCATCCGTTCAACCAGGTGCTGGAAGGTTTCTTGGGGAATGGCAGCCCATTCTTTACGGAGTGCTGTACTGAGGAGAGACATCGATGTCGGTCGGTGACGCCTGGCACGAAGTCGGCGTTCCAAAACATCCCAAAGGTGTTCTGTAGGATTCAGATCAGGACTCTGAGCAGGCCAGTCCATTACAGGGATGTTATTGGCGTGTAACCACTCCGCTCAGGGCCGCGAATTATGAACAGGTGTTCGATTTTGTTCAAAAATGCATTCGCCATCCACGAATTTCTCTTCAGTAGTGGGAAGCAATAAGGTGCTTAAAACATCAGTATAGGTCTCGTCACGCAAGAGAACAAGGGGTGCAAGCCCCTTCCACGAAGAACACGACCACACCACCGCCCCCGAATTTTACCGTTGGCGCCACAGACGCTGGCATTTACCATACTGACACCCTGCCATAGGATCGCCACATTGTGTACCATGATTCGTCACTACACACAAACTTTTTCCACAGTTAAATCGTCCAATGTTTACACTGCTCACACCAAGCAGGACGCCGTTTGGTATTTACCGGCGTGGTGTGTGGCTTATGAGCAGCCGCTCGACCATGAAATTCACATTTTCTAAACTCCCGCCAAACTGTCATAGTACTTGCAGTGGATCCTGATGGAGTTTGGAATTCCTGTGTTATGGTCTGAATAGATGTCTGCCTATTACACATAACGACCCTCTTCAAATGTTGGCGGACGAGATCGGCCTGTAAGATTTTTCGCTGTACGTGTCCCTTCTGTTTCCACGTCACTGTCACATCGGAAGCAGTGGACCTAGGGATGTTTAGGAGTGTGGAAATCTCCTATACAGACGTATGACACAAGTGACATCCAATCACCTGACCACGTTCGAAGTCCATGAGTTCCGCGGAACGTCTCAGTCTGTTCTCTCACAATGTCTAATGACTACTGAGGTCGCTGATATGGAGTACCTGCCAGTAAGTGGCAGCATTTTGCACCTAATATGAAAAACGTTTGTTTTGGGGTGGCCGGATCCTTTTCATCACATAGTGTATTAGTTTCCTATTTTTATCACGAGTTAGTCATCTTAGGAGGATAGATCAAAAAAAATTAGTAGTATACTTAAGGCATTAAAATGGAAGGAAGAAACGGTTTGCTCGTCTTCCCCATATGGCAAAATCTCACATCCAGTACTAGGTGAGCCAGTAGAACCACTCCTTTGGAATGAAACGAGTCGAGGGTCTATTTAAATACAATTACAAAATATGATGCGTGCTTCCGCATTCGACGTACATCACAATAATAGAAACACATTCATTGTGTACTTGCGTACCGGCACTGCGTACATTTTTACACGTACGTCACTAAGGGCATACCACAGAACTGCCGAAGTGCTTAAACAAGTCTGTATTTGCAGTGAGAATGATGTCAGATGTAGGAGATATAAATATAAAGAAAAACTTGTATAGTTTTCTTACTATCCTTCTATTATGTCAAAGGGATCATACTTTGGGGTAACTCATCGAAACGAGCAAAAGTTTTTAGCGTGCAAGAGCGTGTAATAAGGCTCATTTGCACTGTAAACTCAAGAAAGTCATATAGACACCTGTTCGAGGAACTTTGTATTCCAACAACTGATTCTCAGTATATTTATTCCTTAATGAAATTTTGTTGCAAGTAATATATCTCTATTAGCAACCAATAGCTCAATACATAGTATCAATACTAGGAATAAGATCAATCTACATAAAGATCTAATATCCCTTATCTTGGTCCAAAACGGGATCAAATATTCAGGGACTCACAATAAACTGCCAGCAACCATTAAAAACTTGGTATTAGATAAAGCACAGTTTAATGAGAGTTTGAAAGACTTTTTGATAGTTAACTCCTACTGTATAGATGAATATCTTAACAGGGACTGTTACATAAGCTTAAGTAAACATGTCTGTTATATTTCAGTTTTGACAGGTCTTGATCACAACACTCAAGATTAGGTATTTTGTAAAAAGTGGTTCAAACGACTCTGAGCACTATGGGACTTAACATCTGACGTCATCAGTGCCCTAGAACTTAGAACTACTTAAACCAACTAACCTAAGGACATGACACACATCCATGCCCAAGGCAGGATTCGAACCTCCGACTGTAGCGGTTGCGCTGCTCCAAACTGAGGCGCCTACAACCGCTCGGCCACAAGGCCGGCGGTATTTTGTATGTGACAAATTTATTGAAAGTGCGTAGCAATGTTTCATTCTGACAGTGTCTTAATTCTGTAAATATTAGAAGTTGCAGCTTACAGTAATGTATTCACCTATTTTAACAAACTCCTGACAAATGATCAGGGTAGTAAGTATTGCATTCAAATGTTGCGGTGTTAACATCGGCAAATACACGTGTCGTCGCCTGCCAGGGCCCATCGTTATTAGTACTCACTTGTACTCTGCCCAGCATTAAAGTGTGACATTAGTTCCACCTCAGTTCGCTGCCTGTTTTCTTTTACCAGTCTGCTCAGCCTCTGTAATGAGGGGTGGCCGTCCAACCCCACGACGTCTACACGTGGTTTCACCACAGCACTCCTCGAACACCGAAGTAGTGCAGTTTCGAAAGTGCTTATGCCAAGCCTCCAGGCTTTCACAATCTGCCCTCGGTCAAACTCAGCCAGACCTCCCGTCTTCTCCATTCAACACACGGGCAGCACACTCTCTGGTAGCACATGCACCGTGCGTGTGTCTGACTAGCAGGCATTCCTCCGCAGGTGACGCTACTATCTCCTGGACGGATTTCTATCAGTACTAGATAGATTATGGTAAGGCCCCCGGAGTAGGCAACATTCCATTGGAACTACTGACGGCCTTGGGAGAGCCAGTCCTGACAAAACTCTACCATCTGGTGATCAAGATGTATGAAACAGGCGAAATTCCCTCAGACTTCAAGAAGAATATAATAATTCCAATCTCAAAGAAAGCAGGTGTTTACAGATGTGAAAATTACCGAACTATCAGTTTAATAAGTCACAGCTGCAAAATACTAACGCGAATTCTTTACAGACGAATGGGAAAACTGGTAGAAGTCGACCTCAGCGAAGATCAGTTTGGATTCCGTAGAAATGTTGGAACACGTGAGGCAATACTGACCTTACTTCTTATCTTAGAAGAAAGATTAAGGAAAGCCACCCCTACGTTTGTAGGATTTGTAGACTTAGAGAAAGCTTTTGACAATGTTGACTGGAATACTCTCTTTCAAATTCTGAAGGTGGCAGGGGTAAAATACAGGGAGCGAAAGGCTATTTACAATTTATAGAGAAACCAGACGGTAGTTATAAGATTCGAGGGGCATGAAAGGGAAGCAGTGGTTGAGGAGGGAGTGAGACAGGGTTGTAGCCTATCCCCGATGTTATTCAATCTGTATGTTGAGCAAGCAGTAAAGGAAACAAAAGAAAAGTTCGGAGTAAGTATTAAAATCCAAGAAGAAGAAATAAAAACTTTGAGGTTCGCCGATGACATTGTAATTCTGTCAGAGACTGCAACGGACTTGGAAGACCAGCTGAACGGAATGGACAGTGTCTTGAAAGGAGGGTATAAGATGACATAAAAAAAGCAAAACGAGGATAATAGAATGTAGTCAAATTAAGTCAAGCCATGCTGAGAGAATTAGATTAGGAAATGAGACACTTAAAGTAGTAAAGGAGTTTTGCTATTTGGGGAGCAAAATAACTTATGATGGCCGAAGTAGAGAGGATGTAAAATGTAGACTGGCAATGGCAAGGAAAGCGTTTCTGAAGAAGGGAAATTTGTTAATATCGAGTACAGATTTAAGTGTCAGGAAGTCATTTCTGGAAGTATTTGTATGGAGTGTAGCCATGTATGGAAGTGAAATATCGACGATGAATAGTTTGGACAAGAAGAGAATAGAAACTTTCGAAATGTAGTGCTACAGAAGAACGCTGAAGATTAGATGGGTAGATCACATAACTAATGAGGAAGTACTGAATAGGATTTGGGAGAAGAGAAGTTTGTGGCACAATTTGACTAGAAGAAGGGATCGGTTGGTAGGACATGTTCTGAGGCATCAAGGGATCACCAATTTAGTATTGGAGGTCAGCGTGGAGAGCAAAAATCGTAGAGGGAGACCAAGAGATGAATACACTAAGCAAATTCAGAAGGATGTAGGCTGCAGTAGGTACTGGGAGATGAAGAGGCTTGCACAGGATAGCGAAGCATGGAGAGCTGCATCAAACCAGTCTCAGGACTGAAGACCACAACAACAACAACATTGTTCTGGCTGATCAGTGTATACATTTCCTGTATTATGCCTTTTGCCGTTAACTTCCTTTTTGTAGTACATCTCAACCTTTACCATGTGTTCTTCTGCTCCTACGTGACAGATATCTGACACAATGACAGATGGCTCGATATTAAAGTTACTTCTATTATTACTACATGCAAATAAAACAAAAGTTTTGCATCGCCTCGGTTCCGAGAGCTCCGGAACCTGTACAGAAATTGGAATAGAGTTCAACGTGAACATCATTTCCATCCTTTTATCGCTCAATAAAACCACACATTGTATGTCGTACCACCATACAGCGAGAGCTTCAGAGGTGGTGGTATGGATTGCTTTACACACCGGTACCTCTAATACCCAGTAGCGCATCCTCTGGCATTGATGCATGCCTGTATTCTTCGTGGTATACTGTCCACAAGTTATTCAAGGCACTGTTGGTCCAGAATGTCCAAAGCCTTAACGATTCGGCGATTCGGCGTAGATCCCTCACAGTGGTTGGTGGGTCACGTCGTCCATAAACAGCCCTTTTCAATGCGTTCAAATGGTTCAAATGACTATGAGCACCATGGAATTTAACATCCGAGGTCATCAGTCCCCTAGAACTACTGAAACCTAACTAACCTAAGGACATCACACACAACCACGCCCGTGGCAGGATTCGAACCTCTGATCATTGCGGTCGCGCGGTTCCATACTGAAGCGCGTAGAACCGCTCGGCCACTCCGGCCGGCTTTTCAATCTATCACAGGCATGTTCGATAGGGTTTATGCCTTTAGAACATGCTGGCCTCTCTAGTGATGTCATTATCCTGAAGGAAATCATTCTTAAGTTGTGCACGATTGGGGCGCGAATTGTCGTAGATGAAGACGAATGCCTCGCCAATATGCTGCCGATATGGTTGCACTATCGGTCGGAGGATGGCATTCACGTATCGCACGGCCGGTACGGTGCCTTCCATGACCACCAGCGGCGTGCATTGGCACCACATAATGCCACCGCAAAACAGCAGGGAACCTCCACCTTGCTGCACTCGCTGGACAGTGTGTCTAAGGCGATCAGCCTGACCGCGTTGCCTCCAAACACGTCTCAGACGATTGTCTGGTTGAAGGCATTTGAGACACTCATCGGTGAAGAGAACGTGATGCCAATCCTGAGCAGTCGATTCCACATGTTGTTTGGCCCATCTGTACCACACTGCATGTTGTCGTGTTTGCAAAGATGGACCTCGCCATGGACGTCAGGAGTAAAGTTGCGCATCATGCAACACATTGCACACAGCTAAGATCGTAACACGACGTCTTGTGGCTGTACGAAAAGCGTTATTCAACATGGTGGCGTTGCTGTCAGAATTCCTCCGATCCATAATCCGTTGGTATCGGTCATCCACTGCAGTAGTAGCCCTTGGGGGACGGGAGCGAGTCATCGCCGGCCGGTGTGGCCGAGCGGTTCTAGGCGCTTCAGCCTGGAACCGCGGGACCGCCACGGTCGCAGGTTCGAATCCTGCCTCGGGCATGGATGTGTGTGATGTCCTTAGGTTAGTTAGGTTTAAGTAGTTCTAAGTTCTAGGGGACTGATGACCTCAGCAGTTAAGTCCCATAATGCTCAGAGCCACTTCTTTGAGCGAGGCGAGTTCCTGTCTCTCTGTATCTCCTCCTTGTCTGAACAATATCGCTTTGGTTTGGTATTGAGAGCCCTTCCTGGCACAAAGTGACAATGGGGACGCGATCAATCGCGGTATTGACTGTCTAGGCATGGTTGAACTACAGACAACACGAGCCGTGTACCTCCTTCCTGGCGGAATGACTAGAACTGATCGGATGACGGACCCCCTCCGTCTAATAGGCGCTGCTCATGCATGGTTGTTTACATCTTTGGGCGGGTTTAGTGACACCTCAGAACAGTCAAAGGGACTGTGTCTGTGATACAGTATCCACAGTCAACATATATCTTCAAGAGTTCTGGGAACTTGAGCGATGCAAAACTTGTTTTGATGTGAGTATAAATTATTACTTGTACGAATAAAAATGAAGAAATATGCACGTTCACACCATCAGGCTTTCAACAGGAGCCATTCAATAATATCCCCACATTTCAAGCATTTCAGAAACTGAATGGTATATACGTGCACAAACCAGTACGTCTGTGACGTGAAGTACGTACAAAAGATTTGTAAATTTACATACCTCTTTGTCGTCTGGGTCATTTGGAAGTTATTCAGCATCCTGGTCGGATGCATCAGAGTCACTGAGAATGTCTTCATTACCTTGTAACTCGTAAAATGTGGCTATAATCTCGGAAAAAGTACGCTAGTCCCTCTTAGCGCCAACCGTTTTACCTGTCGATTGCCATTATGTTAACGTGGCAGGCACACTGGTATTTTCCACGAAGCATCGCCCTGACTCCCATTGTGTGACATTAGAACTTTTTCCTGGTTTATTACACATTTTGGTGACGAAAATCGTGTGATAGCGGTATGCACACACGCAGATGGCAGAAGTATCGCATACGCAACGCATAATAGGGCAGTGCATTGGTGGAACTGCCATTTGTGCTCTGGAGGTTCTAACAATACCACCGCATGCAAAGCAGGTACGAAATCAGATTCATAACGTTGCTCACGCAGCATATGTTCGCTTTATCGGGCAACAACAAAGTTATTGAGTATGGATGGTATCGTCAGAATCGAAATAATGAAGTCACTGTAAGGAAGTCATTAATTTTGGCACTTACCTTGAATCGATTCCCACATAGACGAAGTTGTTATGGCTCATGCTGCTGATTCTAGGTTGATTCCACTTTGACTGCTAGAAGGTCCAGATCTGTATTTTAGCAATATTTGAAGACCTAACAAATGCGTTTTTCAGGAAATTCTTAATGATCAAGCAATCCAAGATCAGAACAATGGTATGGTAGATATAATTTTTGACTTGGTCTTCACGATCTGCATTTTTGTTAAACTTCTTGTAAATTCACATATACTTCTTAATTGTCACATCATGAAGAATACATTTTTGTATCAATCGTCATATATTTAATTTCCACTTTAACCAAATGCAAGACTTGACTATTCTTTTACAAAGTGAAACAAAGACTGCACTGTGCGCATTCGCGCCAAAACGGTTGCAAGTAAGTCGAAGATTATGACAGTCTCACAGAAATGAATACACGAAGGATCCATATCACTGTAATATATCGATACATCTGAGTACCTATACATTAATAAAACCAAATGTGAATATTGTCACGAATTATGACTAACTGAAACTCTCAGCTGCCGACAGGTGTTGTTGGTATACCTCGATGTGGACAGCTGAAAATATGTGCCCGGACCGGGAGTCGAACCCGGGATTTCCTGCTTACATGGCAGACGCTCTATCCGCCTGTTTTTGTTTTGTTTTTTTGTTCTTTGTTTTTTTGTTTTTGTAATCTCATTTTCGTTCGTTATAGTTTGCTGCAATTGTTCGTGACGGACGTCCCCTGACGCCCGTTGAAGTTCGTTAGTGATCCATTCACACAGTTTTTTTTATTACAGAGGGCAGCTAACCCTCTGACCTACTGCTAGACGCTGAGCTACCGTGCCGGCTCCATCTGAGCCACCAAGGACACAGATGAATAGCGTGACTGCAGGGACTTATCCCTTGCACACTTCCCGTGAGACTCACATTCCCAACTGTCCACAATTCTACTTATGTAATGTACCTTACAGACATTTGCCCATTCACTCATTGCTCGCGCACGCATTGGCGATTCCCGTAAGAGTTTGGGCAACCTGTGCGCTTTCGCACAGATGAAGGTCAAAGGCTGGGTAGCCTTTTCACTATATATATATATATATATGAAGACGGTAACTGTTCTCCAAAGAACAGATTACTGTTGTTCACCGTGCAGCTTTTCCCTGGAATAAATGGTGACTAACTGAAACCCTCAGCTGCCGACAGGTGTTGTTCATATACCTCGATGTGGACAGCTGAAAATGTGTGCCCCGACCGGGACTCGAACCCGGGATCTCCTGCTTACATGGCAGACGCTGTTTCCATCTGAGCCACCGAGTACACAGATGAATAGCGCGACTGCAGGGACTTATCCCTTGCTGGCTTCCGGCAGAAAAGTAGTGCGATATTACTGGTATCGAGAACTGGGGTTGGAGTGCCGTAATGGTAAATAAAGAACCTTCATAAGGTACATCTGAAAAGTTTTCCGACGTGACTGTAATCGCCCGACGGGAATTAATAGCCTTTGCGCGAGGGATGGTAGTTAGAGCTGGACACATGGGAAATTCCATTTCGGAAATCGTTGGTGAATTCGATATCTCGAGATCCACAATGTCAAGAGTGCGCCGAGAGTACTCAGTTTCAAGCATATTCTCTCATTGAGTAGCTGTGTCCCCAGATGTGGAGGACTCAAATAATGTCCGATCAGGTACTGGGGGAGACAAGCTCAGAGGTGATGAAAACATTTGTTGATTAAGTGAATACAACTGGTAATCGGTATAAAGGTTAGTTTATTTATACCATCAGATCTGACAAGTAGGGCACCCATGGTCGTTTTAGATGTGTACAGACAGAACCAGCCAGTTGGGTAGCTGTGTCCCCAGATGTGGAGGACTCAAATAATGTCCGATCAGGTACTGGGGGAGACAAGGTCAGAGGTGATGAAAATATTTGTTGATTAAGTGAATCGGTATAAAGGTATAAAGGTTAGTTTATTTATACCATCATATCTGACAAGTAGGGCACCCATGGTCGTTTTAGATATGTACAGACAGAACCAGCCAGTTGAGTAGCTGTGTCCCCAGATGTGGAGGACTCAAATAATGTCCGATCAGGTACTGGGGGAGGCAAGGTCAGAGGTGATGAAAATATTTGTTGATTAAGTGAATACAACTGGTAATCGGTATAAAGGTTAGTTTATTTATACCATCATATCTGACAAGTAAGGCACCCATGGTCGTTTTAGATATGTACAGACAGAACCAGCCAGTTGAGTAGCTGTGTCCCCAGATGTGGAGGACTCAAATAATGTCCGATCAGGTACTGGGGGAGACAAGGTCAGAGGTGATGAAAATATTTGTTGAGAAAATTAATACAACTGGTAATCGTTATAAAGATCACTTTATTTGTACCATCAGAGCTGACAATCAGTGCACCTGTGTCGTGATAGGTATGTACAGACAGAATTACCCACTCGTACAATCGCATCCCCAGATGTGGAGGACTCAGAGCCCACACCTGACGCCGCCGCCGATTATGTCGGTCAGGTCGATCCTCTCCAGCAGCTGGGTGATGACTTCGCGCAGGGCGGTCTCCACGAATTCCATGATGGGCCCGCGGAATAGCGTCGTCACCACATCCAGGATCGCATTCCCGATGAAGTCCAGGATGTTGCCCTCGAGGTGGAAAGTCACTTTCCTGCAAGGAACGGAAACGGCAACAAGTAAGATTACAGCAAAGGACGCAACTCCAGAAACATCCAATGTACGGTAGCAGATCGAGCAACCAAACTACACTACTAGCCATTAGTGCTACAGACGCGAAATTATACCGACAGGAAGAAGATGCTGTGATATGCAAATGATTAGCTTTTCAGAGTATTCACGCATGACACGAGGAAAGTTTCCAACCGATTTCTCATACACAAACAGTAGTTGACCGGCGCTGCCTGGTGAGAGGTTGTTGTTATGCCTCGTGTAAGGAGGAGAAACGCGTACCATCATGTTTCCGACTTTGATAAAGGTCGGATTGTAGCCTATCGCGAGTGCGGTTTATCGTATCGCGACATTGCTGCTCGCCTTGGTCGAGATCCAATGACTGTTAGCAGAATATGGAATCGGTGGATTCAGGAGGGCAATGCGGAACGCCGTGCTGGCTCCCAACGGCCTCGTATCACTAGCAGTCGAGATGATAGGCATCTGATCCGCATGGCTGTAACGGATCGTGCAGCAACGTCTCGACCCATAAGTGAACAGATGGGGACATTTGAAGGACAACAACCATCTGCACGAACAGTTCGACCACGTTTGCAACATCATGGACTATCAGCTCGTAGACCAAGGTTGCGGTTACCCTTGATTCTGCATCACAGACAGGAGCGCCTGCAATGGTGAACTCAAGGACGAACCTGCGTGCACGAATGGCAAAACGTTATTTTATGGATGAATCCAGGTTCGTTTTACAGCATCGTGATGGTTGCATCCGTGTTTTGTGACATCGCGCATTGGAAGCGTGTATTCGTCATCGCCATACTGTGGTGTCATCCGGCGTGATTGTATGTGGTGTCATTGGTTACACGTCTCAGTCACCTCTTGTTCGCATTGCCGGCACTTTGAACAGTGGGAATTTCATTTCAGATGTGTTACGAGCCGTGGCGCTATCCTTCTTTCTATCCCAGCGAAACCCTACATTTCAGCAGGATAATGCACAACCACACGTTGCAGGACCTGTAAGGGCCTTTCTGGATACAGAAAATGTTCGACTGCTGCCCTGGCCAGCACATTCACCAGATCTCTCACCAATTGGAAACGCCTGGTCAATGGTGGCCGAGCAACTTGCTCGTCACAATAACCCAGTCACTACTCTTGATGAACTGCGGTATTGTGTTGAAGCTGCATGGGCAGCTGTACCTGTACACGTCATCCAAGGTCTGTTTGACTCAATGCCCGGGCGTATCAAGGCCGGTATTACGGCCAGAGGTGGTTGTTCTGGGTACTGATTTTTCAGGGTCTATGCACCCAAATTGCGTGAAAATGTTATCACATTCAGTTCTAGTATAATACATTTGTGCAATGTATGTCGGTTTATCATCTGCATTTGTTCTTAGTGTAGAAATTTTAATGGTCAGTAGTGTAATAAGTAGAACAATACACAAAATAATAGAAGGAAAAACTGAAGAACCACTCGACGGAAATAAGTTTCCACAAGGGAAAATGTGGCAGAGAAGTAGTTCCGCCCTTAGCGATGAATGACAGATTTAAGGAAGCTCTACAATCCAGACATCTAAAGTAGGAAACAATGTCCACAATCCCTAGAAAAAAAATATGGCTACAATTTACAGGCAAACGAATAATCTGCAAATACTATAGTAATTGCATTTACAGTGGGGGGGGGGGGCAATTATTGAACTATATCATAAAAAAAAACTTAAATTAGTTTCAAACTACGGCTTGCACACAGTTTATTCAAGATGGAAACGTCACTACAGACATTCGGGTTGAGGTTATTGCATGTTCGATACGCGTGCCATCATTGGCGATGATGTGACGCATATGAATAGCGAAATTCTGGATGACCGGCTGCAACATCGATGCTGTCAGTGACATCCTGAATTGCTGTTTCCAGCCCATCAATAGTTTTGGAGTTATTGCCGTACACCTTGTCCTTAATGCAGCCGCACGAAAAGGAGTCACGTGAGTTCAGATCCGGAGAATATGGCGGCCAATCGAAGCCCATGGCAGTGGGGTCTGGGAACCCCAGAACCAGAATGCGGTCTCCAAAGTGCCCCTCCAGGTCATCAAACACAATCCTGCTTCGATGGGGTCGAGCTCCATCTTGCATAAAACACACCTTGTCGACATCAGGCTCACTTTGGATCATAGGTACGAATTCATCTTCTAAACCCTTCAAGTACCATTCGGTAGTTGTCGAGGAATATCGCACCGTTTGTTTCGTGACTGGATACTGCACACCACACAGTTGAAGGTGAAGATACTTCTCCATCGGGAAATGCGGGGTCTCAGTTAACAGTCCCCAAATGCTCCAATTTTGCTTACTGACCAATCCAGCCAAATGAAATCGGGCTTCGTCGTTAAACCAAACCATATAGTGTATACTAATTCCCATCATGCCCCGCGGCCATCCCAGCAGGTCGAACGTCCTAACACAAACAGTTCAGAAGTTATCACTGTTTTATTTAATATAGTTCAATAACTGGTATCCTGTATCATCACAATCAGAGAACGTCATAAGTATGTGCCTTCTGGTCGTCATGGACATCTAGTTGCGAGGAAAAAAGTGAAGAAGTGACATTTTGAGACTTTGCCTCAGTACAAAATATAGGTTGGTTTATTCAGGGAAAAGGGGGGGGGGTGTCCAAACAGCGAGGTCATCGGATGGAGACGGAAGTCAGCAGTGCCCTTTCGAAGGAACCATCCCAGCATTTGCCTGAAGCGATTTAGGGAAATCACGAAAAACCTAAATCAGGTTGGCCGGACGCGGGTTTGAACCGTCGTCCTTCCGAATGCGAGTCCAGTGTGCAAACCACTGCGCCACCTCGCTCTGTACAAAATATAGGCTGATTCTTTCAAACAAAAACATAGCATCGCAAATACTACTGACAGTGCTGTCTATTTAAGAAAATAGCGGCGTAATCCACTTGAAACGACAGGTTCATCTTCAGGAGGCTGCTCGTAGGATGGACCCTTACTTGAAATGTACATAATTTGTTTGCATTTTATTACTCCTTGCGGTGAAAGATTCTTGGGCTGGTGGTGCCCTACAGTATATAAAAAACGATGTTGTAAATAACCAATTTAATCGTAACCATCCTTCGTAACAATCAATCACAGTGGTGTGAATAAATTTTTGAGAGTTAGTAGTAATACTACTTACGTCTCACGTCGAAAATACCGCGTAAATTTGTTGGGATGTTATAGTCCTATATTCACAGAAATGACGTAGATTATTCGCCGCACTTTAATGATCTGTACGTAACTACATGCGCAAAGCACCACACACAGTCTACACAAACATTCCACGCATTTCCCAAGTGGCATAAACTTTTTGGTGTGTGTGTGGTGCTTTGCGTATTGTACGTAACGCTTATCATGAAAAGCACTGCATGTGCTCTGTACTATTTCATGAATACAGGGCAGCAACTTAACATCGTTATTACGTGGGATTTGCGACCTAAGTACTGTTCCTACTTAGTCTTCAGTGGTTGTTTGCACTGTGTTCGATCGCTATGGAGGACAGTTACGTTTAAATGGATCTTTTCTAACGTCGCTTTTCACCATAGGGCAGCATCATAGCGAACTTAGAACTACTTAAACCTAACTAACCTAAGGATATCACACGGTTCCAGACTGTAGCGCCTAGAACCGCTCGGCCAGCTCAACGGGGAATAATAATAATAAAAAAAGATAAGATATGCAGAGTCCAAACAAAAGTGCGTTGCAAGTAACGGAGTATTCTGGAGGTAAACACAGGAGATACGTACAGAAGCATAGATACGTAAGAGAAAGCATAAACGGAGACGGCACCGTTGAAAAAGCTAGACGCAGCAGTCAAACAGAAGGCACTGGAGTGGAATCCCCAAGGAACAAGGAAGGGAGCACAAACCAGAGGTAGGCGAAGGGGAACGGAGGAACAGGGAGGAAGCAGAAGTCTGCAAAACCTAGCCGAAATTGAGGGAAATGGCCAAGGACAGAGTTGAGTGGCTAGTTCTCTTGGATGACCTATGCTCCCAAAGGCGCCAAAGAGAGTAAGTAAAGCGAGTGTTTCAATAAAACCGAAGAGGGATGACAGGCGGTGAAGAAATGCAATTTCGCGTTTTGACGCATGTAAGGTAGGGTTTCAGTTTAGCGCCACAGTTACAAACTTCTAAGATTTGTGAAGGAGACCGAGCGGGTAATATTTTGAATTTGAGCCATTCCGTGCTGCAGTCGTTTGAAAATAAGTTGGTAATGCGACCACCTACAAACCCAGTACATCACTTGTTTTTCAGTTTCGTTCTGTAATAACCGTAGGAACAAAAACGAATATTAATCAGCCATTTTTGGGCATTTATGTGACCGTGGGTCTCTTTTGACAGACCCATGTGCAGTGATGTGTTTGTTGTCTATGAGAGTACTTGTTTTGGTATAGCCGTGCTGTCCCTCAACCGTTTCCATGTACTTGGCCGTACACGAACACCATCATGACTTGTTACCGACATGAATATCGGACCATTCTGGTGCTTGCTGAACGCTGCGTCTATCACACAGCTAGCGGCACACGAGGAACACGCGACACGGGGTCAGAGGAACTTTCATTCGTCATCGCCATCTACTATGGCAATGCTGCATTTCCGAACACATGTTAGCATGACCAATTGCCTCCATTTCCACTAAGGAATCCGTTGATGCACTTTGTCGGTTTTATTAGTGTTGACTCCGTATATATCACGAGCTGTAGTCTCCACGCCATTACGTCACGTGCTCTGCTAGTATTGAAAAAGTGCAGTTATTGGTAAATTATGTAGGCCTATGAGTATTATAATGTTACTAAACTGGGATAATAGTACTGATCTTTTAAAAGTAATTTAGTTCAGCGACAGAAACACAATTGAAAACTTTCTTTTTTGCCATTCAGTAAACTGTATTTTACGCGTAAGGCGTGTTGATTAGCTCCACTGTTCTAAAAGGAACTGTAGAGCATAAACCCTGTAGGGAAACGCAGAGGAATATATTCGGCAAACAGCTGATGACGTGGTCTGCAAGTTTACTCTGAGATTAAGAGATTGCCAGAGGAGGGGGAGAAATGAATAGCCATAGCAAACCAGTGAGAGGGTGATGTCTTCACACACTGCTGCCTACTATTTCTCAGATATTGCTACAGTACTGCTATCGGATATTGTTATTCTATACACTCAAATTTAAGCTTCAATTACAAGTGAACCAATAGTCCTGCTTCAGAATGAGTGACGACAATATTTTTTTGTTTTGTTTTATTCAGCGTTAGGCTATACGGAGCAATTTGGTTTTAAAGCTCAAGATGTTTTTTTATCATTTTTTCAGTTTTCCGTCTTTCCCCTAGTTGCTATAGATTCGTCGAGGTAAGTTGCGCCTATGCAACTAACTGAAGGCGGTTTGTTTATGGCCATACACGTTTTGCTTCTTTTATTTGGGAAGCATCTTCAATGGCCTGTAATATATGTTTCTTTTTATACATACAATAAGCGTATTAAGTGGTAGATACAATACGCTGTCACGTTACGATTCCGACATAGAAAACAAGACCAAAACACGACAAAATGTAAGGTAGCAGCATATTGTATCTGCCACATAATACGTTTATGTATGTATAAAAAGAAAAAACCCCTTACAAGCCACTAAATATGTTCCCCCCCCCCCCCCCCCAAAAAAAAGCGAAACGGGTATGGCAATAAACAAACTGCCTTCAATTACTCACACAGAAGGAACTTACCTCCATGAATGTATTTTTTAATTTTAACCTGTAGTACGGACCGTCCGGTTTTCGGCGTCTTCGCTACGAACTGCTCACTTCAGCACTACATAGCTTCAAATGTATTTGTCCGATGTTAACATAACTGTAATGTGTTTTAGGAAGATATGTTAGTAGTATAAATCTCAAGTTATAGAATTTTTCAGTCATGTACAAAAATGTTCTTATGTTTCTTCTGAAGTAACTTTTTCTCAGCCCAGCAGAAACAAATAAGAGAAATCGTGGGGTTATTTCGAACATCTCTTTTCTTGTCGTAACAACCCACGACCACTGCGCCGTTCAGTGTGGTACTGATTTTATAAAGAGACAAAATGGTTCAAATGGCTCTGAGCACTATGGGACTTAACTTATGAGGTCATCAGTCCCCTAGAACTTAGAACTACTTAAACCTAACTAACCTAAGAACATCACACACATCCATGCCCGAGGCATATGAAGAGACATATTTAAGACGGGTTGTGTGCGTCGTGTACCGTGGAATAACAGCGGGTGCTCCATACGTGAATGGAACAGGAAGAAACGCAAAAAACTGGGACAATGGGACGTACCCTCTGCCATGCACCTCACGGTGGTTTACATACTACAGATGTAGATATAGAATCGGGTACGACCGTTGCCAGCCCCAGCCTCTGGGGTTAATCGCGAGGTCCAACACGCACAGAACCAGCCTTAAATATCAACCTTTATAAAATCTGTATCACTTTGATGGCCCAGATTGCTTGTAGCTCCTTACAACCACAAAAGAGACCTCCAAAACAAATCGACGCGTATTGTTGTATGTTTATCCTAGGCTGAGATGAAGTTACTGTAGATCAAAAGAACCTTCCTGTGTGTGAGTGATGAGTTTTGTATGTTGGGATTTCTACTGCCAATAAGCTAAAACATTGTGACAAAAGTACGTAAGCGGAACAGACACGGACAGGGATCACTGTAGCAAAGATGTGAGCTGCTGGTGGGAAAATTCATTGAGATAAAGGACTTTGACAGCGGGAAAATTGTTATTACGCAGAGCCTGTGGACGAGTATCTCGAAAACGGCGGAGCTGGTCGAATGCTCACGTGCTACTGTCGTGAGCACCTACGGAAAGGCATAGAAGGACAGTGAAACTACCATCAGGCGCTAGATGGTTGGACGTCCGAGACCCTTCACAGAATGTTGGCTTCGGAGGCTTTTCTGCTCTGTAAAGTAGGATAGATGGCGAACAGTGGCATCTTTGCCGTAGGATCGTAATGCTGGTGCCGACACAAGTGTTCCGGAGTACACTGTTCGTGGTACGATGTCGAAATTGGAGCTCCGCAGCTGAACACGCTGACGTGTCCACATGTTGCCGCTACGACTTCGTAAATTACGACTGCTGAGGACACGCGTGGCTCGGGATTCGGCCAACGATTAATGGAAACGTGTCGGCCCTTCGGGTGAATCACGTTTTCGCGCCAGTATGTCGATGGTCGTCTCCCCAAATGCCGTTATCGTGGCGAACGGAGGCTCGAAACGTGCAGCGCGCGACGTACTCGTGGTGCTGGGAGTAGTATTACGCTACAGGAAACATTATGAAATGGTTCAAATGGCTCTGAGCCCTATGGGACTTAACTTCTGAGGTCATCAGTCCCCTAGAACGTAGAGCTACTTAAACCTAACTAACCTAAGGACGTGACACACATCCATGCCCGAGGCCATACATAGCGATCGTTTTGTTCACAATAGCCATACATCAACGCGATATCGACCTTTCTCGCAATTGGTAAACGGTCCATTTTAACACGGGTAATGTATCACGAAGCAAATACCGTCCACACTGCTGGAATGTTCCGTGATACCACGTACTTATACGTTTGTGACTATTACAGCGCCATCTATCACAAAGCGAAAAAAGTGATTCAACTAAAACATTCATATGTCTTTACGTTCTACACGAATATGTAATAAAAAAAGGGCTCCTGTTTAAAAAAAAAATGCAGCTTTAAAACCAAGTTGCTGCCTATAGCCTTACGAAGAAAAATAAAAACAGGGAAAATATAGGTATAACTCGTTTCGTGGAAGAGCTCTTGGTTTGCTTGTAATGAAAGATTAAGCTCATGTCTCCGTAACAAAGTAGCCAATAGCAGCTCGTTTCACGAGAAGAGTAATGAATGTCGGAGGAGACTGTAAGGGGTCCGTAGGCCCTTACTATAACTTTGCACTTGGCACAGGTCGATAGGGTGAACAATCGATTGTGACGTGTTGCGAGAGCTAGTGTGGAGATGCGCCAGTGTGGTTGGCGGGAATGGTGTGTGTGTGTGTGTGTGTGTGGAGGCAATTATTGAAATACAGGGTTTTTAACCGAGAAGGGTGTTACCATCGCCTTGGTTAGATCCCTAAATAATAAATAAATACCGGCAAAGTGACGAAGTATCTTTATAAAAGTGATCAGTGAAGTTACTAGGGGCGATATATAGTTTCGCGTCTACCACGCCGGCCCAACATTGGATTGCAGTTTTGGATGCAGTGATGGATTAGCGTGTGACGGTAGTGGCAAATGAAGAAAGCCTGTGCTAAGATTTGCCGTAATTAGATATGTATGACGAAGGCTGTGGCTGTCTCCGTTTAGTGTTCTGAGAAGAATATAAGTTTGTAATTAGTAAAACTGTGTTGGTGTTCCTTAGTACCATACATTCAGTATTATAGTATTGAACAGGTCGAAATGGAAAGTAGCAACTTCCGTAGCAGTCAATTCCGATTACCAGCCCCATTAGGCTCACGGTCATCATCATCATCATCATTTAAGACTGACTACGCCCTTCAGCGCTCAGTCTGGAGCATAGCCCCCCTTATAAAATTCCTCCATGATCCCCTATTCCGTGCTAACATTGGTGCCTCTTCTGATGTTAAACCTATTACTTCAAAATCATTCTTAACCGAATCCAGGTACCTTTTCCTTGGTCTGCCCCGACTCCTCCTACCCTCTACTGCTGAACCCATGAGTCTCTTGGGTAACCTTGCTTCTCCCATGCGTGTAACATGACCCCACCATCTAAGCCTGTTCGCCCTGACTGCTACATCTATAGAGTTCATTCCCAGTTTTTCTTTGAGTTCCTCATTGTGGACACCCTCCTGCCATTGTTCCCATCTACTAGTATCTGCAATCATCCTAGCTACTTTCATATCCGTTATCTCAACCTTATAGATAAGGTACCCTGAATCCACCCAGCTTTCACTCCCATACAACAAAGTTGGTCGAAAGATTGAACGGTGCACCGATAACGTAGTCTTGGTACTGACTTCCTTCTTGCAGAAGAGAGTAGATCGTAGCTGAGCACTCACTGCATTAGCTTTGCTACACCTCGCTTCCAGTTCTTTCACTATGTTGCCATCCTGTGACAATATGCCTCCTAAGTACTTGACCCGTCCACCTGTTCTAACTTTGTTCCGCCTATTTGGCACTCAATCCGCTCATATCTCTTTCCCACTGACATTACTTTCGTTTTGGAGATGCTACTCGTCATACCATAGTCATTACATTTCTGATCTAGCTCTGAAATATTACTTTGCAACATTTCAATCGAATCTGCCATCACAACTACGTCATAGTGGGCTGCTGTTCGATCAGATCAGGTCGGGATAAAAATGGAGGTGTTACAAGACCACATGCTCCTTCTGCTACTATGGCATACCTAAGGGAACGAAAATGGCGACGGAAAAAAGATGGTTCAAATGGCTCTAAGGACTATGAGACGTAACATACACTCCTGGAAATTGAAATAAGAACACCGTGAATTCATTGTCCCAGGAAGGGGAAACTTTATTGACACATTCCTAGGGTCAGATACATCACATGATCACACTGACAGAACCACACGCACATAGACACAGGCAATAGAGCATGCACAATGTCGGCACTAGTACAGTGTATATCCACCTTTCGCAGCAACGCATGCTGCTATTCCCCCATGGAGACGATCGTAGAGATGCTGGATGTAGTCCTGTGGAACGGCTTGCCATGCCATTTCCACCTGGCGCCTCAGTTGGACCAGCGTTCGTGCTGGACGTGCAGACCGCGTGAGACGACGCTTCATCCAGTCCCAAACATGCTCAATGGGGGACAGATCCGGAGATCTTGCTGGCCAGGGTAGTTGACTTACACCTTCTAGAGCACGTTGGGTGGCACGGGATACATGCGGACGTGCATTGTCATGTTGGAACAGCAAGTTCCCTTCAGGTCTAGGAATGGTAGAACGATGGGTTCGATGACAGTTTGGATGTACCGTGCACTATTCAGTGTACCCTCGACGATCACCAGAGGTGTCCCCACACCATGATGCCGGGTGTTGGCCCTGTGTGCCTCAGTCGTATGCAGTCCTGATTGTGGCGCTCAGCTGCACGGCGCCAAACACGCATACGACCATCATTGGCACCAAGGCAGAAGCGACTCTCATCGCTGAAGACGACACGTCTCCATTCGTCCCTCCATTCACGCCTGTCGCGACACCACTGGAGGCGGGCTGCACGATGTTGGGGCGTGAGCGGAAGTCGGCCTAACGGTGTGCGGGACCGTAGCCCAGCTTCATGGAGACGGTTGCGAATGGTCCTCGCCGATACCCCTGGAGCAACAGTGTCCCTAATTTGCTGGGAAGTGGCGGTGCGGTCCCCTACGGCACTGCGTAGGATCCTACGGTCTTGGCGTGCATCCGTGCGTCGCTGCGGTCCGGTCCCAGGTCGACGGGCACGTGCACCTTCCGCCGACCACTGGCGACAACATCGATGTACTGTGGAGACCTCACGACCCACGTGTTGAGCAATTCGGCCGTGCGTCTACCCGGGCTCCCGCATGCCCACTATACGCCCTCGCTCAAAGTCCGTCAACTGCACATACGGTTCACGTCCACGCTGTCGCGGCATGCTACCAGTGTTAAAGACTGCGATGGAGCTCCGTATGCCACGGCAAACTGGCTGACACTGACGGCGGCGGTGCACAAATGCTGCACAGCTAGCGCCATTCGACGGCCAACACCGCGGTTCCTGGTGCGTCCACTGTGCCGTGCGTGTGATCATTGCTTGTACAGCCCTCTCGCAGTGTCCGGAGCAAGTATGGTGGGTCTGACACACCGGTGTCAATGTATTTTTTTTTTCCATTTCCATGAGTGTATGACGTCAACAGTCCCCTGGACTTAGAACTATTTAAACCTAACTAACCTAAGGACATCACACACATCCATGGCTGAGGCAGGATTCGAACCTGCGACCGTAGCAGCAACGCCGTTCCGGACTGGAGCGCTTACAACCGCTGGCGACGGAAGTCAACAGCTTGCAGCGGAGCGACTGCGGGCGAAGGGTGGAGAGGCAGACGGAGTACTCACCCGTAGTCCAGGTATTGGAAGTCGTAGAGCGCCAGCTTCAGATCGGACAGCTTGCCGCCCGCTTCGATGTGCACGATCAGGTTCTCCACCTTGCCGTGCACCGCGCCCTCTGGTCCGATGCCCATGATCTGCGCCACGTAGTCGTACGATAGCTGCGCACACGACCAACGAGCACGTCAGCATCTCATCGACCTCGGTACAAACGGTGGAGGCACCAATTTGGAATGGAATACCGGCAACGTAAGGAAACATTGACCTGGGCTTGCATGGGTGCATGGCAGGTTTGGACTATGTTAACATTATTGTCTACCTCCTGCATCCTTACATACCTGCTGCCTTCCTCAGTAGCTATGAAATCTTCCAGCAGGATAACACACTATGTCACAACGCCATCATCGGGCTATAGTGGTTTGAGGAGCAAGACAGTGAAATCAATATAATGTCTTAGCCACCAAATTCATGTACAGTGTAACATTTATGATTAAGAGCGATCAGTGCATTACAGAAGCGTCCGATTCCACTTGTCTGCTTTTTAGCCATGACGTTATCAATATGGTGGAATTGGCTAGTTCTCAATCTGAGGGAAGACAACTGGGGTGCTATTCAGCGCCCACAAACAATGTCTGCGTGGTAGCATGGGACAATGGCAGCTTTGGACTACGTCAACATTACTGTCGACCTCCTGCACCCTCATATACCTGCTGCCTTACTCAGTAGCTTTGGAATCTTCCAGTAGGATAACAGACTATGTCACAATGCCAGCATCGGGCTATAGTGGTTTGAGGAGCAAAATAGTGAATTTGAGATAATGTCTTAGCCACCAAATTCATGTACAGTGGAACATTTATGGACAAGGGCGATCAGTGCGTCACAGAAGCGTCTGATTCCACCTGTCTGCCTTGACGCATGACGTAATCAATATGGCGGAAAGGGCTCGTTCTCAATCTGATGGAAGACAACTGGGGTGCTATTCGGCGCCCGCAAACCATGGCAGCATGGGAGCATGGCAACTTTGGACTATGTCAACATTACTGTCGACCTCCGGCACCCTCGTATAGGTGCTACCTTCCTCAGTAGCCATGGAATCTTCCAGCAGGATAACACTCTACAATACCACGCCAGCGTCTGGCTATAGGGGTTTGAAGAGGAAGACAGTGAATTCACGATTAAGTCTTAACTACCAAATTCACTCACATTAGGTCAAATATGAATGAGAAAAATCAGGGGAATATAGAAGCGACCGATTCCACCTGTCTGCTTTCACTATCGCGGAAACGTCTAGTTTTCAATCTGGTGAATGATAATTGGGGTGCTATTCGGCGCCAGCAAACTACCAGCCCTGAATGTACAGCGATTCTGTGACCTGTGCAGAGGCATTTGGTGCCACAGCCGCCTGGAAACCTCATCAAGGACATGTCCAATTGCAAGCCACGTAGAATCCCTGCTATGCTGATTTCCAGAGATGAATCAGCTTGCTGTTAATCAATTGGGGGTAATATTTTGGTTCACCTCTGTGTGTCCATATAAACATACTTTTCTTAATCGCAATACAATTGAAGCGGTTGCAGTTTTTGAACAAGCATCTCCACATCACCAAAACGTACTGTGGATCGAGTACGAATAAGGGCAATCAGGGCATTACAGAAGTGTCCGATTCTGCCCGTCTGCTTGGATCATTGACGTCATCAATATGACGGAAACGGCTACTTCCAGCGTATACAACATAACGAATTTGACGTTACTACATACACACGCCAACAGACACTAACAAAAATAGAAGGGACACCGTAACGTCTCACTCGAAAAATAAAATGAAACTAACATGACTACAGCGAAAAATTGGGAATTAAGGGCAGCTTAAGGGCAAGTTTAACATACAACAATAAAAAAAACACCCCACCATCCCAAAACAAATAACATATAAAAATTGAAATTACAACTTTCCGCTAAACCAACAAAACAACAGGAATCGGATATTTCCCTTGAACTTAGCTGAACCGCAGCAATCGATGCCAAAACACACCTGTAACCATGAAAAATGGATTCAGTCATTTCCATTGACCTACAGCTCAAATGCAGCTATCTATACCAAAAAACAAGCCCCTGCAACCCCGGAAAGTTGAACCAAAACCCCAACAACTCAGAAACCAAAATACTCCCTATTAACTACATCAATTAAAACACAAGCTACCTACCATAAATATACATCACACAAAACATCGCAATTACTGTAGAATAACACTAAAACAAAAATTGGTTACCAACAGAAGCCTCCTGCAGTACCACATAGATTGACCACCCCACACACATACGCACACACGCACCGACGAAGCCATATATACATGTCCCTCTCCGATGCGCCTGAAATCTCGTCAACCTCATGTTGTTGCCACAAACGTGACACCTAATATATTAAGCAATAAGACCGAACACCTGCACAAACTGTATCTCAGATACATCATCATCCATCTCAGAACGTAATGAAACACTCATGAACTTCATTGTCATATCCATACCCAACAACAAATAAAATTAAATATTAGACTTCCTTCCACACATTAAACACCAAACTAATCAGCTCCAAGAAAAGCTCCAAATACTTACACAAAAAAGCCTCAATAACTCACTGAAAACACTTTCCACAACCCAGGTTACCACACCAACTGCCTAAATTCAAAATCACGGCGGTGACAACCAAAACTCAAATGAAACCAACAACACACGGTAAACTCAACAAGCTCACGTCCACCACCAGAGGGCACGATCAAATACAACAATACGACATCTACAAACACAACAAACTCCAAAATTCTGTGCCATAGTGACGTCACACACCAGAACACCATTATGTCATGGGTTAAGGCAGACAAGTGGAATCAGTTGCTCGGTGAAAGTTCAAGATAATTAGAATTAATAAGAAAGCGTTGAGAATGAAGACAAATTAACCCATAAACCGTCTTATGTAATTGAAACTATGAAATACGCTGTGAGATGTGACAACTGAGCGTACACACCAAACAGTAAACCGCCAATGCAATCAAAACGTGTCTAGTCAACTGGGAAAATGGTACACGGTCACTATCAGACTCATCGCTGTCAAACACTGTTGTAATCATGTAGCGTACCGCATCTCCAACTTCTGGGAACTAACACCATTAGAATCATGTTCAGTAAAAAAGCGAAGTTCAAATCTAACCTTCAGACGTACAATTCATATTCGGCTTACACGAGGGTCTCAAATATTTTTGTCATATGTCACTTTGTCGATTAAAATAAAAAAAAATAGCTGATGAAACGAAAGAACAAATTTGCTGTTACCAGTCACTGTTTATTTATCTCTACGACGCGTTTCAAAGGTTTGAACCTCCATCATCAGTTCGATTTACATTTGTTAATATGACATTTGTGTGTGTGTTGTGTTACGATTTTCGTTTTTCTTTGAGGAACTTATGGCACTGTCTCCAGTGGTCACAGGTTCCTTTCACAGTCGTAACACATCACATGTATACTGTCATACTTGGTAAATATTTGTTTACCTCAGTTATCAAAATATGACAGTATATATGTGACGTGTTTCGACAGTGAAAAGAACCTGTGACCAAACACACAAATGTCATATTAACAAATGTAGATCAACCTGATGATAGAAGTTTAAACCTTTGAAACGCGTCTTGGAGATAAATAAACAGTGACTGGTAGCAGTAAACTTGTTGTTTCATTTAATGTCGATAACAATCACGGTAAAGGCTAACCTAAAATGTTCGCATTTAAAAATAAAAGCTGATCCTGAAGAAGTGAAAGATCGGAAATGTCAGCTCGAAATAATACAAATGTGTATCCTCTGAGTCTGTAGTGGTAGCTCACTAAAGTAATATCTTCACAGTTTTCAAGATTTGTCATTTTTAATTAATCATTTGAGCCTTCGAAAGATGCCCCAACCATCATATGATAAGTGCTGGCTCTTTGGACTGGCTGACATCACTAGGTCCTGTGGAAGGACAACACTTGCTCACAGCACAACCCTTCCTGAAGGTCTTCGACACAATGCTATCGAGCAAATTTAAGCAGAAAGCTCTGACAGGCGCAGGAGTCGGCTATTTTTTGGTGCTGATGACGATTGCAGAGACAGGTGCTGAAAGCTGAGGCTTGACAACTGGAAAGATTTTATTCAGTATGTTACTACTGGTCACATGGAGAAGATAATAGATCAGTTAGCTTCTGCTGTGTGGCTTGGTGTGGTACTCACCGCCACGTCTGGGAACGCCAGGCTGATGCTGACGTTGAGCTCCAGATCGTCGTAGCTGACGTAAGCATCTCCGCTCCTCTGGAAGAGCGACAGGTCAGTCAGCCAGCCAGTCTTCAGCCCCAGTTCTCCAGTCCATTCGATACCCAGCAGGTCTGTCTGAAAAAAATAAAGAATCCAAGCTGAATGGTCAATCCAGTTCACTCCTCACCACCTCATCTACATCTACAACCAGATCATGTGAACCAGCTGGTCTTGAGTCTCAGGTCGCCACAATATTCAACACCCAGCATGTCTGGCTGGAAAATAAGGAACCGAAGATGAATGGTCACTCCAATTCATCCCTCAGCACCTCATCTACATCTACATCCAGACCAGGGTGTCTTGAGCCCCAGATCGTCCTTCCCAAGATGCTCAGCAGAACCGTCTGGAAGAACGCCCAACCCAAACGTTCACTTCACTTCAGTACTCCCCACAAAAAAATGGTTCAAATCGCTCTGAGCACTATGGGACTTAACATCTGTGGTCATCAGTCCCCTAGAACTTAGAACTACTTAAACCTAACTAACCTAAGGACATCACACAACACCCAGTCATCTGAAGGGTAGGGCCATGGGCCATAACACATCTGACATATAACGTCCACTGTTCAACGTGCCGTCAATGCGAACAAGGGGAGACCGAGACCTGTATCCAGTGGCACCCCATACCATGACGCCGGGTGAGACCCCATTATGGTGATGACAAACACACACTTCCAATGTGTGTTCACCGCGATGTCGCCAAGCAGGGATGCGACCATCATGATGCTGTAAACAGAACCTGGATTCATCCGAAAAGATGACGTTTTGCATTTCGTGCACCCAGGTTCGTCGTTGAGTACACCATTGCAGGCGCTCCTCATTGAGATGCAGCGTCAAGGGTAACCGCAGCCATGGTCTCCGAGCTGATAGTCCATGCTGCTGCAAATGTCATCGAACTGTTCGTGCACATGGTTGTTGTCTTGCAAACGTCCCCATCTGTTGACTCAGGGATCGAGACGTGGCTGCACGATCCGTTACAGCCATGCAGATAAGATGCCTGTCATCTCGACTGCTAGTGATACGATGCCGTTGGGATCCAGCACGGCGTTCCGTATTACCCTCCTGAACCCACAGATTCCAATTTCTGCTAACAGTCATTGGATCACGACCAAGGGGAGCAGCAATGTCACGATACGATAAACCGCAATCGCGATAGGCTACAATCCGACGTTTATAAAAGTCGAAAACGTGATGGTACGCATTTCTCCCCTTTACACGAGGCATCAAAACAACGTTTCACCAGGCAACGCTCGTCAACTGCTGTTTGTGTATGAGAAATCGGTGGAAACTTTCCTCATATTAGCACGTTTTAGGTGTCGCCACCGGCGCCAACATTGTGTGAATGCTCTGAAAAGTTATTTATTTTCACATCACAGCACCTTCTTCCAGTCGGTTAAATTTGATGTCTGTAGCACGTCATCTTCATGGTGTAGCAATTTTAACGGCCAATAGTGTACATCTACATCCCGTGCGCCAGCCAGGTCTAAGACCCACCTTAGCGTACCACAAGATGCCCAGCAGGTCCCTCTGGAAAGAGAGTCCAAACCAAATGGCCACTTCAGTTCAGTCCCCACCACATCATCCCCATACACATCTGCATTAATACACTATAAATCACTGTTGAATTCATGGTTCTCAGAACTTCGTGAGTATCCTTCCACAGTGTAGTTTTTGAATGTCTTGAAACATATTCCACTTAAATTTTCTGAACCCCTCTGTGGCTCTTTCTCACAGACGAAGCAGATACGTGATCATTCGCACAAACTCCTTTGCATCTGTTACGGCCAAAGTACGAAGACCGATCAGTTGACTTGAAAACGAATTGGCCGGCAATTTTGCATTTGTGCATAGAGGACTGGCCAAAGTCCGATTACTTGAAAGAATCGGTGTACATCTGACTTTGGCCAGCCATTTCACTAATTTTTCTGACCGAACCGCGACATGATTACACATACGTCTGGAAATCCCTGGTTAAGTCGCACTGCGTAATGTGAAGAGGCAACAATGTACAGTACATAGGACTCCTCTCACCCTTGGTGTTGTTAACTGTACCGTGCACATAGTAGCCGGTGCTTTTCGGAGAAGGTCCTACCTAAGATTTTTTTTTCTTCCTGACGAATTCAACAGCCACTGTGGAGGTCGAAGCATCGGAAAGTCGAGACCAGTTAGCTGACTATTTTGTTGTTGTGGTCTCCAGTCTAGGGATTGGTCTGATGCAACTCTCCATGCTTCTCTATCCTATGTAAGGTTCTTCATCTCTTAAGTGGCTATTTCAACCTACAGCCTTCTGAATATGTTCAGTGTACTCATGCCTTAGTCACCCTCTACAATTTTTACCCTCCGTACATCCATCCAATACTAAACGGGTGACCCCTTGATGACTCAGAACGTGTCCAACCAACCGATCCCTTCTTCTAGTCAAGTTGTGCCACTTATTCCTCTTCTCCCCACTTCTATTTAGTATCTCCTCATTAGTTATGTGATCTACAATTTTATCTTCATCATTCTTCTGTAGCACCACATTTCGGAAGCTTCTATTCTCTTCTTGTGTTAACTATTTTATCGTCCACTTCCTTACATGGCTACACTCCATACAAATACTTTCAGAAACGACTACCTGACACTTAAATCTATACTCGATGTTAACAAATTTATCTTCTTCCGAAACTCTTTCCTTGTCATTGCCAATCTACATTTTATATCCTCTCTACTTCGACCATCAGCAGTTATTTTGCTCCCCAGATAGCAAAACTCCTGTACCACTTTAAGTGTCTTATTTCCTAATCTAATTCCCTCAGCATCACCCGACTTAATCTGACTACATTCCATTATCCTCGTTTTGCTTTTGTTGATGTTCATATTATAGCCTCCTTTCAAGACACTCTCCATTCCGTTCAACTGCCCTTCCACGTCCTTTATCATCTCTGACAGAAATACAAGGTCATCGGCAAACCTCAAAGATTTTATTTCTTCTCCATGGATTTTAATCCCTACTCTAAATATTTCTTTTCATTTCTATACTGCCTTCTCATTATACAGATTGAATAACATCATGGATAGGATCTAACCCTGTCTCACTCCCTTCTCAACCACTGCTTCTCTTTCGCACGCCTCGTCTCTTATAACTGCCGTAGTTTCTGTTCAAATTGTAAATAGCCTGTCGCCTCCTAATTTTTGTTCCCTGCCACCTTCAGAGTTTGAAAGAGAGTCTACAAATGATGGAAACGTACGTTTGTCCTTCGTTAATCTACCTTATAAGATAAGTCGTAGGTTCATTATTGCCTCACGTGTTCCAGGATTTCTACGGAACTCAAAATTCTTAGCCGTAGCCCAAACACTTTTGTCTAAACTGATGAGTTTCCTCCTGGCTCACTCCTTCTATTCTGTCAAGGAGCTCCTGGAAGAGCTGAAAAATTAAGCAAATTCCAATGTTACATTGTTTATTTTCTTTATCTAAACTTACGACTTGTTGCCTGAATATGTTTCTTATATTTTATTTTATCTGTTTCTATTATCGTGTTATTGTTCCATGTATTGACTCGTTCCAAGACGATGGACACTTCTCCTTAATTTTGTCCGACGAAATAATAAATAAATAAATAAATAAATAAAAAGAATTCAAATTGATCTTCCATGTGGTCGGCTTGTATCAGTTTTTCCATTCGTCAGTAAAGAATTTGTATTAGTATTTTGCATGCTTGACTTATTAAACTAATAGTTCGGTAATTTTCACACCTGTCAACACTTACTTTCTTTGGGATTGGAATTAATACATTCTTCTTGGTGTCTGGGAGTGTTTCACCAGAGTCACACATCTTCTTCACCAAATAGTAGAGTTTAGTCACGGCTGGCTCTTCCAAGGCTATCAGTAATTGTAATGGAATGTTGTCTACTCCAAGGGACTTGTTTCGACTGAAGTCTTTTAGTACTTTGTCAAATTCTTCACACCGTGTAGTATCTTCCATCTCATTAAGTCCTCTTCACTTCAAGCACATCGCCCTTGTATAGACCCTCTATATACTCATTCCACCTTTCTGTCTACCGTTCTTTGCTTAGACCTGCTGACAATAACAAGGTTAAACTGTTACGTGTGATTTTTGAAGAGCAGTGTGGTGCAGCTCATTGTTGTATATACTGTAGCAAAGATGTGCATGCAATTTGTAAAGGAAGGAATGAAGCAGTGGAACGAAATGGGTGGAAAATTATTTGGAAACTATGCAATAATTGGCGAGAGATTTAGGAGGAAAAGGGCAGGAGCACACGACGATTTGCAAGCACAAATTGCGAAGATGCTTAGAAAATCATGTGAAAAATCCCCATTTTCAAAAAGTTGGAGACTATGTTCGCATTCGTACATCAGACGTTGACGCAGTGTGCGGAGATCCCGGAAGCGTTCTTGCAGTTGTTATGAAAGTCGTTGGCGCTTTCTACAGGCTGGAAAGAGAATTTGTCTATTCTGCACGAGAAACTGGGTACGCTCGAATCCGTGAGCAAAGAAGAATAGTCACCACGAACCATTTCGTCTTCACAGTCACTGACCAGTGGCCAATTATGCAGTCGATGCCCAGCTGCTCTCCTAAATCGCTGCAAATGTAGAAATAAGTAAATACTGCGGAATTGCAAATGTCATAAAAGCTTCACTTGTAACAAGTAAATACCTGTTCTTCCAAAGGAAGATTTATAAAGTGAATGTAAAAAGTTTATATTTTTTATAAGTGAGACTGATAAAGTAAATAGACTGCACGCAGCTTGAAATTATACATATTCGTCCACTCTTTATTTATCTTCCAATTCTGGCCGATCTGTGTACGCCACTGGCCAAACTAGCCGGCGAGATCCCGAACTGAACAAAAGATACAGAATTTGAAACTGCTCAATCATATCTGCTTTGCTTATTTCTTCGGAGTTTGGGGGTCCCAGACACTTGGCGAAGTGGCCGGCCGATTCAGCAATTTGAAACGACATTGGCCACTTCGCGACTTTGCCGGCCAGTTCCCGCTTTGGACAATTTCGAGCTTTGGCCGTATCATATACGTTCAATATCTCTTTTGATGCCTGCAGCTCATATTCTGATTGTGAGCATTGTAGCTTCTAGACTGTAGAGCCGTTGGTCCAATTTCGTCCCCAAGAAGTGGGTGTTCTGTTGTCCTGATTATCATTTCGTTATCATCGGTACACTGCATCTCCTTTAGCCCTGATTGCTACGAGTTCCACACACTAGACCAGTGTTCTAGGTAGGTTCACAAGAGTGGTTTGTAAGCAGTTTCTTTTGAAGACTGATTAGGTTTTCCTTGTATTCTAGCAATTAACTGAAATTTTCCACTCGCTTTGCGAATGACTTAGTCCATGTTATGCTTCCATTCAATACCCCTACAAATTGTTACACACAGCTATTTGTGAGACTTGAACGATTCCAATATTCTCTCATTGATATTGTCGTCACACCATACTAAAAGTTTTTCGTTCTGTGAAGTACAGAATTTTACTTTGCTGAGCATTTGAAGCAAGTTACCAATGAAACTTCCTGGCAGATTAAAATGAAAACTGTGTGCCTGACCGAGACTCGAACTCGGCACCTTTTGTGGCCAAGTGCTCTACCAACTGAGCTACTCAGGCACGACTCGCGACCCCTCCTCACAGTTTTACTTCCGTCAGTACCTCGTCTCCTATCTTACAGAATTCACAGTAGCTTGACTGCGAAACTTACACGACAAACCCTTCTGGAAAACTGGGTATTCTTCGTCTGATATCCTTTGATTTTGACGTGACTAATGAGCTTGAACATTTATATGAGTTTGGACATTTACGACGTAGCTTACGACCACGACCAAATTATTTCGAGGACAAACTTTTATGGCAGTTAATCCAAACAAATACATTAATTACCATTTCCATTAATGTTCTAACTTGGAGGCCAGAACGAATTGTTTTTTCCCAGTCGATTCTGCGTGGTTTAAACCGACTAGCGGTATTGAACTGTGATACGTAGAATGATATCAAAACAGTGAAATCTGACGTACAACAGTTTTTCATTCGACATCTCCCAGAGTTTTAGTGTAGCACTTTTTCCTGTGGTACCCACCGTGATCGTATTTGTTTGGGCCACCAGGGAAACTGTTAGACGTAAATATGATTAACGGGGCGGGACCTGTTAATCATATGGCTTCCAACTTGATAACCGCTAATAATGTATCAGTCGAAGGACTTTACAAGGTAAATGGCGTTTTATCTTATCTGCATTACAGAAAGTAGAGAGCATCAGACACACGGGTCGATCAAAGAACAATAGCCACTCGTAATCAAAGCAATTACACTGGTATACCACAGCGCATAATTTTTTATAGCGTGATTTTGTACATGCATCGTGCGGATATGCAAAATCTGTTATTATAGCAGATGATACTAGTGTGCCAATAAAAAGCAGCTTACAGAAATGGATTTCATGGGATTCTTGAACACTAACGACCGATTAAAGGTAAACGGATTATTATTAATAATTTATAAGAAGAGGAGTATGAGGCACAACTAGACAAAAAGGAGGGACCGGTTAGTAGGACATGTTCTGAGGCACCAAGGGATCACAAATTTAGCACTGGAGGGCAGCGTGGAGGGTAAAATTCGTAGAGGGAGACCAAGAGATGAATACACAAAGCAGATTCAGAAGGACGTGGGTTGCACTAAGTACTGGGAGATGACGAATCTTGCTCAGGATAGGGTAGCATGGAGAGCTGCATGAATCCAGACTCAGGACTAAAGACCACAACAAAAACAACAAGTCTCAGTACAAAAATTTCAGACAGAAGACAAGGACAAAACAAACAGTCAACTCAATAACGAAGTACATGAAATGGATTGTGTTAAACTATTTCGACTATCGACAAATGAGAGCTATATTTGCAGAAAACGCTCAATAGAATTAATGGAGCGGCTTAGTTGAGTGGTGATTGCAGTAGATATGATCGTCACTGTAAACTACTTCCAATCGAAGAAACTAGGTTAATTCTCATACTTCCATTTTCTAATGACTTACATGATAATAATATGGGGAAACATAATTAAAAGGAAGGTTATTACCAGATCAGAAGCATATTTAAAGAAAGTACGTAGTATTTGATTCAGAATATCTTGAGCATACCTCTTCAAAGTAGAGAGTATCTAAAATATATATTGGCAATGTCAAGCAAATTGTTTCTGACGAGGGAAAATTTGTTAAGATTGAATACATTCTTAAGTGTAAGGAAGCCTTTTCTGAAGGTATTTGAGTGGAGTGTAGCCATGTATGGAAGCCAAACATGGTCGATAAACAGTTTAGACAAGAAGAGAACTGAAGCTTTTGTAATATAGTGCTACAGAACACTCATGAAGATTAGATGGGTAGATGAAGTAACTGATGAGGAGGTACTGAAGACAATTGAGGAGTCAAGAAATGTGTCGCACAAATTGTCTAAAACAAGGGATTAGTTGGTAGGATACCAATTAACGCAAATATGGGAAAAACGCATATATGGGAAAAACGCAAATATGGGAAAAACGCAAATATGGGAAAAACGCAAATATGGGGGAAGCCAAATGTGGGGCACAAAATGACTAGAAGAAGGAAACGAATGGTAGGATGGGTTCGTGAGATACGGGAAAAATGCAAATATGGGAAAAACGCACATATGAGAAAAACGCAAATATCGAAAAAACGCAAATATGGGAAAAATGCAAATATGGGAAAAACGCAAATATTGGAAAAACGCAAATATTGGTAAAACGCAACTACGGGAAAAACGCAAATATGGGAAAACGCAAATATGGGATGAACGCAAATATGGGAAAAACGCAAATGTGGGAAAAATGCAAATGTGGGAAAAACGCAAATATACGAAAAACGCAAATATGGGAAAAACGCAAATATGGGAAAAACGCAAATATGGGAAATACGCAAATATGGGATGAACGCAAATATGGGAAAAACGCAAACGTGGGAAAAATGCAAATGTGGGAAATACGCAAATATGGGAAAAACGCAAATATGGGAAAAATGCAAATATGGGAAATACGCAAAAATGGGAAAAACTCAAATATGGGAAAAACGCAAATATCGGAAAAACGCAAATATCGGAAAAACGCAAATGTGGGAAAACACGCAAATGTGGGAAATATGCAAATATGGGAAAAACGCAAATATGGGAAAAACGCAAATATGGCAAAAACGCAAATATGGCAAAAATGCAAATATGGGAAATACGCAAATATGGGGAAAGCCAAATGTGGGGCACAAAATGACTAGAAGAGGGGACGGTAAAATAATTGAGGGAGAGAAAGAGATGAATACAGTAAGCAGGTTCAGGATGTAGGTTGCAGTACTTAGGCGGAGATAAAGAGGCTCGCAGAGGACATATTAACACGGAAAGCTGCATCAAATCTGTCTTCGGACTAAAGAGCACAATAGCGAAAACAACAAAAAAAATAACATCAACAACCTCATAAAAAATTGTTTCATATGATACTAATGATGTTAAGCGTTCCCAACAACTACCGGCTCTGAAAAATTGAAAGTGCAGAACGTCAATCTAATACTAGGAATACAACCAACCTATGTAAGTTTTTCAAGGGCTTAAAATCAAAGGACATATATGTTACATACTTGGATCACGTGCATTCAGCAGCCTGCTACAACGTCTTCTCATGGAACACCTGTCCTACTGTATTGAAAATTATCTTCACAAATACTATTCAAATCAATACCCCAGAAATCTTCTAATTACTATTAGGACAACAATACAGTAAATTTTAATTAGGTTAAGTCACATCATAATATTCACCCATACCCTTGAAGAGTACTCCAAGCCAGTTATTTATTTACAGACAAACTATAGTTCCCTGCTTCCATGTAATGAGTCAAAGCCTGTAATTTGCATTAGATAAAAGTTAGTCTATGTGACTGTTTGGCTTTGCGTAGATACAAATCGTTACCACCAGCTATTTGAATGAGGTGACAGATTGTATCCTCAGCTCATGAAGACCAACTTCCACTTTGAGAAGCCACGTATCCATTTCCCTACTGTTGAATTGTTGGAGATACGAAGTGGAGCAATCAAATGACACTACGTTTATGTGATTTTTGGGACTTTATTAGTCATGGTTTATGGGAAAGCCTCATCTGAGGAACCTGTTGTTCATTAATATATAGACCTTATATAGGTGTAGTACCAACTACAAACACCCAGTCCATAGCCTTGGTATTGATGTAGATGAGTTATGAAAAACTAGTATATAGGTATGGGGAAATAGTTGCAGCTACCAATGTCTAATTTCAGACACTAGACATAGATGTGGGCATAGCTACAAACGTCAAGTTTGGGTGCGCTGAGATATATTTAAATTTAGCTACAAGCTTCTAGTCTCAGAGTCCAGATAAAGATGCAGACACAGCTACAAACCTCTGGTACATGTTTAGATATAGCTACTAACACCTAGTCTCAGAAAATTAGTTTAGAAGTAGTCAGTTCTTACTAAAAATATTTGTGTTACTGATAAATCAGTCTTTAACAATCATTCACTAAGCATTGCTGGAGAATTAAATAAAAGTCATACAATTCTCCTGGCAAATGCCTTTCTGAGACTGATGTCTGATACACTCATCTGTGATACAGACAAGAGTGGAGAACCGCTTAGTAATTAAATCACTGAAGACTAAGGAGTCTCATGGAAATGATGGAGTGCCTAGCAGAATATGAAAGTACTGTGCTGCACATGTTAGCTCTGTACTTAGCCATATCTGTAATTTCTCCTTTAGGAACGATCACTTTCCTCCTCGATTATAGTACTCAGTAGTAAAGCCACTTTATAACAAGGGAGAAAGGGATAATGTAGATAATTTTAGACCTGTTTCTATGCCATCAGTATTTGCTAAAGTTATTGAAAAGGCTGTGTATATAAGGATAATTTATTATTTTATATCACATAATTTGCCATGAAATGTACAGCTGGGCCTTAGAAATCGTTTAACAACTGACAAAGCTACATTCTCTTTTCTCTGTTAGGTACTGGATGGGTTAAACAAGAGGTTCCGACCACTCGGCATATTTTTTCGTTTAAGTAAGACGTTTGATTGTGTTAATCAGGAAATATTGATCCAGAAGTAGAACAATTACAGAATATGCTGAGTAACTCACAATTGCTTCACCTCTTACTTTATGAAGAGGCAGCAAAAAATCATTATTGACGGTTTTGAGAATGGCTGTGATGTGGGATATGAGTGGGGTGCAGTCAAATGTGGGATGCCCCAAGGATCAGTGTTGGGGCCACTCCTGTTCCTTATCTATATAAATGATATGCCCTCTAGTGTTACAGGTAACTCTAAAGTATTTCTGTTTGCTGATGACACTAGCTTGGTAGTAAAGGATGTTGTGTGCAACACTGGCCCTGTTTCAAACAGAGCTGTTCATGACATAAGTTAATGGCTTGTAGAAAATAAGCTGACGCTAAATCACAGTAAGACAAAGTTTTTACTGTTTCTAACACACCATCAATTTCACAGACAGGGCGCATGATTAGTGAAACTGAACAGTTAAAATTTCTAGGCGTTCAGATAGATAGTAAGCTGTCGTGGAAAGCCCACGTTCAGAATTTTGTTCAAAGACTTGTAAGTAGGCTGTTTAGGTTTTTTTTTATTGGTAACACCAGATAGCGTTCTGTATGAAAATCACTGGCTGTGCTGTGTGCAGTCTGTGGCTGGTTGGCATTGTTGTAATACTCGCCATTGTAGTGTTGGGCAGCGGCAGCTGGATGTTAACAGCGCGTGGTGTTGCGCAGTTGGAGGGTGACAGCCTAAAGGCCGAAATACAAAATGTCTTTTTCCAAAGCTGTTTCACAGAGGAAGACTGCACTGTAGTTCCTTCCCTAGATTGTCGTGCAGATGACAAAATGGTAGATATCGAAATAGACGACAGAGGGATAGAGATACAATTAAAATCGCTCAAAAGAGGAAAGGCCGCTAGACCTGATGGGATACCAGTTCGATTTTACATAGAGTGCGCGAAGGAACTTGCCCCCATTCTTGCACCGGTGTACCGTAGGTCTCTAGAAGAGCGTAGCGTTTCAAAGGATTGGAAAATGGCACAGGTCATCCCCGTTTTCAAGAAGGGACTTCGAACAGATGTGCAGAACTATAGACCTATATCTCTAACGTCAATCGAATTTTGGAAGACGTATTATGTTCGAGTATGATGGCTTTTCTGGAAATTAGAAATCTACACTGTAGGAATCAGCATGGATTTCGAAAGAGACGGTCGTGTGAAACCCAGCTCGCTCTATTCGTCCACGAGACTCAGAGGGCCATAGACACGGGTTCATAGGTAGATGTTTCTTGACTTCCACAAGGCGTTCGATACAGTACCCCACAGACGTTTAATGATCAAAGTAAGAACATATGGACTATCAGACCAATTGTTTGATTGGACTGAAGAGTTCCTAGATAACTGAACGCAGCATGTCATTCTCAATGGAGAGAAGTCATCCGAAGTAAGAGTGATTTCAGGTGTGCCGCAGGGGAGTGTCATAGGACCGTTGCTATTCACAATAGACATAAATGACCTTGTGGATGACATCGGAAGTTCACTGAGCATTTTTGCGGATGATGCTGTGGTATATCGAGAGGTTATAACAATGGAAAATCGTACTGAAATGCAGGAGAATCTACAGCGAATTGATACGTGGTGCAGGGAATGGCAATTGAATCTCAATGTAGACAAGTGTAATGTGCAGCGAATACACGGAAAGATAGATCCCTTATCATTTAGCTACAATATAGTAGGTCAGCAACTGGAAGCAGTTAATTCCATTAATTATCTGGGAGTACACATTAGGAGTGATTTAAAATGGAATGATCATATGAAGTTGATCGTCGGTAAAGCAGATGCCAGACTGAGATTTATTGGAAGAATCCGAAGGAAATGCAATCCGAAAACAAAGAAAGTATGATACAGTACGCTTGTTCGACCACTGCTTGCATACTGCTCAGTGGGGTGGGATCCGTACCAGATAGGGTTGATAGAGGAGATAGAGAAGATCCAACGGAGAACAGCGCGCTTCGTTACAGGATCGTTTAGTAATCGCGAAAGCGTTACGGAGATAATACATAAACTCCAGTGGAAGACTCTGCAGGAGATACGCTCAGTAGTTCGGTACGCGCTTTTGTTAAAGTTTCGAGAATACACGTTCACCGAAGAGTCAGTCAGTATATTGCTCCCTCCTACTCATATCTCGCGAAGAGACAATGAGGATAAAATCAGAGAGATTAGAGCCCACACGGAAGCATACCGACAATCCTTTATTCCACGAACAATAGGAGACTGGAACAGAAGGGAGAACCGATAGAGGTACTCAGGGTACCCTCCGCCACACACCGTCAGGTGGCTTGCGGAGTATGGATGTATATGTAGGTGTAGATGCAGAAGACTCACCACGCTGAAGTTCTGGACGAGGTCTGGCAACTGCAGAGGGTCGAGTCCTGCCGTGATGAAGAAGTCCTTGATCTGGGGGGTGATCTCGTCGAAGTATTCGTTGATGTTCGCTTGCGTCCTTTTCATCCTGCAAAGGACAACGGCATTGAAGTCTCACACAGAAATGAGCAAGATAATTTGAGCACACATCAAATAGTAACCGAACAAGTGTCTGTTACTTCGGGAACGGATTTTACAACTCAGGTATACACTGTGCGATCAAAAGTATCCGGAGACTCCCAAAAACATACATTTTTCATATTAGGTGCATTGTGCTGCCACCTACTGCTGGTACTGCAAATCAGCGACTTCAGTACGCATTAGACATCGTGAGAGAGCAGAATGGGACGCTCCACCAACTCGCGGACTTACAGCGTGGTCATGTGTCACTTGTGTCATACGTCTGTACGCGAGATTTCCACACTCCTAAATATCCCTAGGTCCACTGTTTCCGAGGTTATAGTGAAGTGGAAACGTTAAGGGACACGTACAGCACAAAAACATACAGGCCGATCTATTCTGTAGACTGACAGAGACTGGCGACAACGTGTAATAGGCACCTCGGTGTTTGGCCATGCGGTGCATTTGACCTGCGGTCGTAGCACGGTGGCACTGGCAGCAGTCCACATATGCAGACGTGTGTTCGTTCGTGTCAGAGTACGGTAAAGCGAGTAAGTATACACACGTTTTCAGACGTGCTAGCCGGTCGCGGTGGCCGTGCGGTTCTGGCGCTGCAGTCCGGACACCCGGGACTGCTACGGTCGCAGGTTCGAATCCTGCCTCGGGCATAGGTGTGTGTGATGTCCTTAGGTTAGCTATGTTTAAGTAGTTCTAAGTTCTAGGGGACTTATGGCCTAAGATGTTGAGTCCCATAGTGCTCAGAGCCATTTGAACTTTTTTTTTTTCAGACTTGCTAATGGTGACTGTATGTTGAAAATGGCTCAAAGAACACATATTGATGACGTTATGAGGGGTAGAATACTAGGGCGACTGGAGACTGGTCAAACACAGCAGGTCGTAGGATGGGCCTTCCGTGTGCCACAAAATGTAATCTCAAAGTTATGGCAACGATTCCAGCAGACAGGAAACGTGTCCAGGCGCTACAGTACGGGACGTCTACAGTGGATAACACCACAAGAAGACCGATATCTCACCATCAGTGCCTGCATACGACCACGGAGTACTGCAGGTAGCCTTGCTCGGGACCTTACCGCAGCCACTGGAACAGTAGTCTCCACAGTCTACAGACGACTGAACAGACACGGTTTATTGGCCTGGAGAAGTGCAAAGTGCATTCCACTGACCCCTCGTCACAGGAGAGCCCGTAAAGGCTGGTGTCAAGAAGACAGTACATGGTCATTGGAACAGTGGTCCCAGGTTACATTCACGGACGAGTCCTGGTATAGTCTGAATGTGATTCTCTGCGGGTTTTCATCTGGCATTAACCCGATACCAACCCCTTAATTAGCTTGAAAAGGACCTATATGGAGGTCGTGGTTTGATGATGTAGGGTGGGATTGGTGCGCGTACACCTCTGCATGTCTTTGATAGAGGAAATGTAACAGGTCAGGTGTATCGGGACATCATTTTGCACCAGCACGTACGTCTTTTCCGGGGGTGCAGAGACACACATCTGTGCCAACCTTTACCGAATTTTACCACTGCTGTCCATTTTGCAACCGATCGGATCTTACAAGGGTGAGTGAAATGGAAACCTTACATTTCTAATAACAGATCGAAATTTCGCGCCGTCGTCCTGTAAGTTGGTAAGCGTGTGACAAACATCGTGCAAAAAATGGCCTGTAGGTGGGAGCATAGTGCAGATGGACACATACTATCGTAGTGTCAGTATAAAGATGGCCCTCCCACTTGTGGCTTGCACCAGGGAAGAACAACGTTCTGTTATTCTGTTTTTGCGTAGTTAAGGTGTGAAACCTATTGAAATTCATCGACGAATGAAGGTTCAGTACGGTGATGCATGTTTGTCATAGCAGCAAGTCTACGAATGGAGTAGGAAGTTCGCAAATGGTATGACTTCAGTGGAACATGCTCCTCGTCCAGGTCAGGCACAACGAGTTGTGACTCCACAGAACATTGCAGCAGTTGAAGTCATAGTGAAGGTAAACAGCCCAGCGACATTGTGCATGATGTGCACCAATTTCACCAAGTACGAGGGCTATCCACAAAGTACATTACGTTTTGGAATTAAAAATAAATAAAGTATTGGAAATTTTTTATTATATACAGATGAAAGCCACACTTAAATACTTCTTTTCTACATACAGGGAGTTTCAAAAATGACCGATATATTTGAAACGGCAATAAAAACTAAACGAGCAGCGATAGAAATACAGCGTTTGTTGCAATATGCTTGGGACAACAGTACGTTTTCAGGCGGACAAACTTCCCAAGTTACAGTAGTTACAATTTTCAACAACAGATGGCGCTGCAAGTGATGTGAAAGATATAGAAGACAACGCAGTCTGTGGGTGCGCCATTCTGTACGTCGTCTTTCTGCTGTAAGAGTGTGCTGTTCACAACGTGCAAGTGTGCTGTGGACAACATGGTTTATTCCTTAGAACAGAGGATTTTGCTGGTGTTGGAATTCCACCATCTAGAACACAGTGTTGTTGCAACAAGACCAAGTTTTCAACGGAGGTTTAATGTAACCAAAGGACCGAAAAGCAATACAATAAAGGATCTGTTTGAAAAATTTCAACGGACTGGGAACGTGACGGATGAACGTGCTGGAAAGGTAGGGCGACCGCGTACAGCAACCACAGAGGGCAACGCGCAGCTAGTGCAGCAGGTGATCCAACATCAGCCTCGGGTTTCCCTTCGCCGTGTTGCAGCTGCGGTCCAAATGACGCCAACGTCCACATATCGTCTCACGCGCCAGAGTTTACACCACTATCCATACAAAATTCAAACGCGGCAACCTCTCAGCGCCGCTACCATTGCTGCACGAGAGACATTCGCTAACGATATAGTGCACAGGATTGATGACGGCGATATGCATGTGGGCAGCATTTGGTTTACTGACGAAGCTTATTTTTACCTCGACGGCTTCGTCAATAAACAGAACTGGCGCATATGGGGAACCAAAAAGCCCCATGTTGCAGTCCCATCGTCCCTGCATCCTCAAAAAGTACTGGTCTGGGCCGCCATTTCTTCCAAAGGAATCATTGGCCCATTTTTCAGATCCGAAACGATTACTGCATCACGCTATCTGGACATTCTTTGTGAATTTGTGGCGGTACAAACTGCCTTAGACGACACTGCGAACACCTCGTGGTTTATGCAAGATGGTGCCCGGCCACATCGCTCGGCCGACGTCTTTAATTTCCTGAATGAATATTTCGATGATCGTGTGATTCCTTTGGGCTATCCGAAACATACAGGAGGCGGCGTGGAATGGCCTCCCTATTCGCCAGACATGAACCCCTGTGACTTCTTTCTGTGGGGACACTTGAAAGACCAGGTGTACCGCCAGAATCCAGAAACAGTTGAATAGCTGAAGCAGTACATCTCATCTGCATGTGAAGCCATTCCGCCAGACACGTTGTCAAAGGTTTCGGGTAATTTCATTCAGAGACTACGCCATATTATTGCTACGCATGGTGGATATGTGGAAAATATCGTACTATAGAGTTTCCCAGACCGCAGCGCCATCTGTTGTTGACAATTGTAACTACTGTAATTTCGAAAGTCTGTCTGCCTGAAAATGTACTGTTGTCCCAAGCATATTGCAACAAACGGTGTATTTCTATCGCTGCTCGTTTAGTTTGTATTGCCGTTTCAAATATACCGGTCATTTTTGAAACACACTGTAGTTTCCATTTAAATTAAGGCACTTATCTTAGCGTTGGACGAGCTTGGAAATTCCTTCGTCGTAAAATTCGGCCGCCTGCGCCTTCAACCACGTGGATACCTCTTCTTGAAGCTGTGCGTCGTCATCAAAACGCTGCACAGCCAGCCACTTCTTCATTGCTGGGAATAAGTGGAAGTCGCTCGGTGCCAGGTCGGGACTGTACGGCGGATGAGGAAACAAATCCCACTTAAAAGATTCGAGAACTTCACGAGTGGCATATGCCGTGTGGGCCCGGGCGTTGTCGTGAATCAGCATCATCTTTGAGCCAACTTTCCCTTGCGCTTGTTTTGTATTGCTCTTCTGATGTTGTGCAGAGTTTGGAAATACCTTTGAGAGTTTATTGGAGTGCGTCTTTCCAGGAAATCCACAAAAATCACACCTTTTCTGTCCCAAAAGAAGCGGTAACCACGTGGTTGAAGGCGCAGGTGGCCGAATTTTACGACGAAGGAATTACCAAACTCGTCCATCGCTACGGTACGTGCCTTAATTTAAATGGCAACTTTGTAGAAAAGTTGTATTTAAGTGTGGCTTTCATCTGTATATAATAAAAAAATTCCAATACTTTCTTTATTTTTAATTCCAAAATGTAATGTACTTTGAGGATAACCCTCGTATCTGCAAGATGGGTGCCACGGCAGCTGACTCCTGAAATGAGAGAACGACGTGTTGATGCTTGTGGTTCTTCGGCACTTTGAACGAGAAAGTGATGGCCCCCTTGCAAGAATCGTTACTGGGAACGAAACCTGGGTTCACTTCCACCAACCGGAAACGGAGAGAGCAAGCAACCCAGACCTTGCCCCAAGTGATTTCCATATGTTTGGACCACTCAAAGACGCAACGGGCAGTAAGAAGTTACGTTCTGATGAAGAGGTACGCCACGCGGAGCATGAGTGGTTGCGCGGACTACCAAAAGAATTTTTTTCTAAAGGAATTTATGCACTTTGTAAGCGCTGGAGGACTCGCATTGGTCATGGGGGAGATTATGTTGAAAAGTTATACAGCTTTGTACCACTTCTGCACAATAAATACTATTTAAAAAAATATTGAAGGTTATCATTTGACTCACCCTCGTACTTTCTGGACAACCCTCGTATTATGTTAACAGTATTAATAATTTGTGATCATCAGTTCCCTAGACTTAGAAGTATTTAAACCTAACTAACCTAAGGACATCACACACATCCATGCCCAAGGCAGGATTCGAACCTGCAGCAGCGCGGTTCCGGACCGTAGCGCCTAGAACCGCTCGGCCATAGCCGCCTGCTTGCCCCAATCGCTCCAGGCAAGTGCCGGGATGGTTCCTTTGAAAGGACACAGCCGACGTACTTCCCTACCCTTCCCTAATCTGATGAGCCGATGACCTCGCAGTTTGGTCTCCTCCTGCCCATATCAACCCAACCCAACTTCTGGCTGTTGTGTCCAGCACTCAAATTGCTAACTTAGCTGCATTGAAATCACGCAGTGCGCAACACACTCTGAATGTGACCCTGGAAACACTTTGGTCAGTTGTGAAACATGGTGTTTCTCGATTTCAACTTGTTGCAGAAAAGTGTGGAAAGCATAGTGAACGTGTTTAGCGCCAATCCCACCGAAATTAATAATCCGATTTGATTTTGACTGATGCTTTTTATGCGGTTTTTGGCCTCAGGACAATTAAAAACCGCTTTTTCCCATCCGTCGCGATATGATGTTGCCGTGGTTGATGAGCTTACGTAACTAACAGTACCACACCTATACACCCATGCACACTGAGTAGTTCAGTTTGTTTAATGTCAAACGTACACCTTGGGCGTTGTTGTATGATACGTTTGTCATTTGTAGTCGACCACTATTATATTATTATGCTTACCGTTGCAACATTTTTTAGCTACTCGTATTTATTTTTCTCCTGCCATATGTTTTCCCCCTTCTCCGACAATATTCCGTTGAAACTTGACGTAATTTAATTTTATATATCTACCCATATAGTCCGCAAGCCACCGAACGGTGTGTGGCGGAGGGCACTTTACCTGCCACTGTCATTACCTCCCTTTCCTCTCCTATTCACGCATGGTTCGCGGGAAGAATGACTGCCGGAAAGCCTCCGTGCGCGCTCGAATCTCTCTAATTTTACATTCGTGATCTCCTCGGGAGTTATAAGTAGGGGGAAGCAATATATTCGATACCTCATCCAGAAACGCACCCTCTCGAAACCTGGCGAGCAAGCTTCACCGCGATGCGGAGCGCCTCTCTTGCAGAATCTGCCACTTGAGTTTGCTAAACATCTCCGTAACGCTATCACGCTCACCAAATAACCCTGTGATGAAACGCGCCGCTCTTCTTTGGATCTTCCCTATCTCATCTGTCAACCCGACCTGGTACAGATCCCACACTGATAAGCGATACTCAAATATAGGTCGAACGAGTGTTTTGAAAGCCACCTCCTTTGTTGATAGACTACATTTTTTAAGGGCTTTCCCAATGAATCTAAACCTGGCACCCACCTTACCAACAATTAATTTTATATCATCATTCCACTTCAGATCGTTGCGTACGCATACTCCCAGATATTTTACAGAAGTAACTGCTATCAGTGTTTGTTTCGCTATCATATAATCATACAATAAAGGATCCTTCTTTCTATGTACTCGCAATACATTACATTTGTCTATTTTAAGGGTCAGTTGCCACTCCCTGCTCCAAGTGCCTATCCGCTGCAGATCTTCCTGCATTTAGCTACAATTTTCTGGTGCTGCAACCTCTCTGTATACTACAGCATCATCCACGAAAAGTCGCATGGAACTTCCGACACTGTCTACTCGATCATTTATGTTGTGAAAAGAAATGGTCCCATAACACTCACCTGTGGCACGCCAGAGGTTACTTTAACGTCTGTAGACGTCTATCCATTGAGAACAACATGCTGTGTTCTGTTCGCTAAAAACTCTTCAGTCCTGCCACGGAGCTGGTCAGATATTCCGTTCTTACTTTGTTTATCAGGCGACATTGCGGAACTGCATCGAACGCCTTCCGGAAGTCAAGGAAAATGGCATATAACTGGGAGCCTGTCTCTAATATTCTGTGGGTCTCAGACTGGTTCAAATGGCTCTGAGCACTATGGGACTTAACATCTGTGGTCATCAGTCCCCTAGAACTTAGAACTACTTAAACCTAACTAAGCTAAAGACATTAGACACATCAATGCCCGAGGCAGGATTCGAACATGCGAGCATAGCGGTCGCGCGCTTCCAGGCTGTAGCACGTAGAAGCGCTCGGCCACTCCAGCCGGCTCCCTAGATCTCATGAACAAATAAAGCGAGCTGGGTTTCACACGATCGCTGTTTCCGGAATCCATGTTGATTCCTACAGAGTAGATTTTAGGTTTCGCGTACAAAAAACAGTTCTAAAATTCTACAACAGACCGATGTCAGAGATATAGACCTGTAGTTTTGCGCATCTGCTAGACGACCCTTCTTGCAAACTGGAACTACCTGTGCTCTTTTGCAATCTACTGCTACATCTACATGATTACTCTGCAATTCACATTTAAGTGCTTGGAAGAGGTTTCATCGAACCGCAATCATACTATCTCTCTACCATTCCGCTCCCGAACAGCGCGCGGGAAAAACGAGCATCTAAACGTTTCTGTTCGAGCTCTGAATTCTCTTATTTTATTTTCATGATCATACCTACCTATGTAGGTTGGGCTCAACAAAATATTTTCGCATTCGGAAGAGAAAGTTGGTGATTGAAATTTCGTAAATAGATCTGGCCGCTACGAAAAACATCTTTGCTTTAATGACTTCCATCCGAACTCGCTTATCATATCTGCCACACACTCTCCCCTATTACGTGATAATACAAAACGAGTTGCCCTTTTTGCACCCTTTCGATGTCCTCTGTCAATCCCTCCTGGTAAGGATCCTAACCGCGCAGCAATATTCCAACACAGGACGGACGAGTTTAGTGTAAGCTGTCTCTTTAGTGGACTTGTTGCATCTCCTAAGTGTCCTGCCAATGAAACGCAACCTTTGGCTTGTCTTCCCCACAATATTATCTAAGTGGTCTTTCCAACTGAAGTTGTTCGTAATTTTAACACCCAGGTACTTAGTTGAATTGACAGCCTTGAGAATTGTACTATTTATCGAGTAATTGAATTCCAACTGATTTCTTTTGGAACTCATGTGGATCACCTCACACTTTTCGTTATTTAGCGTCAACTGCCACCTTCCACACCATACAGCAATCTTTTCTAAATCGCTTTGAAACTGATACTGGTCTTCAGATGACCTTACTAGACGGTAAATTACAGCATCATCTGCGAACAATCTAAGAGAACTGCTCAGATTGTCACCCCAGTCATTTATATAGATCAGGAACAGCAGAGGTTCCAGGACGCTTCCCTGGGGAACACTTGATTTCATTTCAGTTTTACTCGATGATTTGCCGTCTATTACTACGAACTGCGAATCCAGTCGCACAACTGAGACGATACCGCATAGGCGCGCAGCTTGATTAGAAGTCGTTTGTGAGGAACGGTGTCAAAAGCTTTTCGGAAATCTAGAAATACGGAATTAACATGAGATCCCCTGTTGATAGCGGCCATTACTTCGTGCGAATAAAGAGCTAGCTGCGTTGCACAAGAGCGATGTTTTCTGAAGCCATGGTGATTACGTATCAATAGATCGTTTCCTTAGAGGTGATTCATAATGTTTGAATGCAGTATATGCTCCAAAACACTACTGCAAACCGACGTCAATTATATAGGTCTGTAGTTAGATGGATTACTCCTACTACCATTCATGAACACTGGTGCGACCTGCGCAATTTTCCAATCTGCAGGTACAGATCTATCGGTGAGCGTGCGGTTGTATATGATTGCTGGGTATGGAGCTATTGTATCAGCGTAATCAGAAAGGAACTAAATCGGTGTACAATCTGGACCTGAAGACTTGCCAGTATCAAGCGATTTGAGTTGCTTCACAACCTCTAAGGTATCTACTTCTAAGAAACTCATGCTAGCAGCTGTCAGTGTTTCAAATTCTGGAATATTCCATTCGTCTTCCCCGGTGAAGGAATTTCGGAAAACTGCGTCCAATAACTACGCTTTACAATCATTCGGAAGCTTTAATTAAAATTACCCTGTATGTCTTCCCACTCTGCAGATAGCAGCGCCGATAATACTGTCTGTACCTTGCGATACCACTCCGATATGGATTCCATTTTACCACCAAAGTGAATGGTAGCAGACAGAGCTCAGTGGTAAGGAAGAGATCTGCCGATATGGTGCTATTGTCCGTACCTTGGCAAGTGTATCTTCCCACGCTGCGGATAGCAGGTGGTCGCGCCAATGGCGGCCAGGACGACGACGACCGCGAGCAGCCTCGATGATGCCATTGGAGCTCTGCGCGGGTCCCTTCAGGTAGTCCAACACCCGCGGCGAACAGGTGTTGTTGTTTATATACTTGGCAGCCCCAGGTGGGGGACGACTATCTGGACGGCAGATCGCACCACCTGTGGCGCCGGATGCGATGCTAATCTCTGGAGAGGCACTCTAGGGCCTTCCGTCAGGCGATAGCTCAAGTGGATCGGTCGTCACCATCACATGGTGCGGGAACAGATGTTGATAGGCGCGACTAACCACGCGTGATAAGCTCGGTATCCAAGGACTTTGCCTCCCAACACCCCGACATCCAACGTGCCCCACACAGGACATTCTTGAACCAGATATACAATAAAGAGGCACAAGCATGAGAAAATCAGTAGCAACTCACGAGCACATCACAGAACATAAAATATTTTTAGCAACTAGAAGATATTATTAATCCTAGAACGCCTAAGGGGGGGGGGGGGGGCGGTTCATTGAACCCACATTTTTTTATGTACCCTGCTTTTGCCCAAGTAACTTTCATACTACATATTCCCTTTGAGTTATTGTTTGTTGGCTATTTTATGAAACATTAATGTCAATATGTTTTACAGAAAATTCCTGCTTTGACCGAAAAAATAAATAAACTTATTATGGGTCCAACAAACCCTCCCCCCTTAGGCTTCCATGCTATAGAAAATTTCCCTTTTGGTATTTCTCATCTCTACAACCATGCAAGTTAGTTTCTCGTCGGTTGGTATTCTTGATATTCACAACAATCGGTTTATTTTCAGAGGGAGTGACTGTTGATGTCAGTCAGCTGTTATTTATCTCGTAAACTTGCAGTCAGTTAGTGCAGTTCCCAACACACAGGCCTCCAGTAACTTTGGTGTCCTACACAGCTAAAACGAGACCAAGTAAAAATTTACTGATGTTTACTGATGTTGTGAACAATGCACCAAGATAATGGCACTGTTGGAGGAGAGAAAAATAAAACCGAGATAAATGCATATTATAATTCCACTAAAGGTGGAATTAATACAATTCATCAAATTGCGTGTATGTACACCTGCAGGAGGGAAACAAAGAGATGGCCTCTATCTGTATTTTACTCCCTCATCGACATTTGTGCTATCAATGCAACCACCATATTCATCCAGAAACATCCAAGATGGAATGAAAAGAAACACAACAAACGGAAACTTTATCTTCTGCAAGCTGGGATGGAACTAGTGAAATTACAGGCAGAAGAAAGAAGTGCAAATGCAAGAGGGTTATCTAACCAAATTGTTCAATCAATGGAGACTATTCTACAAAAGAAAACCAAAGAAGTGACAACAGAAGCACGTCAGCCTCCTGCAAGGAACGGTCAGTGCCATATTTGTGTAAGAGAAGCTAAAACAAAGAAGCTGAAGTACAACAATATAAGTAAACCAAAACAGTCCTGTGGACAGTGTCATAAACATGTGTGTAACGCACATTCAGAAAAAATTATGAAGTGTGTCTCTTGCCTTGAAGTTGAGGACTCAGAGTAGTCTATTGTATATCAACACATCTGTATTTTGTATTGTAATATGTCAATTTTTTATTCGCTCAATCCAATATTTATAACAATTAACAACATTTATGAACTGATGCCTTAGTTAATGTACATAAACCATTTTGAAAGTTGTAATTTTTCGTCAATAAACTTATTTAATACCTGTGGGCTCGCCAAACCAACCCCTCCCCCCCCCCCCTTGGGCATCCCAGGTAGAAAAAAAGACTTGGGTGTCCTAGGTTTAAGTCCTCAAATTTTTTACTTAGATATCCTGTTACTCCTTGGGGGATATCAGTCCAGAAAAATATGCAATTTTTCATTGAACTCTAAAGTGTTACTGCAAAAAAATTCTACTCATTAAATTTTTATTGTTGAAGTGTAAAATTTAAAAATCCAAACATAATTTAGATGGATCAAAAATATACACAAGGTTCTGAACGAATGCATTTGATATAACATGCACCTCACTATTAATTTGGGGATCGTTTCTGCTAAGTTTGGTATTCTGTTAAAAATTTCCAGGCTCTCCATGAAGCAGCATTTCTCTGACGAGTTTTCAGTATAAAATGGCTGCGTTTTGGTACGTCGTTGTTGCTTTTCTACCAGAATCGTCCCCAAATGCGTCGACAGAACCACGGTTCTGTATCTTGTCCTAACTTTCTGTGACCGCCTGCAGCATTCACACTTTTCCTCCTTTCAAACACTCTGCTACGTTTCTAGCTTAGAATATCCCTAACTACTTCTTCTACTTCTTCACATCTACATCCACATGGATATTCTGTAAATCACATTTAAGTGCCTCTCAGCGGGTTCATCGAACCACCTTCACAATTTTCTATTACTCCAATCTCGTATAGCGCGCAGAAAGAACGAACACCTATATCTTTCCATGCTAGCTCTAATTTCCCTTATTTTATATGGTGATCGTTTCTCTCTATTTAGGTCTGTGCCAACAAAATATTTTCGCATTTGGAGGAGAAAGTTGGTGATTGGAATTTCTTGAGAAGATTCCTCCTCAACGAAAAACGCTTTTCTTTTAATGACGTCATTCCCAACTCCTGTATTTTTTCAGTGACAATCCTCTCCCCAACTTCGCGACAATACAAAACGTGCTGCCTCTCTTTGAACTTTTTCGATGTACCCTGTCAATCTGATCTGGTAAGGATTCCACTCCACGCAGCAGCATTCCAAAAGAGGACAGACAAGCGCAGTGCAGGCAGTTTCCTTAGTAGGTCTGTTAGGTTTTCTATGTGTCTTGCCAATAAAACGCACTCTTTGGTTAGCCTTCCCCACAACATTTTGTGTTTCTCCCAATTTAAGTTGTTCTTAAATGTAATTCCTAGGTACTTAGTTGAGTTTGCAGCCTTTAGATGTGACTGATTAATCGTGTAACCGAAGATTAACGGGTTTCTTTTACCACTCATGTGGATAAACTCACACTTTTCGTTATTTACGGTCAACTACCAATTTGCGCACCATACACATATCTTTTGTGAATCGTTTGTAATTTGTTTTGATCTTCTGATGACTTAATTAGTCGATAAATGACAGTGTCATCTGCCAACAATATAAGACGGCTGCTCATATTGACTCCCATGTCGTTTATATAGATAAGGAACAACAAAGTGTCTATAACACTACCTTGAGGAACGCCAGAAATCATTTGTTTTACTCAATGACTTCCCGTCAATTACTACGAACTGTGTCGTCTCTGACAGAAAATGAGGAATCCAGTCACATAAGTAAGACAATATTCCACAAACAGGCAATTTCACTACAAGCCACTTGTGTGGTACAGCCTTCCGGAAAACAAGAAATACGAATCAATTTCAAATCCCTTGTTGAGCACTCAATATTTCATGCTAGTACAGACGTAGTTGCGTACCACAAGAGCCATTTTTTCTAAATCCATGTTGACTGTGTGTCAATAGACAGTTTTCTTCAAGGCATTTCATAATGTTAGAATACAATATATGTTCCAAAATCCCACTGTATATCGACGTTAGTAATATGGGTCTGTAATTCAGTGCATTACTCCTTCTACGTTCTTTCACTATTGGTGTGACCTGTGCAACTTTCCAGTATTGGGTACGGATCTTTCGTCGAGTGAGCGGTTGTATATGATTGTTAAGTATGGAGATATTGCTTCATCATACTCTAAAAGGAACCTAATTGGTATACAGTTCGGAAGAGAAGACTTGCTTTTATTAAGTGATTTCAGTTGCTTCACTAGTTCGACAATACTTGTATTGTATTGTATGTATTGTATGTTAACCGCGGACCTAGAAACGACGGAGAGGCTCCGCCCCCGCCGCAGCCGCAGTGATCCACAACCCCTCGACGGCTACCGCAGTCCACTTCACCCCTCCGCCGCCCCACACCGAACCCAGGGTTACTGTGCGGTCTCACACCAGAAGAGTGTTGCCCCTATGTTTGCGTGGTAGAGTAATGGCTGTGTACGCGTACGTGGAGAACTTGTTTGCGCAGCAATCGCCGACATAGTGTAGCTGAGACGGAATAAGGGGAACCAGCCCGCATTCGCCGTGGCAGATGGAAAACTGCCTAAAAACCATCCGCAGACTGGCCGGCTCACCGGACCTCGACACAAGTCCGCCGGGCGGATTCGTGCCGGGGACCAGGCGCTCCTTCCCAGTCTGGAAAGCCGTGCGTTAGACCGAACGGCTAACTGGGCGGGCTTCCGAGGATACTTACTATTACGTTACTCATGTTGGCAGCTGTTCTTTATTATAATTCTGGAATATTTACTGCGTCTTCCTCTGTGAAGACATTTCGGAAGGGTGTGTTTAGTAACTCTGCTTTGGCAGCACTGTCTTCGATACTCTCCCCTCCTTAAATTTTGTGCACTACTGAGTACTGCCTTGCGTTTCCTGGAACGTGGAACAATAGCTCGGGTTTACGGAAGTGTTCAATTTCACCCAACTGCTTTAACCCATGACGTCATTAATATGGTAGAATCGGCTATTCTAAGCGTCTCCAATGTGGCACTTATGATTTCTCTACATACACATGACAACAAAGACGAAAATACGTATAAATAAGACAATAACGTCTCCCTGCAAAAATACGATCAAACTAAAGGAACAACAGTGGGAAAGTGTGGGTTTTAGGGAGGGGACAAGTTAAATATAACAGAAAAAAAAACACACCACGAGCTAAAATACACAGAACGACGAACCAACAATAATGACCTATATAGCTCAACCGCAGCTGACGATACCAAAACAGTGACGTCGACAGCGAAAACTACGAAAATTGGAGTCAGATATTTCAGTTCACCACAGCTGACGATACATAAACACAGATACCTACATTAAAACTCCTAAAATAGGAATCGGTGATTTCCATTGAGCTAAATAGGTCAACCTTAACTATTGACACGAAAAGTAGAACACCTACAACTACTAAAAACAAAATCAAAACCACAACACCTGAAAAAGACAAAAGTCAAACACCTCTACGTAAATTAAAACACATTCAATGCGCAATAAATACTCAAAACAGTACAACACGAGAAAAATAGACCCAAAAAGACAATTATTTACCACCAACACACACACACACACACACACACACACACACACACACACACACACACACACACACAGAGGGTACCATCAAACACAACAAGACGACATCTACAAACACAACCAACTCAAACTCTGCGTCGTAATGAATTCACACACAGCACCATTACGAGATGGGGTCAAAGCAGAAAGGTGAAATCGGACGCTTCCGTTGAGGTAACAGCTCTGTGTTGTGTTTGTCGTAGTTCACACCTACAGAATAAGAACGTAAGAATGGAAATATATGGCAAAGGAGTTCGGAAAGAAATGGATTTGCCCTAACAGCTTGGAAGCAGTCGCAGGAAAACACCTTTCACTCATGCTTCGACCTGATGCACGATCTCAGCTTTTCAGTTAAAGGCCGCGCAGTTAGAGGTGCCATGTCACTGATTGCGTGTCCCCTCCCGCCGAAGGTTCGAGTCCTTCCTAATGCGTGGTTATGTGTGTTTTTCTTAGAATAAGTTCGTCTAAGCAGTGTGTAAGTCTAAGGACTGATGACCTCAGCAGTTTGGTCACTAAGGAATTCACACACATTTGAACATTTTTTTCCGTTAAAAGCACTTTCACTGTAATTTTGTAATGCCATAAGATTGTCTACGCCAGAGCTAAGTACGAACTCATATACTTTCATTACAGCGCAACCAGCTGAACGTATTTATGACGGTGGTGTAATAACAAATGCAGATTTCCATAGGAAACAAATTGCACGTAGAGGTGGACACGGTCGCCAAAGATAGATGCACACTTGTCCTAATCCACTGTGCCTCCCAAAGTGACGAGACAACACGAACTCTATCTTGGTGATGGCGAGACTGATGTGGGTTCCATCTATCAGGGTTCCGAGGATACGAACCGGCCTCATTTAATCGTCGCGAAATGGTTGTGGCAGAGTCATGTATACCGGTAGCGGTTGCAAAATCTGCAGGTACCTCTCTAGGGATGAGATGTCTGTTCCTTTTCGTCATTACGTCTACGTATCGATCCTCCTGCGATGTGGTGGTCCATCTACGACCACCGCCATGTTTTCGGTTCAGCAGGTCAACAGTCGCAGGTCTTTTCGCCCTTAGGCATCTCCGCAGCCGTTGTTCACACCTGTCATCTATCGCCCGTGATGTACCAGAGTTGCCTCGGCGAGTGTTTGACAGAGCGCTATTTTGGCACATTATACTTTCACCATGATAACTCGCGAACGGTTTACAAACTTAGCTGTTTGAGAAATGTTGGCACCCCTGGCCCGAAAGCGATTGATGACGTCCCTCTCGACGTCACACTGTGGTGTTTCTTGGGACCCCTCGGCACGCGTTATACACTGAAGTGACAAAGAAACTGGCAGGGGCATGTGTATTAAAATATAGAGATATGCAAACAAACAGAATACAGCGCAGCGCTCGGCAACGCCTACATAAGACAAGTCACTGGCGCTGTTGTTCGATCTGTTACTGCTGCAATGGCAGGTTGTCAAGATTTTTTGTGTTACAGTCAGCGCACGGCTGCGATACAGCATCTCCGAGGTAGCGATGATGTGGGGATTTTCTCGTACGACCATTTCACGAGTGCACCGTGAATATCAGGAATCCGGCGAAATATCAAATCTCCGACACCGCTGCTGCCGGAAAAACATCTTACAAGAATAGGACCATTGACGACTGAAGAGAATCATTTGATATGACAGAAGTGCAATTCCTCCACAAATTAGTACATATTTGAATGCTTGGGCACCGCCAGTTTCGGTGTGCGAACTATTCAACGAAACATCCTCGATATCGGCTTTCGGAGCTGAAAGGCCACTCGTGTACTCTTGATGATGGCACAACACAGAGACTCGCAACTCGCCCGGGCCCGTGAACACCGACATTGGACTATTGATGACTGGAAACATATTACCTTGTCGGACGAGCCGCGTTTCAAATTGTATCGAGTGGAGGGACATGTACGGGTATGGAGACAACCTGATGCTGGCCGGTGTGGCCGTGCTGTTCTAGGCGCTTCAGTCTGGAACCGCGTGACCGCTATGGATGTGTGTGATGGCCTTAGGTTAGTAAAGTTTAAGTAGTTGTAAGTTCTAGGGGACTGATGACCACAGATGTTATGTCCCATAGTGCCTATGTAAGGTGTCAGGCCAATCTAACACCTTCCATGAAAACCGTGACATGATAAGCAAATCCAGTAGTATGTCACATAGCTCCGAGTAAATCGTGACATTAAATTAACCAAAGTAATACGAGTAAGGAGTGAACAAATGGAATACTATAGACTAACACAAGAAAGCCTAAATGCATGTCTTACCTTCCCACCGTGAGACCGACGCAGTTCCGAGGGGAGAAACGAGAACACAAGCCGAGAGCAGAACCGTGTTAAGCTAGAAGGCCCTACGTAAGGGACGGACTGGACACCCACGTCGCCAGCCTACCGCTAAGACCACACCATCCGCACGTTTCGGCGTGAAACTTTTTCACGTCTCTGTTACATCAAGGACCACCCCCCCCCCCCCCCCCCCCCGCCCATGTTAAAAGCTAGAGCCCTCCAGAAAAACAGTATAGATCCTACGATAACACAAAAAGGGCCACTAACACCCAGAAGTTTTAGCGTGAGACTTTTTCGCGTGTCTGTTACATTAGGACCACCCCCAGCCCACGTTAAAAGACAGAGCCATCCAGAAGAACAGTATAGATCTAACGATAACGCTAAAAGGACCACATCAGCTGCAGGTTTTAGCGTGCGACTTTTTCGCGTCTCTGTTACATTGCAAACTTTAAAAACATTGCCCCACCACGAAAACTATAACGTTTCTCGTTGGATAGACAGAATTTTTGTAGCCGGAGCTTAAGGTTACCATTGAGACCAGGATTGGTTAGATGAAAACACAGCCAGATAGTTTTTTTTTTTTTAAACCAACTTCGGTAAACTGTAGTAAGGAGAAGTTAGGAGAGAGTTTTTCCGAGAGGGCGAGCTGGACGGAGCTGCGCCGGCCGCCGTCCCCCTGACGAACACCGACAAGGTAATGAACGCACGCGATGCCGCATAACAGCGCATAGAGCTTCACTCAGAAATGCAGAAGTCTCATCTGTTACACCCCCTTTTTGCGTAATATTAGTGTCGATCGTTAATTAAAACTCATGGTGTTCACATTTGCCACTTGAAGGACAGATCTGAAAGACGATGATTTTTCTTTTATATAGTTATTGTGAAGCCACATCAGCCACTGTAATTTACGACAAGTTAGATAAGTAATTAAAGATAACTGAGGGTCACTGTAGACCATTTTGGTAGTTTTCTCTTTTGTGAAACTTAAAGTAAACCTAGATTATAGACGTGATATGGCATAGGTCATCCTTCGATCCATTGTAGAACTTGGAAACCCATTCAGGGAATATTCGTTCACATTTTTGTTGAACACAGTTGGTTTTTACCATCCTGTATTAAAACATTTCCTTTTATCAATAGTGCAATTTATAAACGATGTTTTGTAAGTAGAATAAAATTTAGAATGGTAAACTTAACTTCTTCTTCGACGTTATTTTACCAGCTAACTAAAAATAGGAAAGCCTTGAACCCTTTCCACTAAATTTAGTTAGTATTAAGATTCTTTTACAGGGAGTGCAGTGGAGCTGAGGCTGAGATCATTTAGTATTTGGTTATATCATCGCTAGTCTCACTGAACTCTTCTGAATTCTACATGTCATGTGTGGTCTGGCGTCTCCTTACCAGCAACAGGTCCCAGGTTCAGACTAGTCAATTCCCTAAAAAACACGCTCGGAGCGTCGTTGCGCGAAAGTGGTAGGGAGACACGATACAGAACAAACTGACACCACCATGAATGTTTAAACCTAGAGCCATTTGAGACAACCTCATGAATCCATGGACTCTCTATGTCAGCAGGGGACTGTTCATGCTGGTGGAGGCTGTTTAATGGTGTGGGGCGTGTGGGGTATTGTGGGATCCCTGCTGCGTCTATATGGAAGCCTTACACACGTAAGCATCCCATCTGGGGACTTGCCTCATGTCCATTGCGCACTCTGACGGACTTGGACAATTCCAGCAGGACACTGCGACACCCCATGCGTCCAGATTGCTACAGAGTGGCTCGAGGAACACTCTTCTGTGTTTAATCACTGCCACAGGCGGCCAAACTACCCAGACATAAACATTATTAATCATATCTGGGATGCCTTGCAACGTGCTTTTCAGAAGGCATCTCCACCCACTGGTACTCTTACTGTTTTATAGACAGTCCTGCAGGATTCATGGTGTTAGTTCCATCCATCAATACTTAAGACATTAGTCTAGTCCATGCCATGTCGTGTTGCGGCACTTGGCGTGCTCGCAGGGACATTACATGATATTTCGCAGACGTACCAGTTTCTTTGTCTCTTCAGTATATATTTCCACAGCCTGTGGTGCCCCCCTCCGCCTATGGGTCAATCTTCCACATGGACATCGAACATAGGCGGTACTCATATTAATGAGACTGGACAGTGATTATGAAAATAAGGGCGTCCCTAACGCGTTGTCATCGTGCACTTCGTACGATACCATTGTCTCTGATGAACATCCTCCGTTTCTGTTATCTAAGAAGTGTTCGAGCCCCTCAAATACTGCGTGATTCCGTAAGGGCGTGTAAAAATGTAACAGGACACGGAGGATGCCCCACTGAACAATTCAGTTAGAGAACCTGAGGTAGAAGGAGGCAGATTAAGTACATATGGAAGTATACTTGTCTAGCCCGCCTGTTTAGCCACGCAGGTTAATGCCCTGACACCCTGCTTTCCGAGGGGGGGGGGGGGGGGGGGGAGAAAGGCGCACCAGTCCCCATAACGAATCCGCCCCACAGATTACAGTCGAGGTCCGGTGAGCTGAGCAGCCTGTCGATATCAGTTGCTGCGGAAACACTTTCTCCACGTACATGTACACCATCATTACTCTCCCACTCAAACACTCGTCTGCTGTGAGATATTCACGGGATGGTCCAGAGGGAGGCAAACCACACAAGAACCTTGGGTTCGGTGTGGGGCGGCGGTGGGGTGATTGGACTGCTGTAGCCTGTTGTGGGTTTTAAAAAATGTTCAAATGTGTGTGAATTCCTAAGGGACCAAACTGCTGAGGTCATCGGTCCCTAGATTTACACACTACCTAAACTAAATTATGCTGAGAACAATACACACACCCACGACCGAGGGAGGGCTCGAACCCCAGCAAGAGGAGTTGCGCAGTCCGGGACTTGGCCCCTCAAACCGCTCGGCCACTCTGCACAGCGTTGTGGGGTTATTGACCACTGAGAACTACGTCGGGGACGAAACGTCTCCGTCGTTTCTAGGCCCCCCTTTCCTTGTCTAGCATTACAGTATTCCAGCTTATTTACCATGCGTGTAAGTTTGCACGCACTGTCCTCTTTATTTACTTCTACATTCTTTATTTCCTGCAAGGATACTAGGAGAACGAACCTGATTTGTAGGAATTGATGATGCAGGTATTGTTTACTTTATTTGTCCGATGGATGGCTCTCCTGTATTTACATTGTCCCATGACAGAAGGTGGTGTGAATCAGCGACAGACCCATTCATTACCCAGTGCTGTTCAGAGACATACAGTACAATACTACGGATTGTTCCAAAGGAGTGGAAACGGGCACAGGTCATCCCCGTCTTCAAGAAGGGTAGTCGAACAGATGTGCCGAACTATAGACAAATATCTCCAACGTCGATCAGTTGTACAATTTTGGAACACTATTATGTTCGAGTATAATGACTTTTCTGGAGACTAGACATCTACCCTGTTGGAATCAGCATGGGTTTCGAAAAAGACGGTCGTGTGAAACCCAGCTCGCGCTATTCGTCCACATGACGCAGAGGGCCATAGACACGGGTTCACAGGTAGATGCCGTGTTTCTTGACTTACGCAAGGCGATCGATACAGTTCCCCACAGTCGTTTAATGAACAAATTAAGAGCATATGGACTACCAGACCAATTGTGTGATTGGATTGAAGAGTTCCTAGACAACAGAACGCAGCATGTCATTCTCAATGGAGAGAAGTCTTCCGAAGTAAGAGTGAATTTAGGTGTGCCGTATGGGAGTGTCGTATGACCGTTGCTATTCACAATATACACAAATGACCTTGTGGATAACACCGGAAGTTCACTGAGGCATTTTGCGGATGATGATGTAGAATATCGAGAGGTTGTAACTATGGAAAATTATGCTGAAATGCAAGAGGATCTGCAAGGAATTGAAGCACGGTGCAGGGAATGGCAACTGAAACTCATTGTAGACAAGTGTAATGTGCAGCGAATACCTAGAAAGAAAGATTCTTTATCATTTAGCTAAAATATAGCAGGTGGCAGGGGTAAAATATAGGTGGCAGGGGTAAAATATAGGGAGCGATAGGCTATTTACAATTTGTACAGAACCAGATGGCAGTTATAAGAGTCGAGGGACATGAAAGGGAAGCAGTGGTTGGGGAGGGACTGAGACAGGGTTGTAGTCTCTCCCCGATGTTATTCAATCTGTATATTGAGCAAGCAGTAAAGGAAACAAAAGAAAAATTCGGAGTATGTATTAAAATCCATGGAGAAGAAATAAAAACTTTGAGGTTTGCCGACGACTTTGTAATTCTGTCAATGACAGCAAAGGACTTGGAAGAGCAGTTGAACGGAATGGATAGTGTCTTGAAAGGAGGATATAAGATGAACATCAACAAGTGCAAAACGAGGATAATGGAATGTAGTCGAATGAAGTCTGGTGATGCTGAGGGAATTAGATTAGGAAATGAGACACTTAAAGTAGTAAAGGAGTTTTGCTATTTGGGGAGCAAAATAACTTATGATGGTCGAAGTAGAGAGGATGTAAAATGTAGACTGGCAATGGCAAGGAAAGCGTTGCTGAAGAAGAGAAATTTGTTAACATCGAGTATAGATTTAAGTGTCAGGAAGTCGTTTCTGAAAGTATTTGTATGGAGTGTAGCCATGTATGGAAGTGAAACATGGACGATAAATAATTTGGACAAGAAGAGAATAGAAGCTTTCGAAATGTGGTGCTACAGAAGAATGCTGAAGATTAGATGGGTAGATCACATAACTAATGAGGAAGTATGGAATCGGACTGGGGAGAAGAGAATTTTGTGGCACAACTTGACGAGAAGAAGGGATCTGTTGGTAGAACATGTTCTGAGGCATCAAGGGATCATCAATTTAGTATTGGAGGGCAGCGTAGAGGGTAAAAATCGTAGAGGGAGACCAAGAGATGACTACATTAAGCAGATTCAGAAGGATGTGGGTTGCAGTGGGTTCTGGGAGAAGAAAGAAGCTTGCACAGGATAGAGTATCATGGAGAGCTGCATCAAACCAGTCTCAGGACTGAAGACCACAACAACAACAACAACATAGCAGGTCAGCAACTGGAAGCAGTTGATTCCATAAATTACCTGGGAGTAGGCATTAGGAGTGATTTAAAATGGAATGATCACATAAAGATGATCGTTGGTGAAGCAAATGTAAGACTGAGATTCATTGGAAGAATCCTAAGGAAATGTAGTGCGAAAGCAAAGGAAGTAGGTTACAGTACGCTTGTTCGCCCACTGCTTGAGTACTGCTCACCGGTGTGGGATCCGTACCAGATTTGTTTGATAGAAGAAATAGAGAAGATCCAACGGAGAGCAGCGGGCTTCGTTACAGGATCATTTAGTAACGCGAAAGCGTTACGCAGATGATAGATAAACTCCAGTGGAAGACTCTGCAGGTGAGACGCTCAGTAGCTCGGTACGGGCTTTTGTTAAAGTTTCGAGAATACACCTTCACCGAAGAGTCAAGCAGTATATTGCTCCCTCCTACGTATATCTCGCGAAGAGACTGTGAGGATAAAATCAGAGAGATTAGAGACCACACAGAGGCATACCGACAACTTTATTCCCACGAGCAGTACGAGACTGGAGCAGAAGGGAGAACCGATAGAGGCACTCAAAGTACCCTCCGCCACACACCGTCCGGTGGCTTGCGGAGTATGGATGTAGATGTATATGTAGATGTAGATAGTTTCGCAAAACTCAGTGACATGCACGTCGTGTATGGGGAAGTATGTTGCAATGCTCTCGCTGATCAAAGGCTGTACAGGGAACGATTTGTTAACAGGCTTCATCCGTCACGGTGAGTGTTTATTTCTCCCGAACGACGAATGCTGGAGACTGGTTCACAGGAAAGGATAAACGAGGGAGCATGAGGATCAGTGGCAAACACCATGTTGGATTTTTTAGAGGCCTGTTGCACCGTACTCCACTACAAGCAGTCGCCGTATTGCCCGTGAAATGCACGGTGCACACACTAGCGGGTGGCGAGCGCTCCACCAACAACAACTACACCCATGTCTTCCACAACGTGTCCATGCAATGCTTGTGAAGGACTTTGCACCGAGGTCGCATTGTGTCAGTTGTAGCTCCAACAATGGATTGATCGACCAGATTTCCTCCAAATCGTGCTGTTCACTGACGAGGCCTCATTTGGTCGTGAGGGTGTTCTGAACAGCAGGAACAGCCATGTGCGGCACAAGGAAAACCATCACGCTGTAATACAGTCGCACCATCAACTACGGTTTGTTGTGAATATCTGGTGTGGCATTGTAGGCGACAATCTCATTTTGCGGAATCTTCTACCTCGCCGTCTGAATAGCCACCTGTACTTGAGGTTCGTGCAAAGAGTTCTACCTGAGTTGTTGGAAATGTAACCTTGGCTGGTCGTGAGAGGATGTGGATACAACATGGCGGTGCACAGCCTCAGTTCAGTATGGATGTCTGAACCCTCTCAGTGCTAGTCGCGCGGGGTAGACGCACGGTCTAGGGCGCCTTGCACGGTTCGCACGGCTCTCCCCATCTGAGGTTTCAGTCCTCCCTCGGGCATAGGTGTGACTGTTTGTTGTTGTTAGCGTAAGTTAGTTTAAGCTAGGTTAAGTAGTTTGTAAGCCAAATCATTGCTTTATTTCCTGGTCGCTGGATTGGAGGAGGTCCTATTCCATGGCCTGAGAGGTAACATGACCTGAATCCCCTTGGTTATTTGCTATGGGGATATCTAAAGTGACTAGTGTACGAGACCCTGGAGGATACACAGATGGAATTAGTTCCCAGGACTGTAGTGGCCTGTGAAGAGATTCGAAACACGCCAGGGATATTTCTCAGGGAGTGTCACGATCGTCTTCACTGATGTCATTGTTCTATAAAGGTTGACGGCCGTCAGTTCCAACACATTTTGAAAGACGCAGTACAGATGGTACGCTCATTGTGTCAATGAGGGTATTTGCAGTTAACTGTAACTAATGAAAATAAAAGAAGTACACAGTAATGTGATTTAATTCATGTTGTCTTTTTTAAGCTAGCTTCTCCCTGCCTCAAATTGATCAGTGGAGCATCGTCTATGTCCTGTGAATTTTTTGCGTGCTCTCACGAAACACTGGAAACTCATTTCGTGTGATCGGACATTCGTCAACAGTCTACACTCGGTCACTGTGTCAATTGCTTTCTGGAAATCTAGGAACACAGAACCTGCCTATTGTCTATTAGCATGTTTCACAGGTTGTCATGTGAAATCACGGCAAGTTAAGAGTGCAAGAACGATGCTTTTTAAATCCGTGCTTAGAAGGACATCAATCTCCAATTGTGTCGGTTCGTTCTTCTCTGTTTTTATATGCACAACTCAACTTTTTTTTTTTTTTTATTTGCGCGCAGTCGCTTGGGACTTTTATCTGGCCGAGAGATTCGCGATAAATCGCGGGCTATGTAAGAGGCCAATGCCAAACCCAACTGGCATTCCATTTGTACGTTGGGATTAACTTGTTTTCATCCCTTTCAGATCTTTCTCTGTCCCAGAGGAGCCTGTTTGTAAGTCCTCCATGCGCGAGTCTATGCGACAGGCAAGCGACAGTACGTTTGCACGATCAGCCTGCGTAAATGATTTCCTAAACGTGAAATTTAAATCTCCGCCATTTCTTGGTTCAAATGGCTCTGAGCACTATGGGACTTAACATCTGTGGTCATCAGTCCCCTATAAATTCTTAAACCTAACTAACATAAGGACATCACACACATCCATGCCCGAGGCAGGATTCGAACCTGCGACCGTAGCAGACTGAGCGCCTTAACCGCGAGACCACCGCGGCCGGCTCCGCCATTTATTCCGATATCTTGTATTGCCTCACTAGATTGGTCAAGTAGTGACTGGAAAGAAGGCTGCGACCTCCTTAGCAATATTACATAGGACCAGAGTTATCTCGGTTCTCGTTTACACCTTTTGATAAAGTATGACGATGGTAGTAGCCTTGTTACCGGCATACGAATTTCTGCTACCTTTTACCTGTCGACATTTGCGCGTCCCTTTTTGAACCAAACGTGCTACATACTCTGCTTCTTTACCATACTTCAGAATTTTATTGTTAAACCGCGGTGGGTTTCGGAGAGCAAAATGTCACTACGAGAATATTAGAAAATGAGAGGGGAAAGAAGGAGGGGCGGAAATGGGTGGCGAGGAAATGGTGGAGAGGAAATGGGGGGGGGGGGGGGGAGAGGGGCAGAGAACGGGTATACCGAAGCTCGCAGTCAAGGGGATGGCGGAAGTGACAACGGGGTTGGTGGTAGGGGAAGTGACTACAAAATATACACCACTTTGGAACAGTCCAAGAACTGGCTATAACGAAAATCGAATTGTTCGTTCAACATTTTATCTAGCTCCTTCATTCTGTTCTTAAAAATCCCAAATTACTCCAAAATATCCCACTGCATACCTTTCGATGCGTGATGCAGAACCTTCAGTTTGTTATCTATAGTACCAACGCGATGACCCTCATTTTTAGATGTTGTCCAAAGGCAGTCCTATTAGATGCACACGCCCGTTCTTAAAAATAATTGTTGTAGAACACTTTAGTAAATGCAGGAGGTTTCCAGTATCCATATACGGCGCCCATTTCCCGAGTTGTCCTTACGGCAGCGGAAGGAGTAGACTCGCAGTTATCTACGGCACTGTCACTGTTCGTTTGTACATATTTCTCATGGTTTCTATATTATCGGTAAAGCTATTTTTGACTATGTTACGTAAGTCTTGAAACGATATGTTCAGTATTTTTGGCACGTGCTTTAAAAAAAGAAAGGAAATTGGTAATACCTGTGTTATACATCAGTGTAAATTTGGTTCTGTGCCTTACATGTGGTGGTGGCGGTTAGTGTTTAACGTCCCGTCGACAACGAGGTCATTAGAGACGGAGAGCAAGCTCGGGTTAGGGAAGGATTGGGAATAAAATCGGCCGTGCCCCTTCGAAGGAACCATCCCGGCATTTGCCTGAAACGATTTAGGGAAATCACGGAAAACATAAATCAGGATCGCTGGAGACGGGATTGAACCGTCGTCCTCCCGAATGCGAGTCCAGTGTGCCAACCACTGCGCCACCTCGCTCGGTCTCTGCCTTACAGGATGACTTGAAAATTGGTCATGGGCAGAAACTATGTAAGTAGCCTGTTTGTATGTTGGCAGCGCTATAGGCTGTTTTCATATCGCTGACAGCGCTCTCCTCCCTGGGCTAGAGATTCTGTGGTTGGATGGACTAGCATCTAGCGAGTGGATAGGAAAGTGTATGGACATGATATTCTTGGTGGAGACTCTGTGTTGGTAGGACATGCATTGAAAAGTGAGATGCAGTGATGTGTTTATAAGAAAATACGCAAGGCAATGTATGAGGATGTATGTATGGTTGATAGTGTTCGGGCAGTGGAATTATTGACAACTACAGAATTTTTGGAACTGGATGTCACATGAATAAGGTAAAATTTTCTAAATACATTGTTTTTTCTTCAACAAAAGCTTTCGTTTGCTAACGATATACCACCTAGTAGGTATAGTCTATAGTTGTTAGAATCTTTTTATGTAGCTGGTTGTAGAGGCTACTTGCTGTAGTTGCTGTTGTTTGTGTTATGAAGATTTTCGGTGAGGTAAGTGACTTATGAAAAAGAATGGGGTTCCCACTATCGGCATTCATGACTGAAATGAGTTTAGGCAATTAACACAGTTGGAGGTAGTTTCATATGTTTTTGATTTCAACATTTTTGCATTTGCAGTATCGTTATCCCTTGCAGTTCAGGGCCATTCTTTTGTGTTAATTATTGGAAGTCATGTTGTCAATGTATAGCAGTCAGACGGCGATCGGCTTGTATATTGTGGGTAGTAAATGAATAAGATAAGTTTGAGTTGTCTTCGTCAGGGAAAATTCTGTAGGTCAGTGTTTAATCAAAAAATACTTAAAGAGTTATTTTCAACTAGTCATCGAGTGAAAAAAAAATGAAATTTGCCACTCTGGCTAGTTTGTTGTTGTAAGGATTAAGGTTAAGTTGCTGATCCACAGCTATTCCAGCACGCCAGAAGTTCGTAAATATAAGCGACATCAGACTTTAAGGGATGCATACGCCTATGTGGACAGAAGGCTGAAATTGGCGAACGCATGTGCGAAGACACAGTTCTTTCGGAAATGACTCCAGAATGGTATTTTTCCGAAATGGGCAAAGGTGACTATCAACAACTGGTGAAGAAGTAGAGTGACAGAGAAAAGTAGGGTGAAAGACATGTTGGTTACGAAGGAGATTAGGATGGTCCATTGTACAGAAGACAAACTTAACAAAGAGCCTTAATTGTTACATTTGGGATGCCACGTACTTGGCACATAGGCCTCAAGAGCGCGATTTACAATCAGTTTAAACTTTGCCAATAAATCCACTATGTCTTTCAAACTGAAACCAACTTCGCCCCTGCTAGCTGAGTGGTCAAGGCAACGGCATGTCATACCTAACGGCCCGGGTTCAATTCCCGGCTGGTTCGGAGATTTTCTCCACTCAGAGACTGGGTGTTGTGTTCTCCTAATCATCTACATTTCATCACAATCGACACGCAAGTCGCCGAAGTGGCGTCAAATCGATAGACCTGGACCATGCCAACGGTCTATCCGACGGGCGGTCCTAGCCACACGGCATTTCCATGTTTTACTGAAACCAAATGATACTAACAACTGGTTCTCTGCCCTTTCGGAGATGTATAATCTCCCAGCCATCTTGCTGGAGTTACTAATATTTCTAACGATCGTGCCAGTAATGAGACCATAAACAGTAATCCCTGTCCCTCTATTGACTCCAGAAAATGAGACCTGTGTGTCGTGTCTTATTCACTTCATCACTTCCAGAAACTCGCAAATATGTACAGGGTGATCAAAAAGTCAGTATAAATTTGAAAACTTAATTAACTACGGAATAATGTAGATAGAGATGTTAAAACTGACACACATGCTTGGAATGACATGGGGTTTTATTAGAACCAAAAAAAGAACAAAGTTCACCAAATGTCTGACAGATGGTGCTACAGAGCAAAAGGTCAGTAACTGCTACCGTGACGGGTGAGAGGTACGCCGATATGTTTCACAATCGCATCATCCCCACCCAGGCTCATAAACACCTTCTGGGACGTACGATGTTTATACAGGATTTCGCCGCATCCCATGTTGCTAGACGCGTGAAAGATCTCTTGCGCGCATCGTTTGGTGATGATCGTGTGCTCAACCGCCACTTTCGTCATGCTTCGCCTCCCAGGTCCCCAAACCTCAGTCCGTGTTTTAATTGGCTTTGGGGTTTACCTGAAGTCGCAAGTGTATCGTGATCGACCCACATCTCTAGGGATGCTGAAGGACAACATCCTATGCCAATGCCTCACCATAAATCCGGACATGCTTTACAGTGCTGTTCACAACATTATTCCTCGACTACAGATATCGTTGAGGAATGATGGTGGACATATTGAGCATTTCCTGTAAAGACCATCATCTTTGCTTTGTCTTACTTTGCTACGCTAATTATTGCTATTCTGGTCAGATGAAGCGCCATCTGTCGGACGTTTTTAGAACTTTTGTATGTATTTGGTTCTAATAAAACCCCATGCCATTCCAAGCATGTATCAATTATTACCTTTCTATCTACATTATTCCGTGATTTATTCAGTTTTCAAATTTATACTGACTTTTTAATCACCCAGTACATTTAATTTCTGTAGCTTTCACTCACTCATTGTGCTTTTGTGAAATTGTACTCAGTTTATCCCGGAAAACCCTCGCGCTATTCTGCTTCTTACAGCGTTGCTGCTGACCTGGTTTTAACCGCTCATATGGTAGTGCGTTCCTCAGCTCTTCATTATATTGAACAAACGGTTTTGTCTTCCCTGCGATCGTGACTTAGCTATTCGTCCAAAACCCAATCTCTGCCGCTCCTTCCAGACCGTCGAAGAAAGACGGTATGTCCTGAGTTGACTTGCCAGAGAACAGTGACTAAATTGGACGTGACTGGATCCACCAATGGAGTAGCCAAACTCGATGATGATTTATCTTCCCTCACAGCAACCACTTGTCTATGCATCCCTTCGTAATCGGACTTCAGTAGAGCTACTTGATTTATTAACCAATCAGTCACCTCCTGTCCGAAACCACGCTGCGTCCTGGACTCCAGCACAATGGACACTTTACCGACAACACACAACCAGGTACACACCAAACGGCAGTGCTGTTGTTCAGCTCGGCCTCATCACATCGTATCACAGCTAGCCAGAATGCGGATGGAAACCATTTCTGCCGTCCTACATTGCAGTGTGAATCACAGCTTGAGGGACATCTAAAGACATGCGTTATCAGCTTTTCAGACTCAATCAAACGATTGCAAAAGTAGTGAAGCGTGTTTGAACACAGTTTCCAGAACGTCCAGATAAATTTGAAATTAGCTACCACGGCTAGCGTAGATTATTTCGAAAAAGAGCAAAACTGATTCACTTTGTGTCTTCTGCTTTCTTTGTTTTACATTGCCAAGTGCATTAGAGTCAAAATAATGTACAGCACACGTGTGTCAGCATTCTTTACCAATCTGTGTTGTCCAGGTGTAACGTTTCCGGTCTTTGAGAGTTTATGGCGTCCACAACCACATGTGCGATAAGGTAAGAGACATCTGCGCACGTGAAAGGTCGTGAACTAAGATTTGATTTTTTATACGTTGGTGAAAGGGAAATGAGATATGAGGTGGTATCTCAGATTACACATAGGATAACAACAGACACTTGTTTGTATGACGTTTTGTTTTGTTAAAAGCTTTATTTTTTTCCACAAAGTAATTATGGACAAAGAAAATGAATCATCGTCATCACCATTTAAGACTGATTATGCCTTTCAGCGTTTAGTCCGGAGCATAGCTCCCTTATAAAATTCCTCCATGATCCCCTATTCAGTGCTAACATTGGTGCCTCTTCTAAAGTTAAACCTATTACTTCAAAATCTTTCTTAACCGAATCCAGTTACCTTCTCCTTGGTCTGCCCCGACTCCTCCTGCCCTCTACTGCTGAGCCCATGAGTCTCTTGGGTAACCTTGCATCTCCCATGCGTGTAACATGACCCCACCATCTAAGCCTGTTCGCCCTGACTGCTACATCTATGAATGAATCAAAAAGTTAATTACGCAGAACACTATTCGTGTTCCACATGGTTCGATATTAGGTCCACTGTTATTCACAACGTGATTGAAGGCTCAGGTGATAAAATGTTCAGAGACATTAGAATGACCCCTGAAAGGAAAACATACTCAAATAAAGTGCAAATATAGTTGCAAGTTATGTGAGCAATTATAACGACAAAATTTTCTGGAAGGCACAATCATGCTCTATCATCTCTAATAGATTAAATAAAAATTTAGTTTCCACATGGACCAAATACCTCTCTTTGCAAAAGCCTTTCCGAGCTGGATTACTGAAACACCCCTCTGTAATACTGACAAGGAGGAGATTGAGTCAGTAATTAAGTCACTGAAGACTGTGGACTCTCATGGATATGATGGAGCGCCTAGCAGAATATTAACGTAGTGTACTGCACGTGTTAGCCCTGTACTTATCCACATTTCTAATTTTCCGTTTAAGAATGGCCAGTTTCCTAAACGATTAAAGTGCTCAGCAGTAAATCCACTTTATAAAAATGGGCGAAGGGATAATGTAAGTAATTGTACACATATTTCTATAACATCAGTGGGGGCTAAAGTTATTGAAAAGGCTGTGTACGTAAGGATCATTTTGATCATTTTACATCATATAATTTGTTAGCATATTTACAGTTCGACTTTAGAAATGGTTTAACAACTGAATATGCTATATTCTCTTTTCTCTGTGAGGTGCTGGATGGATTAAATAAAAGATTTCGATCACTAGGCATATTTTGTGATTTAATTAAGGCGTTTTACTGTATGGATCACGAAATATTGCTCCAGAAGTCGGACCACTATCGAATATGGGGAGTAGCTCACAATGGTTAACCTCTTACTTCAACAACAGACAGCAAGACGTCGTTATTTACAGTGTTGAGAAAGGTTATTGTGTAGGGTCTGAGTGGTGCATTGTCAGATGGCTGCAGCCACTCCTGTTGCTTACACACATAAATGATCTGTCCTCTAGTATTACGGATAATTCTAAAATGTTTCTGTTTAATGATTCTACCTTGGCAATAAAGCATGTTGAGTGCAACATTGGCTCTGTTTCAAATCGTGCATAAAGATGTTACAGTGGATTCAGGTCGAGATTCTGAGCACACCAGTCCATTTCAGGATTGTTGTTGTCGACAAACCATTATCTCACAGATAATGCCTTATAAGAAGGTGCTTGAACTCTGCAGTGGACTGATATTTGAGGTATATGAACGTCTGTGGAGAAATTCCACCTACACATCGTGGAGACATGAAACCAGGGATGGTAGTTATATTGGACGTTGGTTACTCGAACCAAGTCGACCTTCAGACACATCCCAAATATGTTACAGTGGGTTCAGGTCGAGATTCTGGGCACATTAGCCGATTTCAGGATTGTTGTTATCGACGAACCATTATCTCACAGATAATGCGTTATAACAGGTTGCTTGAATTCTGCAGTGGGCTCATCACTGAAGTGTATGGAAGTCTGTGGAGGAATGCCCCCTATAGGTCGTCAGGACCTGGAAACAAGAAAGGTAGATATACTGCACGCAGGTATCTCGAACCAAGTCGACATTCAAACATATCCCAAGGATTTTACAATGGGTTATGGTCCAGATTGATGGCACACCAATGCACCTTCACGACTGCTGCTGTCGAAAAAACATTGTCTCACAGAAATGCCTTATAACAATGGCATTGTTGCGCTGATACAAATGATGACTGCCTCTGGGCTGATCTTCTACTGAATGCACAACACAATACTGTGAAATGCGATCATTTCCGACTAGATTTACCTTTTTCTTAATCTTAATAAGGGGACCATACCCTAACTGCTAGAATCACCTCCATACCGTAGCGTCACCTCTTTCGCACTTCGATGTTCACACTATATACGATGTCAGGTAACATTCTCATGGTGTTGGCTAAATACAAACCCTTTTGTCACACGAAATCAGTAATTTCCAATCATCCAATGTCTACTTGCGTCGTTCTTTGCACCTCCTTACGTGTCGTTTAGTACTGATTAAAAGAAAATGTAGCTTACGAGGAGCTGCTCGAGTTTTGTCCCCCAATCCCCTCTGCTCAGTCATTGTAGTATCTGGACTGCTGGTACCACTTTGGAACGCCAGCGTACTTTCTTGCGCTGATTTCGTGCAATTTCTTACCCCCCCCCCCCCCCCACCCACCCCCCACCCCCCAATGACGCTGGTCTCCATCTGTCAGTACATGGGGACTGCCTGCTCTCGGTTTAGCTGTCGGCACCACATTGCAATTCCAGGCCACAACATCACCAACAGATAACACCGAATGACTAGTTCACATGTGGGGAGCCGGGTTAATAATAAAACATCAGTAATAAGAAATATTAGAATACTCTTCGTCGTCTTTTACGAGAGCCTTGAAATTATTTCTGTGGTCGGTCAGAAAGAGATGGAGAACATACTGACCATTGTTTCCAGTCTGCAAGTCCACATACCTGTCCAGGCCACTGAAAGAAATGTTTCTATTATCTGCTTACTCATTACGGTGAGGAACTACGACTATAATCGAAGATTTTCAGTTCTAATTGATAGATATATTTGATAAACTATCTCATGTACAACATCGTATTATCCATTATGTTAATACACTACTGGCCATTAAAATTGCTACATCGATAATGGTCTGATTGTAGCCTATCACGATTGCGGTTTATCGTATCGCGACATTGCTGCTCGCGTCCGTTGAGAGCCAATGACTGTTAGCAGAATATGGAATCGTTGGGTTCAGGAGGGTAATACGAAACTCCGTACTGGATCCGAACGGCCTCGTATCACTAGCAGTCGAGATGACAGGCATCTTACCGCATGGCTGTAACCGATCGCGCAGCCACGTCTCGATCCCTGAGTCAACAGATGGGAACGTTTGCAAGACAACAACCATCTGCACGAATAGTTCGACGACGTTTGCAGCAGCATGGCCTATCAGGTCGGAGACCATGGCTGCAGTTACTCTTGACGCTGCATCACAGACAGGAGCGCCTGGCATGGTGTACTCGACGACGAACCTGGGTGCACGAATGGTAAAACGTCATATTTTCGGATGAATCCAGGTTCTGTTTACAGCGTCATGATGGTCGCATCCGTGTTTGGCGACATCACGGTGAATGCACACTGGAAGCGTGTATTCGTCATCGTCATACTGGCGTATCACCCAGCGTGGTGGTATGGGGTACCACTGGTTACACGTTTCGGTCACCTCTTGTTCGCATTGACGGCAGTTTGAACAGTGGACGTTACATTTCATATGTGTTACGATACGTGGCTCTAGCCTTTATTCGATCCCTGCTAAACCCTACATTTCAACAGGATAATGCACGACCGCATGTTGCAGTCCCGTACGGGCCTCTCTGGTTACAGAAAATGTTCCCCTGCTGCTCTGGCCAGCACATTCTCCAAATCTCTCACCAATTGAAAAAGTCTGGTCAATGGTGGCCCAGCAACTGGCTCGTCACAATACGCCAGTCACTACTCTTGATGAACTGTGGTATCGTGTTGAAGCTGCATGGGAAGCTGCAGCTGTACACGTCATCCAAGCTCTGTTTGACTCAATGCCCAGGCGTTATTACGGCCAGAGGTGGTTGTTCTCAGTACTGATTCCACAGGATCTATGCACCCAAATTGCGTGAAAATGTAATCACATGTGAGTTCTAGTATAATGTGTTTGTCCAATGAATTCAGTTTATCATCTGCATTTGTTCATGGTGTAGCAGTTCTAATGGCCAGTAGTGTTCTAATAATAAATCTGTCTGGTCTTGAAACTTTTTATAGCTCTATTATTTATTAGGTTTCATCCCGTGCTGTAATCACAACTTTCTAGCATTAGTATAACAGATACTTAATCTACTACAAATAAGGAAGTTTTTGTTACGATTTAGTTTCTAGTAAATTACTCGAAAACTGTTAGAAGTTACTCAGTGGGGTCACTTGTATACTATTGTTATTTTGAACTAAAGCTTAATACAAATTTTCATATTTCTTAGTCTAATATTTAACGCCTTCAATTTTCTTCTTAAAAAAGTTGATTCTCACGAAAGTAAAGCTTTAATCAGTAACTTTGAGATTTCTGCCTATTAATTTTGACACACATCTGCACATTACGACCAATCTTTGGCTTCCTAGGTTTATTATGTAGCTCCACTTAAACTCTTCTTAAAGACATGTATTTAGAGAGCGGTACTCATCTAATCACTTTGACAGTTAGAGCATTAATATTTTAATTTCATTCTTGTAATTATGGTGCAGTACTTGTGTGCTACGAATAGACGCGTTATGTTGACGTGGAGCCAGTAGTTGTGATGTGGACCAAGTGCAGGATCACTAGCTCGCCTCTGTATTTCTCACAATGATACAGCGCCTGTTTCGCCACACACGCTCAAAGTTACCTAGGTGTCCTGACCGGCCTTTCACGCCCTTACTGCTCCTCTATTCACACAACACACTATTCCTTGCATCCCTTTATTCTGGGGGAGGCGGGGACAGTTGATGCTCAGCTCCTCAGTACTGTCCGCTGTAGTGTCCAGATACTTTTGATCGTATCGTCATATACAGATGCAGAGAAAATAGCGGAAAGTGATTAGTGGTGGGGTCTTCTGATTTTGATGTGTTCAAGAATTGTCAGTTTTTTAACTATTTTTTTTACCTTTTTCAAATTCTGCCTTGATCGCACCACGTATGCTACAAGAACATAGGTCACCGGTTTCGGTCCTATCATATGACTGTCATCTGACCAAGGCATCCTTTAACCAGTTGACATCACATCAGCTTCACCTACTATCTTCGATGGATGCCATGGATCTGATAATGGTCATGTGATATGAGTGAAACCGGTCACCTATGTTCCTGTAACACACGTGCTGTGGTCAAGACTGAATTTTAAAAAGTTAAAAAGAAAAAAAATTAAAAAAAAATTTGATTACTGTTCCAAAAATGTTCATTAAAATTGTCAGTTTGTTACTGGAGGGAAGTATCAGAGGCTAAGAACTATAAAGGGAGACTGTGGGATGAATGCAGTACGAAAGTTAAAAATACAGAGATGGAAACCCTTGCGAAATATTGAGTAGTGTGTAGAGCCATCTCAAACACGTCTTCGGACTGCTTAAAGAACACAAACATATCAACAAATCACTCAGTTTCGTCTCAGCATTTGGTTTTCCGAATCTCTGACTTCGTTTTCTCCTTGTAAAGTCCAAGTCTAAGGTTCGTTTTTATCTGTCGAGATTCTTTCTATGAAGCTACTAATACGTAAATTACATTAGAAACATTGCGACGTAGCTCTCCTTATAACAGTCAAGAGGAATTAAAGGGAAGCAATGGTTGGAAAGGGAGTGAGACAGGGTTGTAGCCTCTCCCCGATCTTATTCAATCTGTATATTGAACAAGCAGTAAAGAAAAGAAAAGAAGTATTCGGAGTAGGTATTAAAATCCATGGAGAAGAAATAAAAACTTTGAGGTTCCCCGATGACATTGCAACTCAGCCAGAGACAGCAAAGGACTTGGAAGAGCAGCTGAACGGAATGGACAGTGGTTTGAAAGGAGGATAAAAAATGAACATAAACAAAAGCAAAACGAGGATAATGGAATGTAGTCCAATTAAATCGGTTGATGCTGAGGGTATTAGATTAGGGAATGAGACGCTTAAAGTAGTAAATGAGTTTTGCTATTTGGGGAGCAAAATAACTGCTGACGGTCGAAGTAGAAAGGATATAAAATGTAGACTGGCAATGGCAAGGAAAGCGTTTCTGAAGAGCAGAAATTTGTTAACATCGAATATAGATTTAAGTGTCAGGAAGTCGTTTCTGAAAGTATTTGTATGGAGTGTAGCCATGTATGGAAGTGAAAAGTGGACTATAAATAGTTTAGACAAGAAGAGAATAGAAGGTTTCGTAAAGTGGTGCTATAGAAGAATGCTGAAGATTAGACGGGTAGATCACATAACTAATGAGGAGGTATCGAATAGAATTGGGGAGAAGATGAGTTTGTGGAACAACTTGAATAGAAGAAGGCATCAGTTGGTAGGACATGTTCTGAGGCATCAAGGGATCACCAATTTATTATTGGAGGGCAGTGTTGAGGGTAAAAGTCAAAGAGGGAGACCAAGAGATGAATATACTAAGCAGATTCAGAAGGATGTAGGTTGCAGCAGGTATTGGGAAATGAAGAAGCTTGCAGAGGATAGAAAAGCTCGGAGAGCTGCATCTAACTAGTCTCACGATTGAAGACCACAATAACAACAACAATAGACTGTTTTTGCGAAAGAGCTTAAAGTGTTTTTGACTGTTCGTTTGTGCAAGTATGGAATGTTGTTGTTGTTTTGGTTTATACTGTTTGCTCAATATACAGATTGAATAACATCGGGTAGAGGCTACAACCCTGTCTCACTCCTTTTCCAACCACTGCTTCCCTTTTGTACCAATCGATTCTTATAACGGCTATCTGGTTTCTGTACAAAGTGACAATAGCCTTTCGCTCCCTGTATTTTAGCCCTGCCATCTTCAGAATTGGAAAGGGAGTATTCTAAACAACATTGTCAAAAGCTTTTTCTAAGTTTACAAATGCTAGAAACGTAGGTTTGCCTTTCCTTAATCTATCGTCTAAGATAAGTCGTAGGGTCAGTATTGCCTCACGTGTTCCAATATTTCTACGGAATCCAAACTCATCTTCCTCAACGTCGGCTTCTACCAGACTATTAGAGAGATATATTACATGTATGGCACATAAGGTGTCTCTGGCTATAGTTAGCATACACATCTCAATTTTTGGTTAGAAAGTTCCTTATTGACTAATACACCACGACATCATCGTAAGATCTCCTTCTTCTGCTATACACTGAAACTAGAACTGAACTCACTCCGAACAGGCCTCGGAGGGTCCAACGGGTCCGACCGACTGCCATGTCATCCTCAGTTGTTATGCATCGCTGGGCGTGGAGGTGGAGGTGCATGTGGTCAGAACACCACTCTCCAGGCTGTTGTCAGTTTTTGTGACTGGAGCCGTTATTTCTTAGTCAAGTACCACCTCAGTTAGCCTCACAAGCGCTGAGTGCCCCCTTTTGCCAGCAGTCCCTGGCTGAAGAGAATGGTCATGTTCTATCCAAGTCCCAAAGCCCTTCAGTCATCTGACGGCAACATGTGTTACCCCTGCGGCCAGGCCGTTGGCTTCCTCAAACCCTGTCTAACAAGAATGGGACAGCCAGAAGTGGACCGAGCGAGGTGGCGCAGTGGTTAGCACACTGCACTCGCATTCGGGAGGACGACGGTTCAATCCCGCGTCCGACCATCCTGATTTAGGTTTTCCGTGATTTCCCTAAATCTCTCCAGGCAAATGCCGGGATGGTTCCTTTTAAAGGGTACGGCCGTCTTCCTTCCCCATCCTTCCCTAATCCCATGAGACCGATGACCTCGCTGTTTGGTCTCTTCCCGCAAACAACCAACCAACAGCCAGAAGTGGAGGAGGAAATAGAATATGGCAGGTTGGCAAAGTATGTGATGTTATTTGAATGATAAGGTAATTGAGTCATGTGTAGAAAGATTATGTCAGTATAAGAGCAGTTATCAGCATTACGTTGTACCCCCTCCGGTCTGGATACATGCACTGATTATGTATCCTCTCTGGAGGAAAGCTGGACCACAACTTTTGGAGCTGGTCCTTTACATTCTGGATACTGACACTGGGATGTATCATGCATACAGTTCAGAGAGACATGAGCCGCATGTGAACCAGCATGGTCTTGTGTAAAAGTGGCACCACAATACTGTCACATTAGAGGTACCAGACACGTACTCAGCTGGTCCATGATACATATTGAGCCATGTGAGTTGCCCCAATTACTGCCGTCCCTGAACTGAGGTGATATCCTTCAGCTCCTAACACCATGATGCCTGGTCCACCAATGCTGTGCCCTCCAAAACACTGGAAGAATGAAGCCTCTACCCAGGTCACTACAATAATAACCAATGTTGATAGTCCAAGGCACTGCAAAATCGCAATTTGTCGCTGAACACCATTCGAAGCTATTCAGCAGTATCCCATGCTCGCGCATCACAGCACTGCTGCAACAGCAGCCATTTGTGCTGTCCTGTCCGCCTTAGTAATTTAGTGATCAGTACGGCTGACTGTAATACAGGGGATCGGCAGCTTGTGGTTTAGTGGATAGCATTGCTGCCTCTGGATCATGGGGTCCTGGGCTCGATTCCCTATCAGGTTGGGGATTTTCTCTGATTGGGGACTGGGTATCTCTGCTGTCCTCATCATTTAATCATCATCATCATCATCATCATCATTGGTGGCCATGGCTAGATTGGACTGTGTAAAATGTTGTACTGTGTAAAAACTGGGACATTGCATGAGTGTTGATGGCCACGCAGTTGAACGCCCCACAAACCAAACATCATCACCATCGACCTGCACGGCCCCAGGCTCATCGCATGGCTGGACAGAGGCGGCTGCTGTGTAGGAGCAGAAGAGCATGTGAACACTCTAACTTTCGACACCTTACCAATTGATTGGAATTTTCTTCAAATGTTGATAAACATAACATAGGTGCTGCAATCGGAAAGATACAGCACTTAAATCTACAACGCTACTGCCCATCTAGACTCCATAAAACTTGGCTTCAGGGTCATGAGCACACCTTAACTAGTGCACTTTTTAAGGAGCTTTTGGGCATGCGCAACTCATGTCACGTAATTGCCTTATGGAACAAATACATACCCGCTTGATAATCATTGTGCACAGCACATGATGCACACAGCCAGCACTTTGCCGCTCAATTAGAAGTTTACGTCAATGATACCAGGCGGTAGCACGCAGCAACACACCTTTGCCCCCATTTGCTTGGCATAAATCCTGCTAGATGATGGCACACTCCTCAGATACGCCAATTCACTCGCTACATACAGTAGTAAAATTAGATTGCGCTGCAGTACATGTTAAAGTTGTACTGTCAGTAAACCTATTGTATGGGTCTCTGAATGAGTTTTAGTCTATTAAGTTACATGGAGTATTTAAATAATATTGGCCAGGTCTAGCGGTAATTTAAAAAATACTCATCTGGTTTTCTAGGATATCCTTCAATCAGTTGCTTGAATTTCTTCTGTCTGGAACCCAGATTCTCTTGAAGGTCTGACGAGTTTCTTGAATAATGTAGACAACAAAACTGATATTTATTAGTCCTAGATATTTTGCTGCCATCAACTACAATGTTCACCCAGCGAAATACGTTCAGTTTATACTCAGCTCCAGATAAACTTTACATCTCTGCTTCCTTTCTTCCCGCCAGACAACATACAAGCATCTGGCACCCAGTTAACATTGATCGAAAGTACATCAGTAAAGATATAGTAATACTAAGATCGAAACATTGAACATTGAATCGAAAATAATTCGCAGAAAACTAAATTCACTCAGCAGCATAGTAGAACAATTCATAGTAAAATATATTCACATTAACAAAAGTTTATCTGTTTGTAGTACAGTAATTTCATGAATTTTGATTTTTAATCACAGGGGTTAATTGTGTTAGCACGACATATACTACTATACAGTCGGAGTTTAAAACATTTCACATAAGATCGATAAAAAGGATAAGATCGTAAATTTGAGAATGTACATGGACCAGACAGCTTACTGCACGTTACTCTCCTCTAGCATTACTTTTCCTCAATAGTAGTTGTTAACACCAGTAATATTTTTCGAATTTTGGTCAGGACAATATTATCTCAGCTGCTTTTCTGAAAACTACAAGTAATTTTATACACAATACGTTATATTTCAAACTAAAATATATCAGAAGGAATCACTTTAATTTCGATGTTACAATCGATAAGTATAGTTAAAATAATTTTTTTAGAAACATTAGAAATTACGAATTATTTGTCACATTTTAAATTTCTATTATTAATTATGTAATCTAGTGATGTTGACTATGTTTATTTCTTGATACATTTATGAAATAATAATAATTGTAAACCTTCTGGAATATGATTATTAGCACAGAGTGAAGTAGTAATAAGCATACCTCTGATGTGATCGGACGTATTTTTGTATTTTGGCCGAGCAATGTAATTTTGGCTTTGTTAATGAGAAAATTCAAGACTGTAAGATATGCTAAAATGTGATATGATATATTTACATAACAACAAAAATTCTACAACAACAGTCTTCAAATTTTCTGAGAGCAATTCAACCATGAGGACCTAAAATATGAAATTATCAGACTGAAGAATCAGACCCCTAGACCAGAAGAACTGGAGCCAACTACACAGCTAACTGAAGTAGAAAGCTTATTGTAATCTTCGCTCCTCTGAAATTTTTCGTAATACACTTTGCTTATTGTGGACAATGATTGGAATTAGGAAGGAATGGGGAGATTACAAACTGTAGCATTTATTAATTCTTCTGAAATGAATTGATCTTATGGTAAGTCAGATTTAACTGTGCTGTAGGGCACACGGTATACATGAAAACAAGAATCTAAATCACTGGTTTTTCTGATATTCACTTACATGTGGGAATGACTCCTGTGTACTTTATTCTCTTATGGATCACAGCGCCCCATTTGTATTTTGATCATGTGACCATATTGGTAGACATTACTACTTGACTATATTATTTCCACAAACGCTACTTTGTGTTTGGTGTTTATTGGTTACCGTGTGGGAATCGACTTCCGTGCACAGTATAAACATGAATTACGTTGAATCTATTTTAAATGCTAACAGAAATGTAAAGTTGTGTAGACCATTCGCGAGTTGTGCTTGGGTAGCTGAACGTGCCTACAAATGGCAGAGGTCCAGAGTTCGAGTCCCGGTCCAACACATAGGAAATTTTATATCAGCGCACACTCCACTGCAGAATGAAAATCTCGTTCTGAGAACAGACAAGTAAATTACCAGGAAAAATTAGTCGCTAAGGGACTAGGACCTCTTAGAACAGATACTTTGATTGAGAGAGTTTTGAAATCAAATAAGCTAGACTACATGCGAAGATTATCAAGAAAGTTTACAGTTAGCCACACTTGTTATGTGGATGTAGCGTATGAATATCGGATTTACGGCCTGGAAATAAATTTCTGAACTAATAATACATCTGTTAGGGATCTTGTACATTTGTCGAAAAAAATGGAATAGCACGAAAACTCCCACCCATACAAAAATGTGAAATGAAGAGTTGCAAAAGGTCACACATTATTTCGTTATTTCACTAAACTGTACTTAATTATGTACAAAACAACAAAAATCCACAAAAACTATTCTTTCTTTCGTCAGGTAAGTTATGCACCTTATTATTCTCAATATTATGCAAAAAATGTTCAAATATGCGTGAATTCCCAAGTAAACAAACTGCTGACGTCATCGGTCCCTAGGCTTACACACTACTTAATATAACCTAAACTAACTTATGCTAAGAGCAACACTCACACTCATGGTTGAAGGAGGAACCGAACCCCTATTGGCAGTATTATTATTATTCCTGTCATTGTTTTTATGGCCAATGGCTGTAGCTGTATAAACTTATTTATACGCATAACTGTTATACAGCAGGTACTGTTAATTTTACACTCAGATTGATATGAATCTAAAAATTTGTGAACACCCATAGCGTCCATTCACGAGCGACCATAGCGGCCAGGTCGGAAATTTCAGTCATCCAGTTGTGTTTCCTTATCACCCATCATATCATGATCATCGACACACAAATCGCCGAAGTGGCGTCAAATAAGAAGACTTGCACTAAGCCCTCAAACTGTTGTGTTGGCAGAAGAGCCAACACCGTGTTACTAGTGGAGGCCGAAATGCACGCGTTTTAGCTCACGCAGGCTGGCGCGAGGAGGGAAGAACTATACTGACGTGAGGTCTGGAACATGACAAGGAATTAGAATTCAGAAAGTGGACGTTATTAGTTTGATACTTAACTTTAATCCACTAATGAGGAACGTCGCTCTTGCCGGTACATGATTCACAATATTATCTGTTCAGAATAGTAACTGAATATAGCGCCTTGCTAGGTCGTAGCAAATGACATAGCTGAAGACTATGCTAAACTGTCGTCGTATGAGAGCGTATGTAGGCAGTGAACCATCGCTAGCAAAGTCGGCTGTACAGCTGGGACGAGCGCTAGGGAGTCTCTGTAGACCTGCCGTGTGGCGGTGCTCGGTCTGCAATCACTGATAGTGGCGACACGCGGGTCCGACGTATACTAACGGACCGCGGCCGATTTAAAGGCTACCACCTAGCAAGTGTGGTGTCTGGCGGCGACACCACACAAACAACCCAGTGGTTTCTCCCAGCCAATAATGTTACACAATGACCTCACGTTTTCATTTCTGATATTGTTCTACACAGGGGACGTTAATTCCCTAGACCAGTTGCTCTTAGTGTCTGACCAATTGTGTAAGGTGACACAGAATGTTCTCAGGTGTCCGTTAATTGTTCTCTGAGGACATATGTAGTAGCGACATGATTATGATATGTTTGGTGAACAATATGACAACCCTCTATTATGTCGTTCAGACATGACCAACTAGAATCTTGACGATGATTATGTGTGCGTTCACGTTCCCAAGAAGTACAACATCAGCCCACTCACACATCTGAATTCCCCTCAGATCTGGATAGTGCATTACTCAGCCACGGAGCCACGTGGAGACCGACAATGATGCTACTCTCCAGTCGTCATTTGTCTCATTCGAGAACACAGCATGTACCTATCCTTCACACTGTTCGCTCATTATCTTCATGTCCTTCAGAGAAATCACCCTACATCTGAAGCTGACCGCTCCAATTACGTACCACACCAGGCCTGGTAACAGCACTAGCCTACTCTGGTGGTGTTTCTGCCTCTCAAAAAAAAATTGCATCATATACAGACCTGCCGATGGTTTGTACCTGTGTGAAGTTACATCGACCTCTTGTCTTCTGTGTGAATCACTCTTTTGTTTGCAGCCAGTGTATCAATGAAAGCCGCGTTGTGACCTCATGCTACCAATCGCAATTTACCACTACCATCATACCATAGACAACAGACACTTGCATCGTGTAGAGTCAGAGCCAGAGTAAACTCGGATATTGAGTGTGACGATCAGAGAGAAGCCAAAGTGTCTGTAGACAGCCTGGGTAGAGGTAACAGAAAACAGTGAGTTTCTAGACCTATATCCCTCCACTCTTTGGGATGATGGTGTGGTAAAGTATTGTATGTGAGAGCAAGACCGATATGGCAATCGCTGGGGGGAGACTGAGTATTTGCCAGTATGTCAGAATAAAGGGATGGCGTTTTGATAGACCCTGCATGACTATGATATCAAAGGAAATACTCCAACGGCATAGTCAAGATCCCACACTGCAGTTCACATCAGAAATAGATTGATTAATTTAAGGATTTTTCATTCATAGGCGCGGTCCAATGATTTGCCATCTGTAGAAGATTTCAGGGGTGCTCGGAAGAGACACATAACTTCATATTACCATCCAGCTAGCAGTCCACAAGGATTACTGAAAAGAAATGTACAATTTTGTGTAAATATCCAGTTCACTTTCCTTGCTTTTGACATTTTACTGTGTTGTTGATACATTCTGAGGAGACCAAATGTCATTTTCCCACATAATCTCCATCCCCATCTGCTGTTGAAAAGGCTTAACACTTTCCATGTGAAAACCAACATCACTTAGGTGTTTTGATGATGCCTAACACGCAGGGAATAATTTTGCGGAAGACAGGTGGGCATGATCCAACCGTCTACCAGGAGACAAACCGAGCACTGTTAGTGTCTGCAGGCTACACAGGCCTGTTATGTTCCACAAAAGACATGATCAAAAATAAGTCTAGCTGTATCCAAGTACTGGGTGGTATTTATGGAGGCACTTGTGCCAGACCAGATCATATCACTATGAGTGAGTCTCATGGACCAGGAGGGGTGCCTCCATGAAGTTATTGAATTTGATGTCTACCTTTCCTCAATCCTGAAGTTGCTGGCTGTTGACATGGCCTCTTCACTGAAGAACACATGCTGTCTGTCATCTTGACAGGCCTGTAGTCTTGTAAATTTTCCAGTCTTACTTCCAAAATGTTGCCGAACTTAAAGTTTGTTCGCTCAATTTGTGCTTGAACCCTCATCATCCTAGAAGATTTTGACTTTTATGAAATATCTCTTTAATGAACTTAGACTGAGTGACAATCTAATCAGCCTTCAGTCATGACAAGTATTATTGTCTTATTTCAAGAAGTGACTTATTTTATGTTTTGTTTCAATCCATATCGGAGTAGACATGCTACTAATCTTTGATAAATAAACTTGTTGATTCATTGCTACCTCGATATTTTTTGCTTTCGTCGGTGGACATGTCTCTTTCAACTACATTACCCAATAATCGAAGTGTGTCTTTTGTATCTGTGATATAGAAATTAGGGCCAGCCTTCATAAGGGAGTCAGTCAACGCCTTCAAAACCCATTACACGTAGAGATCCCGTCAGTTAACCCAAGAGGTTTGAATCATTCAGTGCCAGACCAGGACTGAAGGCTTGATGTTTCAGTGTTGTCCACCCAAGCTCTGTGATCTCTGAAACTGTTTGGTGCAAACGTTTTCCCAAAACAGTTTTCTCAATGATGGGCGGTTGGTTCAGCTGGTTATGTGTTGTCAGCTAGAATCATACCGCACATGCTGTACACTGTCGGGAGCACTCAGCCGGCCATAGCACGGGTGGTTCTGAGTATTGATGTCCCCACTTGTTTGCCCAATGCCTGACAAACCAATCTGAGATGAATAGCATTATTCCCACATTCTTGAATCTGTTGTGAATCTTTGCCATTGTCCTATTCTAACAACACACCAGCTCTGTAAAGGAAAAGAATATTGCTTCAGATGAACTTCATCTACTGCAGCCATCTCTGATGGAGGGATGCCACAGTGTGACTTTCGGAAACAGGTTAAATCAGATTCGAATTCAAATGCGGAGAATTTTTTATGACATCTGTAAACAGGAAAAGTATGTACCAGAAGTTGGACTTTTTTAAAAAAATATTGAGCACTCCTTTGGAGTGACCCTTGTATATTAACCGACAAAGCAAGTGTTTCAGGAATGGCGAGAAGTTGCTTGAAATGATCCTCATAACCCATGGAATATCAGTGTGTATTCATAAATGCGGTAACCACAGCTTACACTAACGTTGATGATGGACAACAGTTCTGAACAGAATGAAAATCTTATCAGTTAATACCTGTTATGTGATGAACATCTGAGCAACGTCTGATTAATGTCAGCCTGGTGCTTGATGGTGTAAAACTTTCTATTTCTGCCAGTGAATTGTTTTGTTCTGAGGCTAATTTAGCCCAGAAAAAATACAAGGGGCTACACAAAAGTAACCAGATTTGTTTTATAAAAAACTGTATATTTGTTGGAACATTTTAAGAACACATTAAAGTAGTGTCCATCAGACATAATTCACTTGTCCCAAAGTTTTTCCTATTGGTGGAAACGCATCACGTTGTCTAAGGCAGCAGCACTTAATAGTAATATACAATTTATTCTTGAGTCCAGTATAACAGAACCTTCTATGTCACTTTGGATTGTAGCCGACAATCAGCTGCTGCAAAACCTGGCCACAGTATTTGCTTCGTTTTGGATACAAGGGCAATTAACATGATTATCATCCCTGCATGAATTCGGCTATAGAATTTGGATGGACCATTACGGAAATTTGTTGTGGTTAAATTCCTCACTACCAATGATTTACGATGTTTCGTAACGTAGGTCTCACAGAGGAGTCTGGGACATACACTGCCTTTATTTACGGTAGAAGAAGCTACCAGTTCTGTGCACTGCCATTTTGCTTAAATGTGAGTTCAGAAGTATTTATAACCACGTTACATACTGTCTTCGCAACTGAAATGCTTGGCCACGTTATACTGTACTTTGATGATATACTAACAGCTACTCAGACGTGGGAAGAACATGTAAGATTACTAGGAACGGTACTACACAAATTCTCATTGGAAGGGGTAACAGCTAGTTTGTTAAGGAGTAGGTTAAGTTCCTTGATCACATTATTACTTCAGCTGGAATAATACCTGGCCCAGATAAGATTAGTGCCATCATCATTTTCCATACCCTCGTACAAAGAAACATCTTAAAGCATTCTATGGCTTATGCTCATTTGTTTGTCAATTTGTACCCAGTCACCTTTTAAACGGTACAAACCTGCTAAGTGTTCTGAAGATAAATGAACTGTGGGTCTGGACGAGCGACTGTGAGAATTATTTCAATACGGAAAGAGAGGCTTTATTAACTTCTGCCCTTCTGCAGCATTCTGGTATGACTAATGCTTTCTGTTTGGTTTCTAGATTAAGACCTTGTTTATTTCAGTTCCATGAGGAAGAAATGAAATGAGAAATTAGGGTAATAAGTTTTACTAGTGGCACCTTATCTGAATGCGAACCCTCATATTCCATTACTGAATAAGAGACCTTAGCACTGGTTTGGGTTTTCAGAAAATTCAGCTGTTACATTTGTGGCAACAACATAAAGTCTGTTATGAACATCATGTCATGCGAGTGCGCTGGTTTTCGTTCCTATAGAAATACACGTTGGGGGTTAGTTACACATCCAAAACACATAATATTGTAGCAGATACACTGTCAGCATTACCACAACCCTTGTCACAATACATAGAACTAATTTAACAAACAACTGATTCTCGAGTACTGTTAGTGCCAGATTGTAATTATCACCAGTATTACTTAGACATGTGCAGGAACATGGCAGATTTACATAGGGCAGACACTGTTTGGCAGAAGGTTAAAAGACCACAAAATCCATTAGTCGAACCGAAACAGCACTATGTCGTAGTCTGCAGACGAAATTCTAATACCGACACTTAGCGTATTTGCATTTTTGGCATGTACGAAGATGTATTAATCTTGTTTAAGGATAGTGCATGGGAGGCATTATGGCACATCTAAGTATGTACACAGGATAAACTTCCCAGTATGAGAAAATCAAAACCCAGTAATAGATCCTGTCACGCAGAGTTACATCCCATCATACCAACACAACCACTTAAAACAGCCTGAGTGGATAGTGCAGGATGTCACCCTTCTGACAGAGACGGAGTTAAATATATCGTAACCTCATATGATACGTACCAAATATGTTAAGTTATATGCCACAAGATCCGTACCAGCATTTCCCATTATCAACAGAATAGTAAACCATTTCATCCCCATATTTGGGAAACCTGCCGCTCTGTTATTGGACATTGTGTGTAACTTTACCTTTCAAACTACCCTATGAAAACATTTTTACGTGAACAAGACATTAAAGTTGTTTAAATTTTTCATCCAGAAGGAAATCAATGCGGTCGTGTCTTTACAGAATTAAGCACGTTAATTAGGGCTTACACACACGTTCATCAGACGAAATGAGTCGAGTGTTTGGAATTCTCTGAAAGCGGTAGACAATATTTCTCTGTATAACACACAATTCACTCCAGCTAGTCTGATAAATAAACTGAAAGACAAGATTTCATAGATAAACCCACTTCCAATTATACAGAGAAGACTGTACCTGGTAGGAGAAGGTAAGAAAGGTGTTAGTTGAACTCACACAACAGGCGTAATTACGTCAACTTTATTATGATAGGACGCTTCAACAGGTGCCAAAATAACAGATGGGGGATTACATTCTTTCAAGAACGCTCCCGAAGTCTTCATTTGTGCGCGAGATAAATAGTAAGTGCCAACTCTTATATACTGGTCCTTATAAGACTAAGAGAATACCCCATGATGGCTTTTCCTAGGAATGAAAGGATAAAGTGGATCATATTGCTATCAGGAGATGAAGAAGTACTTTCAAAAGTAACTGATATAATTTTCGCCTATGTTACCCTTGTGTTCAAGTATACTTTTGAATGCAATTTATAAATGGCTGACCAGTTATGTCTACAGGAGGTAAGAGTCTAATAGGAAAGGAAAATGCTTTAACGATGCAAAGGAAGAAAAGCTAATAAGTTAAGGAAGCCAATATTTAGCTTCTAGCAAGAAGAGGTCTAACGTTAAATGTTTAAGTGGGTATAGTTCCCACATTCTGATTATTTATCTGGAGAAATAATAATTTGCTAGGCACGCTGCTATGTTAACCATTTACTTGTCAATATATTTGAATATATGTAAACAACAGTTGCAAGAATTATCACTTAAGAAACACTTTAGTATTAGTGCACGCTTTGCACGGACAAGAGTTCTGTCAAAAACTAGACATATATGTTGTGATGCTCAAAAGAGATCACAGACACTACCATGTGAATATGGCCTGACCGTTCATTTTGAGAAATGTCTATCGTAGAACCGGGAAAACTGAGGAATTAACTGGATGACACACATTTGCGTAAATATTTTTTCAGTACTTAAGAGACAACTAATTTATGCTCAACAAAAAAGGGATTTTCTTCAACTACCAATATATATATATATATATATATATATATATATATATATATATATATATATATATATATATATATATATATACCATTTGTGTTATACACAACAAAGCTACGTTCATATAAAGAAAAGAGAGCTTTGAATGAGTACTGCACTTCGAACATTTCGTGAATTTCAACCGCAAGGACAAATTCTACTCAGCTTAGAGCCTTTATTTATTTTTAATTTCTGCTTCTGATTAAGTCTGACACCATATTCAAATGTTTCATTAGACCCAGAAATAGTCAATATTTTTTTCCGCTGTGCAATTATGTAGTAGTAGTGTAAGTGTGGCCAGAATCGCAAAGGCCTGTGTGGCAAATCCAGAGAGGATGGACTGTATACAATGCAATAGCTATCTGTTTTGAATTAAATACTACTCCAAGAAGTTATTTTGTCAGTAAACACGAAGAAATATAGGGCAGTAATGGTCACTTACAACATGAACATCTGACGGTACAGTCAAAGTAGTACAGTATGGGGGCGTGTTATTTGGACGACAAACTACAATCTTGGCACGTACTATTGAGGATTCTATGCTTACCTTGATCGGGACTTAGCAGAGCGCTAACTATTTCTGGCGTCTTGCAGACTAATGGAAACTGGTGTCCGTGTGAGTTGCGGTTCCTTCGAAATACAGCACGAGGTCTTACTAAGAAATTACACCTCTCCAAAATGCAAGACACACTGGCGTACTCGCCTGGGTAAGCCACTCTGTGTGGTGTGACGTCATTTGTGATTGCCAACGCATATATATGGCAGGCCGTCATTATTGACTTCAGTTATCGCTAAAACTTTGTGGACCTATTTAGCACAGACACTTCCACTGTGCATGCTGAGGTCTTCATAAAAATATAATATTGAGTGAATGAACTCGTTTATAATTAAGTGTGATAATGCAAAAAAAAGACCAATGACCGAAAAGCGATAGTTAAAAATTAAATTTTCCAATACGAGAGGAGGAGAGTTGCTACTCACCATATAGAGTAGATGCTGAGTCGCGACAGGCTCAATAAAAAGTCACACAATCGTAGATTTCGGCGCCGGCCGGTGTGGCCGTGAGGTTCTAAGCACTTCAGTTTGGAACCGCGTGACTGCTACGATCGCAGGTTCGAATCCTGCCTCGGTCATGGATGTGTGTGATGTCCTTAGTTCTAAGTTCTAGGCGACTTATGACCTCAGAAGTTAAGTCGCATAGTTTTCAGGGCCATTTGAACCATTTTGAGCCATAGCTTTCGGCCATTAAGCCCTTTGTCAGCAGTGGACACATACTCACACGCACACACTCACGCAAGCGCAACTTGCACACACGTCTGCAGTCTCAGAGATCTGAAACTACACAGTGCAGTTTGTACACACTCAAACAATGGATTTTCCATTGTTTGAGTAAACTTGAAAATATTTCACATTATATATCAACTTCTTACAATTTTATGTTTTTTTCACATCCTCTCTGATTTTCTTTATCAATCATACTTCTTGCTTCATATTCGAAACTTTCTCTATAATTTTTCATTGTAACCTGGTTTCTTGTGTCATCATAATGTGATAAAAGAAAGAGATCGTTTTTTGCTGTACAGAGTCTGTACTGGGCTCCAGTTTGCCGTACACCACCTCAATTGATTGCTGCACTTCAATTGATTGATATAAACAGCTGGCTTATATCACATTGTTTCAGCACAGAAAGCATTTATATCGTGCTTAAAATGGTTTCCTACTTTAGGTATTCATACATTATGTAAAAAGAGATGTTCCACACCTTCTCAACCACAGAATAGATTTCAACCAAAGTTGGTGCAAATAATGTGACGGTACGTCACATAAATATTGACATTTTTACCTGTTGTAAATCGTAGTTAAAGTATTTTAAGAAAATAATTTGTATAAAAGATACAGTTAATGTTCTTGAAGCAACTGATATGCAGCGATAATTTAAGAGTAGCATCTTTATTTAATGTCTATGAAAATAAAAAGTGATCGAAGGAGATGCGATTGTACGGCCGAGGAGGAATGACGTATTTTATGGTACACACACTGTTTTGTTTCGCTATTCGGAAGGCAGCCATTGAGCGGCTACAAATAATTTAAGTAAGTTATTTTGTATTTTACTAAAATAAACTAGTTATTATTATCACGAAACGAATTTATTTGTGGTAGTTGTCACTTTAAATGCACGCAGAGGCTAATTATTTTTAATAAGCATTTTTCAGTAATTGCGCTGCGGGAAGCTCGTCTTCTGATGCAGCCTCTGGTCGGCCATTACGCACCGAAGTATTAATTTATATTTCAGTGTTAACAGTAAATGTAAATGCGAGAGATTTCGTTGTAAGAATCCTTTTAAATTGCAACAGATAATTAATTTACGTTAAAGTTCATTTTTTAGATTATACAGATTCCATGAGATCAGTAAGTTTTATCTTGGCCGCTCCACGGCCACAATCGAAATTCTATCGAGCGTTGCTTTGCAATCAATAAATACAAATAAACACAATTACATTCAATTCCGTTAACGGCAACTATATTTTAGTCAACACGTTCAAAATCTAAAATTTCTTCATGAATAACAGCTGCCATCAAGAACCCGTTTCGTATTTACTTATGCACGTAAGTAAAAGTGGTAAGAAAAGATAATATCCCTGAGAGAAAGAATCATGCTCTAACAAAAGAAAAATTCATGGTGGTAAATTAAAAATAAAAACATATAAAATATATATATATATAATTATTTTTATATATAACATAACGAATGGCACTGACGTCACAATATCGTGTGGAACTAAGTATGACACACTTATCGCAGTTAAGGAGGTATGATGTCATTAATAAAGAAAAGCGAGAAAGCCTTTCCCATCATGCATTAGTTTTGAAATTGTTAAGTCCAAGCTACTAACTCTATTCGCAATAAATTTCGGAGACAGTATATAAATATACTGTTAAACTCACGTACAAAATTGTGTCACAGTACCACACATACTACAAGTGATATGGATGAAAACTACCGCATAGAACATGAAGTTTAAATTTGTTACTTCTTTGCTAATAAAACTATTCGCATCACATTTCGCAGAGAGTGTACATATATACCGCCCAATGTACCTACAAACTTATATCATTGTATGACACCTAGATCGGGAGATATGGCATCATAAACACAGGTACGCCTGAAAAACTGCCGCGACATAGGTGTCGTTTAAATTTATTATATCTTTGCCGATAACTCTATTCGCAACGTATTTCGCTGACAACATCCACGTATATCAATGAATGTACCTACGCACATACACGGTAACTCACGAAGATATGCAAATATTGTAATATGTTATTCTACAAGTAAAACTAAAGAAAAACGTTCTTATAGACATCGATCCGAAAATGTTTATTTACGGAGTTATGGCTCATAAAAGATTTTGCCTGAAATTTAGCAATTTCACTAATATGAAGCCATCACAAACTGTACGAGGTTAAAGTAACTCACGATTTCCATTTATTTTGTTGTTATTGGTCTGGTGAATCTAATAAAACATGTCCCAGACGTGTATCTGTAGTAGTTTTCCAGAACATCCAGAGAAGCAAAGACGTAATTTCGTAAAATTTTTAATGTATTAACTATTTAGCCCAATCTGATGTTTTAAGTTCCAGACAATTGCACAAAGATTTCAGCAGAAGTTGTAGAGAATTTAATTTTGGAAAAATGATGATAATAACGTTAACTGAAACTATATTAATGTGTCAGATAATCTGCTTTTATTAATACCAAAACACACGTGAATTCATGTTAAACCTGAAAAAACAAAACTCAGTGTTAAGGAAGTTGCACCGTGTACATACAGTTTCACGATACATTCACAATAAGTGTTCAGAAATGTTTTTACCGAGTTCAATTCATTTAGCTGCACGTGTATTAACTGATCTTGTTTGTCTCACTTTCATAGGATTTTTCTTAATTTCGTCTATTGCACTTAAATACATTGTTGTTACTGTGTTCTTTCACTGAACAATGCAGAATACGAACTCGATTCAAGGTTAAGAAACGACTGAAACAAATCACTAACGGTTGCCAACAGTGACACAAACGTTTCTACATTCTTAATGGAAAGTAAACGAATTTACTTGTATAATAATCTTTGCTTCTATGGACGTTCCGGAAAACAACCGCATATACACGTCTGGGGCATGTTTTATTAGATTCACCAGACGAATAACAATAAAATAAATGGAAATCATGCTTTACTTTAACCTCGTGTACTTTTGCGATGGCTTCATATTAGCGAAGTTGCTAAATTTCAGGCAAAATATTTTATTAGCCGTAGCTTCGTAACTAAATATTTGCGGACCTATGTGCATCGGAACTTTTTTCTTTAGTTTTACTTGTAGAATAACATATTACAATATTTGCATATTTTCGTGAGTTACCGTGTATTTGCGTAGGTACATTCATTGGTACACGTGGATGTTGTCAGCGAAATACGTTGCGAATAGAGTTAGTGGCAAAGATATAATAAATTTAAAATTAAAATATTTGCATATCTTCGTGGATCACCCTGTGTATCACTTTGCAACGCAAAGTTCAAGAAATAGGATGTGATAACAATTGAGATGCGTGGAAAACTGCAGCATAATGAATGACACTTTAATACAATTATCCTTTGGAATCAGGACACTCCTACAGTCGAGTCAACTTCAGAAAATCCCTGACACTGGGCGTAGCTTTTGATAGCTTTCATCTGCGATGGGCGAACGGCTGTAGACGAAAACAATAGCCGTCTATAGAGTTATGAAGAGGCCTTGCCGGTCACATTTTCAATGGTATTTTTACAAATAAATAGAAATGTAATTTTTGTCGACAATACATTTGAAAGGCAGTCCCCTCTGTGTTTTCGTTTCTAATAGAAAATTGGTAAAATGAACAATAGGGCAATGCCCGGTTTGTCAGCTAGTTAATAAAAAATTAACGAACAATCTCAAAAGAATTGTTGGTGAAGTCTGAGGCAGCTGAAACCACTGCCTCTGACTGAAGTCGTTTGTGTGACTTGCGCCTGTGTGAGTGTGTGTGTGAGTTTGTATGAGTGGCTGTTGTTGACGAATGCCTTAATGGCCGAAAGTTTTAATTGCGAGAGTCTTTTTGTTGTTTCTATTTTCGACTCAGCATCTCCGCTATATGGTGAGTAGCAAGTTTTCTTTCTCATAATATTGTTACATCCCATCCTGGATTTTCCATTGTTTGATTGACTGGTTATTACCATTACTACACAAACATACACACATACAGACACACAGATAACTCAAACTCAAACATAAACACACACACACACACACACACACACACACACACACACACACACACACAAACACACACACGTATACTATGACGGATACTGCACACTTTTCATACAGTATCATCTTTCTAGCCTTTATCAGATCATCTATGTCCTATGGAAACCAGTTAAAACTGAAAAATCGCGATCTATTTTCGGAATGTTTCAGAGCTCGACGAAAGTTCTGGCGGAAACGTACCAGTTGTGTTCCCATTGCGTATCTGTAGCTTTTCGTGTGGTGAAAGTCCAATTGCTGGCGAGAATTATAATTAACTTCTTCACATTGATATAAACTTTAATGTAGGCAATCAACGAGCTGGTCTTCAGTTGAAAAGATAAGAGCGCAATAACAGATAGCTGCAGTTGGGAAATCCTTATATCTCTGTCAGAAACAATGGATGTCCACATGACATTAACACACCTCACTGCATTATCTCGCCTCCCGCCTGCTGCGATAGCCTTAATGGCTGTTTGTGTTTAACAGCGCAATTAAAATTTGTTTTGTGTATCATTTGTAACCAATCATGGCTGGCCCACCAGGCTACCCGCGCGGTGTGAGACGCTGCTTCCCGAGCGGGAAGGCGTTCCGGTCCCCGGTACGAATCCGTCCGACGGATTAGTGTCTGGTGTGCCGGCCAGCCTGTGGATGGCTTTTAGGCGGTTTTCCATCTGCCTCGGAGAATGCGGGCTGCTTCCCGCACAGTAACGCTGGATTCGGTGTGGGGCGGCGGTGATGTGGGTGGACTGCTGTGGCCTGCTGTGGGGTTGTGAACCACCGAGGGCTTCGGTGGGGCGACGCCTCTACATCGTTTTTAGGTCCCCTGTTCAATACACAATACACAATACACAGTCATGGTCAGGTCACGTTAATTAAATGTCCAAATTTGAGCTCACACATAGGCAGGACTCAAAGAAATTACAGACATTGGCTGCAAGCGGGCAATTCATTGAAATCCACGAGAAAAGTTGATAATTTGTGCCCTACCGGGATCAGAAGCCGGTGGGGAAAGTTGAAGGATATTTGCTATCGTGATCCGCCGACAACGCCTGACAACATGCGTTAGCTCATTGCCAATGGGTGTGCGAACATTACGGAAGGCGAACTGCTCGCTGTGGAGATGAATGTCGTTACACGTATTGCCAAAATGCATTGACGTCGACGGACATCACTTTGAGCCTTTATTGCGCTAATGTGGTATTTACAGGTAACCACGCTGTAACAGCTTACGTTCTCAGAAATGATAAGTTCACAAAGTGAAATGTATCACAGTGGAATAACAAAAATAAAATCTTCAAACGTACCTACGTTCTGTATTTTAGTTTAAAAATCCTATCTCTTACCAACTGTTCGTCTAAAATTGTGAGCCATATGTCTGTGACTATTACAGAGCCATCTATCACAAAATGAAAAAAAGTGCTCAATAGAAAGGAATGACTTTGGATACTGGAGAGCTCTTGACAAATCGTGACGTTCGCTGAGGACACTAGCATATTAACAAACGGCCTGGCCATGTCTATACCAGGCACACCTTGCAGAATAATGGAGCTGGCTTGCAACTGGCCCACGGCAAACAGAACATGAGAATATTATGTATCTAAAAACATCAATAACTGACTTATGTGTACCAAGAGCAGACGCCAGTAAGTAAGTAAGCAGAAAGTTCAGCACTGCCTCGTTTCAATTTAGAAATATTTATCACTGTGTTGAACTGCAGACAGCATTTTGCTAGCATATTTTTTACAGTTTAAATATATTCTTATGCACGTACTTCTGGTATAATGCAGTTGAATTTAAAAAGGTGACCGTGGGAACGATATAATAATAATAGTAACCTAAGATTTTCGCAGATGATGCAGTTATCTGTAACTAGGTGCTGTCTGAAAGAAGCTGTGGAAATATCCAGAAAGGTAGATAAGACTTAGAAGTGGTGCAAGATCTGGCAACTTGCTTTAAGTATTCAGAAATGTAATGTTGTGCACTTCACGAAAAGAAAAAAACCTAATCTCCTAAGGCTATAATATAAATAAATCACAGTTTTAATAGGTCAACTCGTGCAAATCCCTGGGTTTAACAGTTTGTAGGGATATCAAATTGAATTAGCACATATGCCCACTTGTGGGCAAAGTTCATTGCTTGGAGACTAGACAAAAGCAGTCACTCTACAAAAGAGATAGCTTAGAAATCGCTCGTGCCACTGATCGTAGAATATCGTTCAAGGGTGTAGGCTCAGTACTAAATAGGACTAACGGCAGATAGTGAACGTATAGAGAGAAGGGCATCACGAATGCTGACAGGTTTGACTGACCAGCGGGAGAGCGTCACAGAGATACTGAAGAAAATAAAGTGTCCGGCGCTTGAAGATGGCCGCAAACTATCCTGAGAAATTATACTTCTAAAGAGCCGAATTTAAATGATGATCATACGAATACAGTCAGTCCCCTACGTATCGCTCACATCTACATCTACATCTACATGGATACTCTGCAAATGACATTTAAGTGTCTGGCAGAAGGTTCATCGAACCACATTCACAATTCTCTATAATTCCAATGTCGTACAGCGAGCGGAAAGAAGGAACACCCACATCTTTCCGTACGGCTTCTGATTTCCCTTATTTTATCACGGTGATCGTTTTTCCCTGTGTAGGTCAGCGGCAACAAAACATTTTCGTATTCGGAAGAGAAAGTTGGTGATGGGAATTTCCTGAGAAGATTCCGTCCCAACGAAAAAAGCCTTTGTCTTTATGACGTCCACCCCAAATCCTGTACCATTTCAGTGACATTCTCTTCTCCATTTCGCGATAATACAAAACGTGCTACCCATCTTTGAAGTTTTTCGATGTACTCCGTCAATACTATCTTGTAAGTATCCCGCACAGTGCAGCAGTGTTCTAAAAGAGGTCCGACAAGCGTAGTGTAAAAAGTCTCTTTAGAAGATCTGTTACAATTCGTAAGTGTCCTGCCAACAAAACGCAGTCTTTGGTTAGCCTTCCCCAGAATATTTTCTGTGTGTTCCTTCCAATTTAAGTTGTTCGTAATTGTGATTCCTCGTTATTTAGTTGAATTTATGGCCTTTAGATTTGTCCGAGTCTTCGTGTTACCAAAGTGTAACGGATTCCTTTTAGCACTCATTTGGACGATCTTTTTTATTAGTTAAGGTCAATTGCCAATTTTCGCACATTGAGATATCTTTTCTAAATAGTTTCACAATTTGTTTTGATCTTCAGATGATTACTAGTCAATGAACGACAGCGTTATCTGCAAACGACCTAAGCTGCTCAGATTGTCACCCAAATCGTTTATACAAACAAGGAACAGCGAAGGGCGTACAGCACTACGTTGCTGACCGCCAGAAATCACTTCTGTTTTACTCGATGACTTTCCGTAAATTACTACGAAATGTGACCTCTCTGACAGAAAATCACGAATCCGGTCAGATAACTGAGACGATGTTCCATAAGCACGTAATTTCACTACAAGCCGCTTGTGTGCTACAGTATCAAAAGCCTTCCGGAAATGAAGAAATACGGAATCAGTTTGAGATACCTTGTCAATAGCACTCAGTACTTCATGCAAGTGAAGAGATAGTTGTCTTTCATAAGAACGATGTTTTCTAATTCCATATTGACTCTGAGTCACTAGGCCGTCCTCTTCAGGTAATTCGTAAGGTTCAAACACAATATATGTTCCAAAATCCTGCTGCATATCGGCGTTAATGATCTGAGCCAGTAATTTAGTGGATTACTTCTACCACTTTTCTTGAATATTGGTCTGCCTTCTATAACTTTCCAGTCCTTGGGTACTGATCTTTTGTCGAGCAAACGGTTGTATATGTCAGTTAACTATGGAGCTCCTGCATCAGCATACTCTAGGGATCGTGAAGATAAGAGTAGAATAATTACTGCGCGCACAGAGGCGTGTAGACAATCATTTCTTCCGTGGTCCATACGTGAACGGAAGGGGAAGACACGACCATGTGGTACAATGGGGCATACTCTCTGGCATGCACTTCGAAGAGGTTTGCATAGTACGAATGGAGATGAAGATACATCTGATTGTCTGCTCCGACGGGGAATTTCTGACTATCACCATAGAACGAATCTCAGGCACTGATGGTACATGTAGCGTAGCGGTCTGCAGAAATTTACCCATTGGAATATGTGGGTAAGATCCGAAAATTGCTATTCTTTAAATAAAACAGTTGGTCAGTTTCGAGGCGTCTCATACAACAAACAACATAGTTTTGCAGCTGGATAACCGAGAGACTTGCCCGAATCACAGGAAACCAGGTCTAGATGTGTATGATAATTCTGTAATGAATAGAAATTACGTCCTCGAGAATCAAAATTCGATCACAAAACAATATTGCACTTCGTTATTTCACAGTTAGCCGGTTGGTTGATTGGTTGATTTTGGGGAGGGGAGCAGACAGCGAGATGATCCATACCATGGGGTTAGGGAAGTGTGGGGAAGGAAGTCTGCCGTGCCCTTTCAAAGGAACCATCCTGGTATTTGCCTGAAGTGATTTAGGGACATCACGGAAAACCTAAATCAGGATGACCGGAGGCGGGTTTGAACCGTCGTCCTCTCGAATGCAAGTCCAGTGTGCCGACCACGGCACCATCTCGCAGTCAGTTAGCCGGATGGACTCATTTAACTGCTTGTACATTTATGGTTATCGTGACGTGTTATAAGCTGCTGTGCGATGTGTTTACCTTTAGAGAACCTTTTGAATCATCTTACATACCAATCGTGTAAGAATGTGCCACATGATTCCGTAGTGCACCAAACTAATCGATTCACTACGTTCTCTGAGAGCTGAGTGGTATTAGTTGAGTTGGTGTTATCTTTCTCTTTGTAATACTTTTTTTGTGCTACCTTCAAAGCAGTAAATTAAAGCAGATAATTGATGTTACGTTTCCTGTTGAAGTTCAGCAAACGGTAGTACAGGAGACCAGCGTCGTTTTTTTACTTCCTCTGGGACGGATCTCATTGGCAGTGGTCACAGAAAACCTAACAGGCGAAGGCCATCACACAGGAGAAGTCGCCGCTGGACAGTTTAACTATTGTACATACGTAAGCAAAAAATCATTGTGTTATTCTACATGTGACAGATCCTGTGCCACTATAAGTAAATACACTGAAGCGCCAAGGAAACTGGTATAGGCACACGTATTCAAATACAGAGATATGTACCATACAAGCTGCTCGTAGTGAAATTGCGTGCTTATGGAATATCGTCTCAGTTGTGTGACTGGATAGGTGACTTCCTGTCAGAGAAGTCACAGTTCGTAGTAACTGACGGAAAGTCATCGAGCAAAATAGGAGTGAGTTCGGGCGTTCCCCAAGGTAGCGTTATAGGCCCTATGCTGTTTCCTATCTATATAAACGATTCTGGAGACAATCTGAGCAGCTGTCTTCAGTTGTTTACAGAAGACGCTGTCCTTTATCGACTAATAAAATCATCAGAAGATCAAAACAAATTGCAAAACGATTTAGAATAGATATCTGAGTGGTACGAAACGTGGCAATTGACCCTAAATAACGAAAAGTGTAAGGTCATCCTCATGAGTGCTAAAAGGAACTCGTTAAACTTCGGTTACACGATAAATCAGCCTAATCTAAAAGCCGTAAAATCAACTAGGTATTTCAATTGCGAACAACTTAAATACGAAAGAACACATAGAAAATGTTGTGGGGAAGGCTAACCAAAGACTGTGTTTTATAGGCAGGACACTTAGAAAATGTTAACAGCCTCCTAAGGAGATTGCCTAAACTACCCTTGTCCGTCCTCCTTTAGAATACTGCTACGCAGTGTGGGACCATTACCAGGTAGAACTGACGAAGTACATCGAAAAAGTTCAAAGAAAGGCAGCACGTTTTGTATTATCGCGAAATATGGGAGAGAGTGTCACAGAAATGATTCAGGATTTGGCCTGGAAATCATTGAAAGAAGGGTGTTTTTCGTTGGGACGGAATCTTCTGACAAAAGTCCAATTACCAACCTTCTCCTCCGAATGCGAAATTTTTTTGTTGACACCGACCTACATAGGGAGGAACGATCACCACGATAAAATAAGGGAAATCGGAGCTCGTACAGAAATATATGGGTGTTAATCCTTTCCACGCGCTATACGAGACTGGAATAGTAGAGAATTGTGAAGGTGGTTCGATGAACCCTCTGGCACGCACTTGAATGTGATTTGCAGAGATTCAGTGTAGATGTAGATGTAAACAGGCAGAATACCTATATAAGACAAAAAGTCTCTGGCGCAGTTGTTAGATGGGTTACTGCTGCAACAAAGGCAGGTTATCAAGATTTAAGTGAGTTGAATGTGGTGTTTTAGTCGGCGGGCGAGCGATGGGACACAACATCTCCGAGGTAGCGATGATGTGGGGATTTTTCCGTATGACCATTTCACGAGTGTACAGTGAATATCAGGAATCCGCTAAAACATCAAATTTCCGACATCGATGCTGCTGGAAAATGATCCTGCAAAAATAGGGACCAACGACGGCTGAAGAGAATCGTTTAACGTGACAGAAGTGCAACCCTTCGGCAAACTGTTGCAGATTTCTATGCTGGGCAATCAACAAGTGTTACTGTGTGAACCCTCAACGAAACATTATCCATATGGGCTTTTAGAGACAAAGATTATCACCTCGCCTGGGCCCGTCAACACCGACATTGGACTGTTGACGACTGAAAACATGCTGCCTGGTCGGACGAGTCTCGTTTCAAATTGCATCGAGCTGACGGAGTATACGAGGTGCCTTCGAGTTCTAAGGCCTCCGATTTCTTTTCTCCGGACTGGAAAGAGATAGAAACATGCGCATTGTTTTAAAACGAGGCCGCGTTCATTGTCAATACGTCCCAGAGATGGCAGCACCATACGGCAGATGGAATTTCACCGCCAGCGGCGAGAATGAGAACTGTTTTAAATACTTAAAATGGCGTCGTTTTCCTTACTTGAACAACGTGCAATCATTCGTTTTCAGAATTTGCGTCGTGTGAAACCAAATGAAATTCATCAACAGTTGAAGGAGACATGTGGTAATGGAGTTATGGATGTGCCGAAAGGCAGAACATCGTCTGACAACAAACCGAAACAACCTCGGGCTCGCACAAGCCGGTCTGACGACACGATCGAGAAAGTGGAGAGAATTGTTTTTGGGGATCGCCGAATGACTGTTGAATAGATCGCCTCCAGAGTTGGCATTTCTGTGGGTTCTGTGCACATAATCCTGCATGGCGACATGAAAATGCGAAAAGTGTCATCCAGGTGGGTGCCACGAATGTTGACGGACGACCACATGGCTGCCCGTGTGGCACGTTTCCAAGCAATGTTGACGCGTAACGACAGCATGAGTGGGACTTTCTTTTCGTCGGTTGTGACAATGGATGGGACGTGGATGCCATTTTTAAATCCAGAAACAAAGCGCCAGTCACCTCAATGGAAGCACACAGATTCACCGCCACCAAAAAAATTTCTAAGATAATGACGGTGTCCATGTTATGGGACAGCGAGGGTGTAATCCTTACCCATTGCGTTCCAAAGGGCGCTATGGTAACAGGTGCATCCTACAAAAATGTTTTGAAGAACAAATTCCTTCCTGCACTGCAACAAAAACGTCCGGGAATGGCTGCGCGTGTGCTGTTTCACCGAGACAATGCACCCGCACATCGAGCTAACGTTATGCAACAGTTTCTTCGTGATAACAACTTTGAGAAGTGATTCCTCATGCTCCCTACTCACCTGACCTGGCTCCTAGTGACTTTTGGTTTTTTCCAACATTGAAACACACTCTCTGTGGCCGCACATTCACCAGCTATGCTGCTAGTGCCTCAGCGATTTTCCAGTGGTCAAAACAGACTCCTAAAGGAGCCTTCGCCGCTGCCATGGAATCATGGCGTCAGCGTTGTGAAAAATGTGTACGTCTGCAGGGCGATTACGTAGAGAAGTAACGCCAGTTTCATCGGTTTCGGATGAGTAGTTAATTAGAAAAAAAAATCGGAGGCCTTAGAAATTCAATGCACCTCGTACAGGTATGGAGGAAACCTGATGAATCCATGGACACTGCATGTCAGCAGGTGACTGTTGAAGCTAGTGGAGGTTCTGTAATGGTGTCGAGTTGGAGTGATATCAGCTCCCTGATACGTCTAGATACGACTTTGCCAGGTGACACGTATTTAAGAATCTTGCCTGATCACCTCCATCCATTCATGTCCAGTGTGCATTCCGAAGGACCTGGGCAATTCCAAGAGGATAATGCGATACCCCACACGTCTAGAATTGCTACAAAGTGGCTCCAGGAACACTCTTCGAAGTTTCAAGACTTCCGCTGGCCACCAAACTCCGCGAACATAAACATTATTGAGCATATCTAGGATGCCTTGGAAAGTGCTGTTCAGAAGAGGTCTTCATCCTATCGTACTCATACTGATTTATGGACAGCCCCGCGAGATTCATGGTGTCAGTTCCCTCCAGCACTAATCCAGACATCAGTCGAGTCCCTGCCACGTCGTGTTGTGGCACATCGGCCTGCTATCGGGGGCCCTCCACGATGTTAATCAGATGTACCAGTTTCTTTGGCTCTTCAGTCTACTGCATGTCAACAGTGGAGTGTTGAAGCTAGTGGAGGCTCTCTAATGGTATGGGGTGTGTGCAACTGGAGTGATATGGGACCCCTGATACGTCTAGACATGACTCTGCCAGGTGACACATATTTAAGCATCTTGCTAGATGACCTCAATCCATTCATATCCAGTGTGCATTCTGATGGACCTGGGCAATTCCAAGAGGACAATGCGATACCCCACACGTCTAGAATTACTACAGAGCGGCTCCAGGAACACTCTTCGAAGTTTCAAGGCTTCCGCGTGCCACCAAACACCGCAAACATGAACATTATTGAGCATATCTAGGATACCTTGGAAAGTGCTATTCAGAAGAGGTCTTCACCCTATCGTACTCTTACGGATTTATGGACAGCCCCGCGAGATTCATGGTCTCAGTTCCCTCCAGCACTACTCCAGACATTAGTCGAGTCCATGTCACGTCGTGTTGTGGCATGGCACATCTGCCTGCTATCGGGTGCCCTCCGCCAGTTTCTTTGGCTCTTCAGTGTACTTGCCTGAGTGTTTCATTGTGATAACCTGTTTCTAAATCCGTGACAATGAAATCGAAAAGACTTGAAAATCGATTGGAAATAAAGTAAAAAAGCAGACATGGCTGATTTGAAAGTCAGTATGAAAATTGTCTTTATGCTCGACGATAGAGAACCCATAACGACGTTTATGGCTAAACGCCACTTCGCAGCTTTGTGTATGATTCCTGTCTTGGAAACCAGTAAGTCGTAACTGAGACAGACCTACGCTGAGCCTCAGTTAGGTGGGAGCTGTTAGCAGAGCGGCGTATTGCCTTCTTATCTACCATCTCATCCGAAGTTTTTTGTCAACAAATCAATGCTCACTATCAACAGGCTCCTCGAGTGTGTTTACAAATCAGACTGCAAAGCACAGCACATCACCTGTTAGCCCAGAAACCTTGGCTGCTCCAGTATCGATTGCATCACACAAACACGAATTGCGTAACTCGTATATCTCCGTGGTCTCTTTTCGGATACCTCAACACGTCCCATTAACGAGCCTCAGACGGAAATGTACAATACGATTCACGAAGATATGCAAATATTTGAATATGTTATTCTACAAGTAAAACTAAAGAAAAAACCTGATACAAACATAGGTCCGCAAATGCTTGGTTACGGAGTTACGGCTAATAAATGATTTTTGCCTGAAATTTAGCAACTTCACTAATATGTAGCCATCACAGATCTCTACAAGGTTAAGGTAACTCACGATTTCCATTTATATTGTTGTTATTGATCTGGTGAATCTAATAAAACACGTCCCATAAGTGTGTCAGCAGTAGTTTTCCAGAAAATCCAGTAAAGCAAAGGTTATTATACAACTAAATTTGCTTACTTTCCATTAAAAACGTAGACACATTCATATCATTGTCGGCAACCGTTAGTCAGTTGTTTCAGTCGTTTCATAACCTAGGAAACGAGTTATTTTTCTGTAGTGTTCAGTGAAAGAATGTAATGACAGCAGGGTATATAAGTTAAAGTACATAGTAACTGTTGTAGTTTGTATGTTAGAACAACCCTCTCAAACTGAACTGAGCAACTAAATCTGTTCATAGACGTCCAGGTAAATGCATTGAACTCGGTGGAGTCATTTTTGAATATTTATTGTGAATGCATTGTGACATTGTATCTACACAGTACAACTACCTTAACACTGAGCAGATTATCTGACACATTCATACAGTTTCAGTTAACGTTATTACCATAATTTTTACACATTTAAGTGCTATAAAACTTTTATTGAAAACCTTGTGCAAGTGGCTGGAATTTAGAAAACAAATTGGGCCAAGTTAAGGAAATTACGAAATTTCGTATCTTCTTCAGTGGACGGTGTGGAAACCTACTGCAGATACACATCTGTCACATGTTTTATTCGATTCACCAAATCAATAACAACAAAATAAATAGAAATCATGCTTTAATTTAACCTCGTACAGTTTTGAGGTGACTTCGTATTGGCGAAGTAGCTGATTTTAAGCCAAAATCTTTTATTACCCGTAACTCTGGAACTAAACATTTGCGGACCTATGTTTATATTAATTTTGCTTAAGTTTTACTTGTAGAATAACATATTAAAATATTGGCAGATCTTAGTGAATCACCTTGTATTTCAGTATTAGGAAAACGAAAAATATTGATTGTCTCTTCTGGGTGACAACTGCCCCAAAGTTTAGAATAAACTTAATTTACTTCCTTAATTATAATAGTTTTTGGTGGAATGGGAATGTAAACAGCTGTAGATTCATCCAATGCAAATACGAAAATTGTGATTAGGAGATTATTTCACAAAATAGATTGCGTACTACAATATGATGTAGTCAAATTTCATTAACATTAAATTAATAAGTAAAATAAAATAAATTCCTAACCTTAATCTTTATTGGTTTTCCTCATCTGGAGCAAAGATATCTGAGAATGAGACTGTAATGGCTATTCCAAAATAAACACTTCCATAGCCGACTATTTGATAACTTCCTTTCTGCCTTCTTTCGTAGATCTAACTCCTCATCTTTACAAGCGAATATCTAAAATTTTACATGTGTTGGATTAGCAAATTGTCGTCCGAGAACTATTGAGTTTCATGATGTCCAAAAGCACACGCAGATCTAGAGGAGAATCGTCAGAAGATTGCGATACATTAGCAGTGTCAACGCATCTGCAGTTTACCGAATTTATGCGCGATTGTATTGAATAAAAAATGCCCAGTCACATTAAGAGAGGAAAGTACATTGGGAGCTTTAAAAAAAATTCTATTTTTTATTGCATAAATCGTTAGCTTAACTATACAAGAACACACACTCTAAATTTAAGAGCGAGATTCGTATTTCTTTAGATTTTATGAGCATAGAACCGAGTGCACATTCTTCCAATATATGAAGCTTTATCAAGGGCTGAGTTACTGGAGAGATGCTTGGCCGGCCATACACAAAATGCGTATGAATGTTTCAATTACACTATTTGGTAATTAGCTCCTTAACACTTGCACTCCGGGCCAAAAATTGTTTAATTGGCATAGTATTTAGCAACGGACTTATTCACTGAAGGAAATTCATTCCTTCTGATGGTCATGAACGAGGCAAGAGTTGTAATAGGCACGCAAAGCTTCGGTTATGCCGAACAAATCGATAAAGAGAGCGTAAGCCGGTGGAATCGACGTAGTTCATTGGAATAGAAGGAAGGCCGGAAAGCTCGAAAAGCACTGCTGGAAGCCAAAACGATGCCTACGAGGAAGGAGAAGGGTTACTATATGCTGCGTTTCCAAGATTTTATTTTTCAAACGCGTTTATCACGAAATGACTTTTTTCACATTTGCGTGCAGTGTACCTCACAAAGTATAGAACCGATCATTATGAAAATTGATAATATGATTCATTATAAAATGACGAATTAGAAGAACCAACTTGTGAGATTATATCACGATTATAAGGATAATTTTCTTTGCATAATTAGATGAAAAATCGTGAAAATAGAAGTAAATTTTTGCAACCCATGGAAAATTTTTAATGATAATTATTTTCAGAAAATACATTACCGGCCATTAAAATTGCTACGCTGCTAAGATGACGTGCTACAGACGCGAAATTTAACCGACAGCAAGAAGATGCTGTGATATGCAAATGATTAGATTTGCAGAGCATTCAAACAGGGTTGACGCCGGTGGCGACACTGACAATTTGCTGACATGAGGAAAGTTTCCAATCGATATCCCATACACAAACAGCAGTTGACCGGCGTTGACTGCTGAAACGTTCTGATGCCTCGTGTAAGGAAGAGAAATGACACGCATCTTATCTGCTTGGCTGTAACGGATCGTGCAGCCACGTTTCGATCCCTGAGTCAGCAGATGGGGACGTTTGCAAGACAACAACCATGTGCACGAACAGTTCGACGACGATTGCAGCAAAGTGGACTATCAGCTTGGAGACCATGGCTGCGGTTACCCTTGACGCTGCATCACAGACAGGACCACCTGGTAGCTGAGCAAGTGGCTCGTCAAAATACGGCAGTCACTACTCTTGATGAACTGTGATGTGTTGAAGCTGCACAGGCTGCTGTACCTGTACATGCCATCCAAGGTCTGTTTGACTCAATGCCCAGGCGTATCAAGGCCGTTATTGCGGCCAGAGGTGGTTGTTCTGGGTATTGATTTCTCAGGATCTATGCACCCAAACTGCATGAAAATGTCAGCTCTAGTATAATGTATTTGTGCAATGAATACCCGTTTACCATCTGCATTTCTTCTTGGTGTAGCAATTTTAATGGCCAGTAGTGTAGTAGCGGACGAGGGAGGGGTGGACACAGTGGTACAAGTGAAACGTCCCCTTAGGAAAATTATACACGACTGTGCTTAAACTGACACACAATATTTTTAGCGCAACGCAATCTGACTTTCAAAAATCCCTACAAAACAATGTCCGTAACTAACATTAACCTATACCTTTCACAAATCACTTACCTCACCAAAAACCTTCGTATCTCGAACTACTGCAGTACAGCAAACGCCACTACTGCCAGCTAAATAAAAGATTCAAACTACGGAAGGCACTAAGTATTGATAGGAATAGTTAGCGAATGAAAGATTTTAATAGAGAACAAACAATGTATTAACCTTAATAGTCATCATATATATAGCAGTTCATGACACCCAGTCTTACAAATTTCAAAACTCCGCCATCTCTCTCCCCACATCCACCACTGCTGGCGGCTCACCTCCAACTGCGCAACGCTACACGCTGTTAACATCCATCTGCCCAACACTACAATGGCGAGTATTACAACAATGCCAACCAGCCACTGACTGCACACAGCACAGCCAGTGATTTTCCATATAGAGCGTTATGTGGCGTTACCAATAAAACAACCTAAACATCCTACTTACATAGCCCCCATGCTCCCCATAAAAAAATTTACAAATTGTTTTGGGCACTGGCCAATACAGACGCGAAAATTGTTTTCATAATTACAATAACAAAGAAATGAAATGCACACACTTATCGATACAACATTGGTCAAAAGCTAAAATTTTCTCACAGTCCATAAAGACAGCCCTGATCGTTCATCGCAGTAAAATAGCAGTGTTTTTGCTCAATGTCTGAGCAGTAAAAGAAAATGCACACGGAAGTTGTGGATTTCCATGCAGTCCTGAAGAAGTAGTGTTGTCCTTCCAACAGAAAGACAGTGCTGACTCTTGACATGCTGACAGGTAATGGGCCACAACACAGCAAACCCACAGCAGAGCCAGAAGAATATTGGTAGGTTGGTCATTACAGAGCAGACCCACTGTAGTCCTAGTAGAGATTATGGTATTGGTGGGCCACCAGAGTTGCAGACTCACTGCAGTCCTTGTAGAAATAATGATATTTGTGAGTCATCAAATGTGTAAACCCACTGTAGTTCTTGTAGAGATGGCTAGCAGCCAACTGTTGCGACTGTGCAGCTGCACAACCACCATCGAAGAGTCTTGTGGACAATATAGCAAGTCAATAAACCACCACTTGTCCACTCACAAAGAATTTGTTTGTAATGTCCTTAGAACCAGCAATGCTGTTATCCAGTCCCTTGCTGAATTATTAACACAGGTGCAAACACTATCAGTGCCTACTTCTCACATATTGTCCATATACTATGACCAACAGAAACGAGTGCAGTGATATGTAATTTACAAGTTACTTAATTTGATGAACTGGTGTCAATTACAATTTTATAACATGAGAATACAATAACAAAGGTACAAAATATATCATTAAAGAACATATTAGTACAGATAACATTTACAGTAATATTGGCTTTACCAGAGAATCGAAATAACAAATACATCAGTGTTACAAAAAGTATGGCGTAAGTACATACATAAAAGATCAGAATAACTTTTAAAACATCAACTTCACACATGAGCATTAGAACAAAACAGAATAAATAATGTGTAAACATCTTTACAAAGTAAATAACATGTTATTAATGCAAATTATATTTGAGGATAACAGTATTCCTCATCATAGTGAATGTAGCTTAGTATTAGAAGAGAAAAAATTCTATGAGACAGTACACAGAGACAGGAAGATAATAAATACACAAGGGTACACAAACACATAGTGGGATAACACAAAAGGAAAGGACAAGGTTTGTTTTCAGGGTAACATTTGGTACTGCAGTCCAACCCAAAACTTCATCCCTCTTATTTCAACATTTGCTCCAGCCAAAAAAAAAAAAAAAAAAAAAAAAAAAAAAAAAAAAAAAAAAAAAAAATATCCTATCCAAGCATGCTTTCTGTATTCTGTTCACATCCTCTTTCAAAAATAGTTTTTCTCCACTGTAGACTACTTTTTTTGGCCAAACCATTTTCTTATAGCTTCTCAATGCTTTTCTTCCAATTCATCACAGTTAGTTTCTTATATAGTCTACACACTCTTAAGCTAACTTAAACCTACTGATCTTAGATGCTTAACTAAGGGACGACAGAGTGCAGAGCACAAAACAATTAACACAAACAGCAATGAAAAAAATGCAAACTGGCTTTAAAAGGCAGCGATATAGGACTTAGCAAAGCAAATGCAACATTACAACAAACATGAAGCAATGAACAGCAACAAGAAAAATAAATCAGTAGTAAAACTGGCTTAACAGAGTAATACAAAGTGAAATTCAGTAACACTATGCCTGGCAAACAGTAGCAGCAAATGCAATAACTTATATATAAACATGACAAAGCTCAAGCAGAAAAAATATTACAGTAAAGACAACAATGCAGAAAAGGGAAACGTTTATTCACATATTAATATGTATGTCATTAAAGTGGTGCACCACAAAACTAATTCTACAAAAGATATTACCAAGAAGTTGAAAAGAAAATTAAGTATGCAGTAACTGTTATTAATCCCTTCTTATTGTTCTTGACTTTCCAAGTGCTCCTTTTTTGAAGAACGTGGATCATAAAATGATTATTTAATAGATCTGTTGACAGATAGTGTTCACATTAGCAAATGCATTTAATTTTATTTTATAAAACAATTCCTGCAACACAGCTGGAAACCAGATATCAAATGAAATAAGCAACTATGAAAGACAAAGCATAAAAATATCATTCAATAGTCATGTGACATTTCATAAGCTAGTACAAATTCTCTCAACTCTCGTAGAAAGACGCTTGTCATTGTCAGGTGTGCAGATGTAAGAACGTATCTTTCCAAGTAATGAGCGTGTCGTTTTTGCGAAGCTTTCTACAAAGGAATGTCAATAGCGAGGATAATGGCCTCTTTTTTCCACCTAATGGCTCTCTTTTGTCAAGTGGCTGTCGCGCAGCTGGGTGCCCACGACGCATTATGTGCAGGTGGTCACTTAACAGTCTTACCGAAATATTTACGACACCAGTTTCCGCTACAGTGGCAGTCTCATATAGAAAATTTCACAAGTCAAGAATTTGCGTTACACATCTGTAGAAACAAAATCCTATTGATATAACAGTGTCCAAAAAATTTTCGTCGGCATTGTAATACATTCACGCATTTACACACATTTCATAATTCTTAAAGTACGATTCTTGGTTACCAAAAACCTTTTTCACAAACCAAAGCCCCTAACCACTACTCATTATTCCTTACCTTATTCGTCGACACTTCTTCAATATTTCATCACAACAGATACGTAGCATAATCAAATAACTCATATAGCATCAGCTTATTAATCATAAACATACCGCAACAGCATAATACACATAATCATCGTAATAATAACATCATAACACCTCAGTCAACTCTCAAAATCGTCGTAGCTTCCTCCAATAACTTCAAAACCTAAAGAAAATTCTCTGCTTATGTCAAAAGTGTCATCTGCCTCAAACATACTTTAAAAATCATGTTCCCATACCAAATACATCATTCAAAGCTCTCATAGTATCACAATGGTTCCGAAAAAATATGAACATTTCACAAAGTACAGACAAAATACAATTTCATAAGTGTGAAGTTATCCAACCGTGTAATTACGTAAACATCTGTCACTGATGTAGTAAAATAAATATTTGTCTCTCTCAGTTAAATGACCAGATAGCTGTGTAATTCTGTGTTAGAGAAATATGGTACCGATGTGTAAAGTTGTATAAGCAAATACCATATAAGCTACGGCTCCTTGTGCTTGCCATACACATGGTACACAAAGTAAGCGTGTACCCCCCTGAGGATTAATGTAATTATATCCTCAGGTGTTACAGATTACAGCAATGGAATGGAATGTATCATGGAAAACCTTTGTATCATTGTTCTTCAAAAATCTTTAAAAATAAGTGTTTTAAGAACAAAATTAATCACTCAAATACGTGTACTGTAGCGCTAAACTGTGCATCTCGTTGTAAAATAATCTCTGTGTAAGTGTCGTAGTTATCGTCCTCCGAAAGCTAAGTTCTGCAGAAGTCAATGTACTTACCTCATGATAAACGAAAGTGAAATGCTTTGCGTATAGATATCTTAGTTACTACGCATATTGCCATGATGAAATAGGTACTGTACTGTAACGTATTGTTGTGCTACAGAAAAGGCTGTCTCATTGTAACTATACCACAAAGTTACTACTAAAACATGTTTTCCTTTCCAGAAGAATTCAGAGAAACTGTGCATAAATAAAACAGATATAGTGCAAAAGCACAATGTAAATTGTGTCACACATTAGTAGCGTCATGATAAAATCGTGTAGCTATCAAAGAAACCAAATGCTAAGTCATTTTTAAACTCACAGAAAGTACTTCAAATAAAAAATGTCTTTTCAACTAAACCAAAATATTGCATTAAAATCTCATTAACATTATATGTTCTAAGTATGTAAGCCTTATAGTCGTTACGTAATCGTGCAACTAACAAGCAAGAATGCACAAACAACAACACTGTGTCGTCTGTTCACTATAACAATGCATTCGTAATCTCTGTTTAAAAATGTTCCCTAGGTTCTAGACTGGATAGATAACTTCAAAACATTGTTGCATCTTAACAGTTTCTCAGTGTGACAAAGCATACTAGAAATGTGAAGTGAAATGTTTTATGGCAAAGACAAAGTTAAAAAGCAGATTATCTTTCAATAAACGGTTTTACATGTGAAATGTGGTGTAAACCTTTACTCTTCCTAGTACGCAGAGTTTCAACTTCAACGCAATTATCATGTGGTATACGTCGGATTCTGTAAGGTCCATTGTAAACTAGAAAGAATTTGTGACTAAAGTGTTTCTTTTTATGTGACAATGAACGAGCTTTAATGAGAACTTTCTGACCAATATATAATTTCTTTGCATTTACTTTACCGTGCAATTTTCTCCTTTTGTCTGCAGCAGAATTTATATTTTTAATAGCCAAATCAATTATGTCTTTGTGTCGACGTTTACGTGTATTCGGAAAAGGTACAAGCTCTCTGATTCTGTTCGGTGGTTCTTTATTCTTCAGTACAAGAACTGGTGGTAAGGCAGTGGAGTCATGAGGCATTTCATTGAGCACGTTTTGAAATAAGTGTAAATATGCTGATGCTTTCTGTGACAAAAAAGTCTGCAAAGCTTATTGATTTCGTTCATTCAGACGGGTTACAATGTGGTGAGTACAATGAAATAAAAACAGATTTGATTTTATGGTTACGAAGCATGCGTGACCAAACAGCAGATCTGAATTGTGGTCCGTCATCTGAAATGACTTTACTAACGTGTCTAACTTCACGTAAGAAATTTTTAACAAAGGCGTTGGATACGGACCGTCCAGTGGCTTTACGTTTTTTTATTTGTTTCTTTTTTTTTTTTTTGTCATCAGTCTACTGACTGGTTTGATGCGGCCCACCACGAATTCCTTTCCTGTATTAAGCTCTTCATCTCAGAGTAGCACTTGCAACGTCCTCAATTGTTTGCTGAATGTATTCCTATCTCTGTCTTCCTTTACAGTTTTTGCCCTCTACAGCTCCCTCTAGTACCATGGAAGTCACTCCCTCATGTCTTAGCAGATGTCCTATCATCCTGTCCCTTCTCCTTATCAGTGTTTTCCACATATTCCTTTCCTCTCCGATTTTGCGTAGAATCTCCTCATTCCTTACCTTATCAGTCAACCTAATTTTCAACATTCGTCTATAGCTCTACATCCCCAATGCTTCGATTCTCTTCCGTTCCGGTTTTCCCACAGTCCATGTTTCACTACCATACAATGCTGTACTCCAGACGTACATCCTCAGAAATTTATTCCTCAAATTAAGGCCGGTATTTGATATTAGTAGACTTCTCTTGGCCAGAAATGCCTTTTTTGCCATAGCGAGTCTGCTTTTGATGTCCTCCTTGCTCCGTCCGTCATTGGTTATTTTACTGCCTAGGTAGCAGACTTCCTTAACTTCATTGACTTCGTGACCATCAATCCTGATATTAAGTTTCTCGCTGTACTCATTTCTACTACTTCTCATTACCTTCGTCTTTCTCTGATTTACTCTCAAACCATATTGTGTACTCATTAGACTGTTCATGCCGTTCAGCAGATCATTTAATTCTTCTTCAGTTTCACTCAGGATAGCTATGTCATCAGCGAATCATATCATTGATATCCTTTCACCTTGTATTTTAATTCCACTCCTGAACCTTTCTTTTATTTCCATCATTGCTTCCTCGATGTACAGATTGAAGAGTAGGGGCGAAAGGCTACAGCCTTTTCTTACACCCTTCTTAATACGAGAACTTCGTTCTTGATCGTCCACTCTTATTATTCCCTCTAGGTTGTTGTATATATTGTATATGACCCGTCTCTCCCTATAGCTTACCCCTAGTCTTTTCCAGAATCTCGAACAGCTTGCACCATTTTATTTTGTCGAACGCTTTTTCCATGTTGACCAATCCTATGAACGTGTCTTGATTTTTCTTTAGCCTTGCTTCCATTATTAGCCGTAACGTCAGAATTGCCTCTCTCGTGCCTTTACTTTTCCTAAAGCCAAACTGATCGTCACCTAGCGCATTCTCAATTTTCTTTTCCACTCTTCCGTATATTGTTCTTGTAAGCAGCTTCGATGCATGAACTGTTAAGCTGATTGTGCGATAATTCTAGCACTTGTCAGCTCTTGCCGTCTTCGGAATTGTGTAGATGATGCTTTTCCGAAAGTCAGATGGTATGTCGCCAGACTCATATATTCTACACACCAACGTGAATAGTCGTTTTGTTGCCACTTCCCCTAACGATTTTAGAAATTCTGATGGAATGTTATCTATCCCTTCTTCCTTACTTGACCGTAAGTCCTCCAAAGCTCTTTTAAATTCAGATTCTAATACTGGATCCCCTATCTCTTCTAAATCGACTCATGTTTCTTCTTCTATCACATCACACAAATCTTCACCCTCATAGAGGCTTTCAATGTATTCTTTCCACCTATCTGCTCTCTCCTCTGCATTTAACAGTGGAATTCCCGTTGCACTCTTAATGTTACCACCGTTGCTTTTAATGTCACCAAAGGTTGTTTTGTCTTTCCTGTATGCGGAGTCTATCCTTCCGACAAGCATATCTTTTTCGATGTCTTCAAATTTTTCCTGCAGCCATTTCGTCTTAGGTTCCCTGCTTTTCCTATATATTTCATTCCTCAGCGACTTGTATTTCTGTATTCGTGATTTTCCCGGAACATGTTTGTACTTCCTCCTTTCATCAATCAACTGAAGTATTTCTTCTCTTACCCATGGTTTCTTTGCAGCTACCTTCTTTGTACCTACGTTTTCCTTCCCAACTTCTGTGATGGCGCTTCTTAGAGATGCCCATTTCTCTTCAACTGTGCTGCCTACTGCGCTATTCCTTATTGCTTTATCTATAGCGTTAGAGAACTTCAAACGTATCTCGTCATTCCTTAGAACTTCCTTATCCCACTTCTTTGCGTATTGATTCTTCCTGACTAATGTCTTTACGTAACGGAGTGAAAGAAACAAATTTTGAAGTAAGTTCAACAGCGACTAGAACGTAGGAAAATCCATTAGATGTTGTGACAAGCGGTCCCAAGAGATCAACAGCAGCAAAATCTTTTAATTTGGAATGAATGATAGGAAACAATGGAGCACGATGCGAGACAGTAGATGGTTTCATCTTTTGACAAAGTTTACAAATTGCCAAGACTCTTCGAATTCTCTTTTCCATATTGTTAAAACAACAAGTCGTTCGAAGAATACGATAACATTTTCGTGGACCAAAATGTGCATAGCTGAAATGAATGTACCAAATGAGCTTATTAAAGAAATCGTCTGGAATGCAAAGTACCCATAGCTTGTCATCAACGGTGCAGCGTTTGAACAGTATGTTGTTTCTAACCAGATAATAATACCGAATCTGTGTGTGTCTTTTCATGCCATTTACTTTTGATGTCTTTCCAGATCGGATCTTTATCTTGTTCATGAGCAATGTCCTTTAAAGATGTGGTGATGAAGTTTTCAAAGGCGACTTTCTGAATGTAAAGAATATTGAAATTTTTCTCGAGGTTGCCTTCTGTGTTACTTTTCTCAAGCCCAGCCGGTGCGCGTGACAGTGCGTCCGCGACAATGTTCTCCTTGCCGGGAATGTAGACTATTGTGAAGTGGAATTATTGCAGAAACAATGCCCAACGTTTGAACCTGTCATGATTCAATTTTGAAGACATAAGAAATTTTAATGCACGATGATCACTGTATACTTTTACGTGCTTACCATAAAGAAAGAAACAGAATTTGTTAAATGCCCAAACGATAGCTAAAGCTTCTAATTCAGTAACGGAATAATTTTTTTCAGATTTTGCTAGCACTCGGCTAGCAAAAGCAATGGTTTTCTGAACGGTGGTGTCATTTTCTATGGCTTCTTGAAATAAATGGGCACCAAGACTGATTTTAGAAGAATCCGTGCTAAGGCAGAAATCTTGTGACAGATCTGGATGAGCTAGTATTGGCGCATTAAGTAGTGATTCTTTCAAAGAATTTAATTCCAACTACGCTTGTTCGTCCCAGTTCCAAATAGTATATTTTCCAGTGAGAGAACAAAGTTTTGGTGTAACTAGAATTTGCATATTGAGAAAACGACGGTAAAAATTTACGAGACCTAGAAAACTGCGGACTTGTTTTTTTGTGGATGGGACTGGAATGTCTCTGATTGCTGCTAACTTTTCAGGATCCGACGGAATGCCTTCAGAAGAAATAATATGTCCCAAAAACTTCACCTTTGTCCTACCGAATTCAGACTTTTACAAGTTATCTGTAATTCCAGATTCTACAAAAATATGTAACACGCTGTTGAGGATGCGATTATGTTGTTCCCATGAGGCTTCTGCTATCAGAATATCGTCCACATATAAGGTGATGTGACGTTTTAAGAGCTCAGGTAATATGGAATTTAGCCCGCGAGTGAATGCTGCCGAAGAAATGTTCAAACCAAAAGGAAGTTTCCGAAACTGATAACAAACGCTGAAACAAAGGAAAGCTGTGTATTTTCTACATTCTGGATGAAGTTCGATCTGATAAATGCTGGATCTGAGATCAATGGAAGCCAACACTTTTACACCATTAAAATTTTGAAGAAGTTCTTCCAACGTTTGTGGCCTGTCTGTTTCAGAAATAATGATAGTATTGATTTGTCTCGAATCTAAGACAAGCCTGATCGACCAATTTTTCTTCTCAACAACATGTAATGGATTTTTGTATGAACTTACTGCTGCCTCAATAATCCCTCGTCAAGCATAGATTGTATTTCTATTCTAACACGGTCCCTATAATGTGCTGGAGTTACATATGGTCTAACACAAAATTTAGTATGCTCACGAACACGAAATTGGTATTGAAATCCCTTGATTGTTCCTGTTTTGTGAGTAAAAACTGTGGAATGTGCTTGTAAAATCTCTAAAAGGTCCTGCCTATCAGTGTCATTACAATTCTCAATTGTTTGAATTTTATTCTGAATTAACTCATTAGTTTCAATTGTGCCATCGATATCATCCCTGTCAGTACTTGCAGAGCGACTGTTAGTGTCTAGTTCCGTAGTAAATTCCGAACTGTTGTCTAACAGAAGGTAAAGCCGATTTATTTCCTCGTCGTGATTTGAGAGCCAATCTTCAAATTTCAAAGCTATTGACTTACCTTCTTTCGCTAAACTTATTTCAGCATCGTGAAAGTTTAAGATTGCTTTGTATTCATTCAGAAAGTCTACTCCCAGTATAATTTCCGTCGACAATAATGGAACAATAAGAAAGTTCATAGAGAAGCTCTGGCTTTGCAAAATAATTCTAAGTTGGTTTGTTGGCGTACATCTATACCTTTTTCCAGTGACTGCACCTTGTAATTTAATCTTGCGTAACGGAATTGTGGGACAATCGTTGGATTTGTTGCATTTGCTAAAAGCTGTTTCACTAATTACTGAAATGGGACTGGCAGAGTCAAGTACTGCCGCAAATTTTACGTCATTTACTGTAAAGTGAATTACAGGATATGCAATATTGTCCTGTTTTACGTCGTGTTCCTGGAGTAAGATGTCCCTAATGTCTTCCATTTTTACGTAATTACTAGCTACGGTAGCTGCGTCGTCCGTTTCATAAGTACGTTTTGAGGCTGCCAGCGGTATGAGTCATTGCCTAACGTCTCTTTGTTGGCGCGCGTCGTTATTGGGATTTGGAGACCTAACTTCTACAAATTCACCTTGTCGAGAGGGCCCTGCTCTGTTTGAATCCCGCCAGTTCTGCTGCAATTCAGGTCGTCATGTTGGTAGATTCCATAGTTTCTTTCTTGTCAGTCACGTGGTGGAGAATTTCTCCCTGAATCGTAACTGCGCGCTGGACCGTTGCGTCTTAAGTTATTCTGTCTCCCTTGATAATAACTATTTTGGTTTCCATATTGTCTGTTTCTCTGATTGTCTCTGTGATAGTCATTACCGCGGAGAGGTGATCTTTACCTGTAATTATTACTACTCTGACAACGGTTGTCATACGGTTGGTGTCTGTTTTGGTCACGATTTACGTTGTACGAATAGCCTTGTCGTGTATTATTTCTGTCATCGCGGAGTTGTGACAAGTGTGACCTGTAATTGTTGTGCTCCTGTTTTCGCGTTCCGCGATTGTCAGTGTCAATTTCCAGTTCTTGTAAGAGTCCCTGAAAAGCTTCACTGTCGTCTTTGCATCGTCCTGCTAAGTAATCTGTCGTAAATGTTCAGGCAATTTGATTAAGCAAATGCGGATGAGTTCTGAGGGGCTGTACGGGTTTGAAAGATACTGATACTTATGCAACATGTCTTCGAAATATTTGACAAGACTTGAAAATTCAGATTGTTCGAAATGTTTCATCATTATAATGCTATGTTTCACTCGGTCTTGTGTGGCTTGAGACCAATATGCTGAGAGGAAGGCATGATAAAATTCTCCTTCACTGTGACAATCGTGAATGACCGATCGCATTCTTGCAGCTGCTTTATTTTCCAAGTATACACACATAAATTCTAATCTGTGCTCTAATGACCAGTTGGGGGAGAGACAATGAGAGAATTGATGAAGCCACGCTTGTGGATGAATGTCGTTGCCATAATTCTTAAATGTTTGAATTTACGTGTAGTAATGAACAGCTTATGGTCAAAATCATCGTGTCGGCGGGTAGCATATCGGTCATTGTTACGTCGTATCGGCGGTTCCATCTCAAAATTCGGTGCACCTTGCCAATTTCTTTCATAGTTTCCGAAATGCCCTTTGTTATTATTTTGTAGCTTTTCCGTATTTCTAAGTCCCTCTTCCCGTGATGGAGTGCGAGTGTCCTCTGAAATACTTAATTCTTGTATTACCCGTGTCAGCTCATCTTGTACTTCCTGGATTTCTCTTTGGTGTTGCGTATTATTTTGATTCTGATTTTGTTTGAATTTCCTAATTTGTTCGCACTCTTCTGTGTCATTCAGATCATCATCCACCTTTGCAGATAAGTTAATGAACTGATCCGAAAGTTCGGCTACTTTCTCCGATAGTGTACTTATTTCCTCAGTGTGTTTTTCTGAACCAAATTTCAGTGTCCATTTGTGTTGAAATCGTATCTACTTTGTCCTTTAAGTTTTGCTGAGTTTTTGCAAGTTGCGTAACCGAATCGGTAGATGCCACTGAGTCAAGTTTAGCTTGCGAGGTCTCGTTATTACTTGAACAATAGTCTGGAGTTCTTTTATGGCTGACTCGTGGTTCTGTAATGTATTTTCATGCCGCGAAAAAATAGGTTGGAAATGCTCACAAATTTGTGTTTTTACGTCATTACAGACTTTTTGACATTTCGATTCGATTTTATGCAACTCAGTAGTAAAACCTTCACGTGTTTGTTCAAGCGTATGTTCCACTGAGTCGAACTTTTGAAGCTTTTGTTCCATTGTGTCTAACTTCTGAAGATTTTGTTCCATTGTGTCTAACTTTTTAAGATTTTGTTCCAGTGTCTCTAACTTTTGAAGATTTTGTCCCATTTGTTTGTGATTTTGTTCAAGTGTTGTGTCTAACTGTTGTAGCCTTTGTCCCATTTGTTGCATTAACTGTAATAACAGTGCACTTGTGTCTGAAACATGTTCCTCAGTGCTATTTGGCAGTGCATTTGAACCGACAATATTCGCATTTTGAAAAACAGAAAATGTGTCTTGATTTATTTGAGGAAACGGTGAGGACGCAAAACCTGAATCTACAGTATTTGCAAGATTGTGTCCTGTCATTTCAGAATCCTGAGGTGAGCTGTTGCCGACCGATCGATCGATAATGCTTCCCTGTTCACTAATTGTTTCACTGCCTACACCATTATTTGCAGCCCGCTCCATTTCCCTATGCACAATTACCAAATTACTACTTTGAACATTAGTTAATTCATTACATGGTGGCGCTAACACACTGCTTTCGTGTTCACTGTCATTTCTCATTTTACTTTGGAGCCTACTATTACGTTTTTCGCACCCCATTATTGTCACAATATTTCACACGATAACACATAAAAGCACAATTTGAAGATCAAAAATAAGAGAACACATTAACATAGCACTGAAAATAATATCTAGTTAATTGCAAGCGCAGCTGCGAAATACTTGGTGCAAATCTACATGCATGCCACAACTGTTTTACAGTACAACAATGAAAGACTGCAACTACAAAGGAGATTATCTCTACAATTACGCGCTAGCAATAAACAATATCTACACTAATTACACAAACGACAATAAAAAATCAGAAGATTCCAGTGAGGTATCCTCGGCTAAGGGTCGACATATGAAACGTCCCCTTAGGAAAATTATACATGACTGTGCTTAAACCGACACACAATATTTTTAGTGCAACTCAATCTGATTTTCAAAAATCCCTACAAAAGAATGGCCCTATACCTTTCACAAATCACTTACCTCACCAAAAATCTTCGTTACTCGAACTACTGCAATACAGCGAGCGCCACTACTGCCAGCTAAATAAAAGATTCAAACTACGGAAGGCACTAACTACTGACAGTCATAGTTAGCAAATGAAAGATTTTAATAGAGAACAAACAATGTATTTACCTTAATAGTCATAACATCTATAGCAGTTCATGACATCCAGTCTTACAAATTTCAAAATTCCGCCATCTCTCTCCCCACATCCACCACTGCTGGCGGCTCACCTCCAACTGCGCAACGCTGCGCGCTGTTAACATCCATCTGCACAACACTACAATGGCGAGTATTACAACAATGCCAACCAGCCACTGACTTCACACAGCACAGCCAGTGATTTTTCACACAGAGCGCTATGTGGCGTTACCAATAAAACAACCTAAACAACCTACTTACACAAGCTTCCACAATGTTGCCAAAGACGTCTCTATGGCAAGTGTGAATGGATCACCAAATCGAGGCCTCACCTCGTTTTATAGCAAGCAAAGCGGAAACGGTATCTTCACACTCAGGGAATGGTCAAATTCCACTTGTGGAACCCTACCCTGAAGTTTCTCAGCCGGCCGCGGTGGTCTCGCGGTTCTAGGCGCGCAGTCCGGAACCGTGCGACTGCTACGGTCGCAGGTTCGAATCCTGCCTCGGGCATGGATGTGTGTGATGTCCATAGGTTAGTTAGGTTTAAGTAGTTCTAAGTTCTAGGGGACTAATGACCACAGCAGTAGAGTCCCATAGTGCTCAGAGCCATTTTGAAGTTTCTCACGCAGGATGAGTACACCAACACTGTCAAAATTTTAGCTGGTAATGCGACCCGCAAGCGTTTTGAAAAAAAAGTGTGAAAAAGTTACTCGTCTTTGCAGCACGGAGAACCGTTTATAACTGCAGTTAGTACGGCCCTTCCTGCCTAGCCTTCGAATCGGCCAATAAGCACACACAGCCGTGACGCAGCGCATCGTAGCACGACGTCCAATGTGACAAATGATTAATCGTTTGAATTACTTGCAGGTCATACAGACGGCTAAACCCTTGCAGATGTAACTGTTACACAAGTAACTGGCAGAGGATACAAAACCGGGGCAGTTTACGGTATTATATCGCAGACGACTTCAGTAAGTCACTACTTGTGTGTGAAATCTTGTGGGACGTAGCTGCTAAGGTCATCAGTCCCTAAGCTTACACACTACATAACCTAAATTATCGTTAGGACAAACACACACACCCATGCCCGAGGGAGGACTCGAACCTCCGCCGGGATCAGCCGCACAGTCCATGACTGCAGCGCCCTAGACCGCTCGGCTACACAACTTTCATTTGTTAATAAAGTATTTTATAACAATTCAACAAACTTTCGTTTGTTATTAAAGTATTTTATAACAATTCCTGCAGCACAGTTCTTATTATAATTTTTCATTAATGTATAATTCGATGGCTATGAAATCTTTCCCTCTTTATTCACTGTAGTAGTCAAAAAATGCCAAGTGTCTACTGTGTGAAGAAAACAGTTATTTTCCTTACAGCAGGAGCCCCAACAGAAGAAAAATTAATGCATTCATGGACGGACTGGAATGGAATAACAAATGATAGTGGCTGTTGTTTTGCATATGGTACTGCGCATCGAGCATATGGTTCAAATGGATCTGAGTACTATCGGACTTAACAACTGTGGTCATCAATCACCTAGAATTTAGAACTACTTATACGTAACTAACCTAAGGACATCACACACATCCATGCCCGAGGCAGGATTCGAACCTGCGACCGTAGCAGTCGCGCGATCCAGGACTGAGTGCCTAGAACCGCTAGACACTTAAATTTTTGGTACTATCTAGAATGTAGCTAAGGTGAGCCCTGTATATAAAGGGAGTAAGAGATCGGACACGCAAAATTACAGAGCAATACCCTTAACATCGGTTCCCTGCAAAATTATTTAAAATTTTATGATTTCTAGTGTAATAAATTTCCTTGAGAAGGAAAGCTTCTTTGGACAGATCAGAATGGATTTAAAAATAATCTCTCGTCGCAAACTCAGCATGCCTTTTCTTCTGCGAACCATGGATCAAGGGCAACCGACAGATACCATATCTCTACCGAGCGAGGTGGTGCAATGGTTAGCATTCTGGACTCGCATTCAAACCCGCAATCCGTTTCCCGTGACTTTCCAAAATCGCTTCTGGCAAATATCTGGATGGCCCCTTTAAAAGGGCACGGCCGACCTCCTTCCCCATCCTGCCCTAATCCAATTGGACCGATTACCTCGCTCGCTCTTTGGTTCCCACCCCCAAACCAACCAATTCATATCCCTAGATTTCCGTGAAGCGTTTGACACTGTGTCTTGTTGCATTGTGACAACGAAGATACGTTACTAACATAGGGAACTGGATCCCAGATATGAGAGCTGCTAGAAGACTTCTCAAGTACTAGAACCCTCGACAGCGAGGATTCGAGATTATCGTCTGGAGTGTCCCAAACAACTGGGATAGGTCCCCTATTATTCTCTACATATATATCTATGACACTGCGTGAAGAGTTTGACAGAACAATGAAAGACCTATATCGAAACAAGGCCCCGGGAGTAGACAACATTCCATTAGAACTACTGCCGGCCTTGGTAGAGCCAGGCATAACAAGACTATACCATCTGGTGATCAAGATGTAAGAGACAGGCCAAATACCCTCAGACTTCAAGAAGAGTATTATAATTCCAATACCTGATAAAGCAGGCGTTGACAGGATTGAAAAATACCTAATTGTCACTCGAACGGTCCACGGATATACTGTCGGTTCATAGTCTCACACCGAACTATCAGTTTAACAAATCACGGCTGCAAAATACTAAAAGGAATTTATTACAATGGAATGGAAAAACTGGTAGAAGCCGACCTCGGGGAAGATCAGTTTGGATTGCGTTGGAATAATGGAACACGTGAGGCATTGCTGACCCTACGTCTTATCTTAGAAGCCAGATTAAGAAAAGGCAAACCTACATTTCAAGCATCTGTAGACTTAGAGAAAGCTTTTGACAATGTTGACTGGAAAACTCTCTTTCAGATTTTGAAGGTTGCAGGGGTACAGTACAGGGAGCGAAAGGCTATTTCGAATTTGTACAAAAACCAGATGGCAGTGGTCGGGAAGGGAGTGAGACAGGGTTGTAGCCTCTCCCCGATGTTATTCAATCTGTATATTGAACAAGCAGTAAAGAAAACAAAAGAAAAATATTTGGAGTAGGAATTAAAATCCATGGAGAAGAAATAAGAACATTGAGGTTCACCGATGACATTGTAATTCTGTCAGAGACAGCAAAGGACTTGGAATAGCAGTTGAACTGAATGGACAGTGTATTGAAAGCAGTATATAATATGAACACCAAGAAAAGCAAAACCAGAATAATGAAATGTAGTCGAATTAAATACGGTGATGCTGAGGGAATTACATTAGGAAATGAGACACTTATAGTAGTAAATGAGTTTTGCTATTTGGGGAGCAAAGTAACTGATGATGGTCGAAGTAGAGAGGATAAAAAATGTTGACTGATAATGGTAAGGAAAGCCTCTCTGAAAAAGAGAAATTGGTTAACATCAAGTATAGATTTAACTGCCAGGAAGTCGTTTCTGACAGTATTTGTATGGAGTGTAGCCATGTATGGAAGTGAAACATGGACGATAAATTGTTTGGACAAAAAGAGAGTAGAGGCTTTCGAAATGTGGTGCTACAGAAGAATGCTGAAGATTAGATGGGTAGATCACATAACTAATGAGGAGGTATTGAATAAAATTGTAGAGAAGAGAAGTTTGTGGCACGACTTGACTACAAAAAGGGATCCGTTGGTAGGACATGTTCTGAGGCATCAAGGGATCACCATTTCAGTATTTGAGCGTAGCGTGGTGGGTAAAAACCGTAGAGGGAGACGAAGAGATGAATACACTAAGAAGATTCAGAATGATGTAGGCTGCAGTATTTACTAGGAGATCAAGAACCTTCCACAGGATAGAGTAGCTTGGAGAAATGCGTCAACACAGTCTCAGGACTGAAGACAATAACAACAACAACACGTATGATTTTCCGGACTGGGTGAGTAGCGATCTGCAGCTGTTTGCTGATGATGCTGTGATGTACAGAAAGCTGTCGAAGTTGAATAGTTGTACAAGGATGCAAGATGGCTTGGATAAAATTTCTAGTCTGTGTGATGAATGTCAGCTTGCTCTAAATGCAAGTAAATGCAGGTAATTAGTAGAAACGATCCCCTAATGTTCGAATATAGCATTAGTGTTGTTCTGTATAACACAGTCACAGTGGTTACGTATGTAGACGTCTCGTTGCAAAACGATGGGAAATCGAACAAGCATTTGAGGATTGTAGTAGAGAAGATGAATGGTCGAACTAGGCTAATTGTGAGAATTTTAGAAAAGCATGGTTTACCTGTAAAGGAGACCGCATATAGGACGCTGGTGCGACCCGCTCTTGAGTACTGCTAGACTGTTTTGAATCCTCAGCAGATCGTATTAAAGGAAGATATCCAAGCAATTCAAGGGCGGTCCGCTAAATTGTTTAGAAGCAGGGTCGATGAAGAAGGAAGGATTTGCGGAGATGCTTCGTGAACTCAAATGGGATTCCATGGCGTGAAGACGACTTTCTTTTCGAGGAACAGTATTGAGAAAAGTTAAAGAACAAGTGGTTGAAGCTGACTGCAGGACGATTCTACTACCGGCACATATATTTCACTTGAAGTCCACGAAGATAAGAGAAATTACGGCTCAAACGGCGACATATAGTTTTTTTTTCCCTCGCTCTATTTGCGAATCGAAAAAGAGATCAAAAAATGGGTCAAATAGTTCTAAGCATTATGGGACTTACCGTCTGATGTCATCAGCCCCCTAGACCTAAAACTACTTAAACCTAACATAAGGGCATCACACACATCCATGTCCGTGGCAGGATTCGAACCTGCGACCGTAGCATCAGCGCGGTTTCGGATTGAAGAGCCTAGAACCGCTTGGCCACGAACATGAGAAGAAATGTCTAGGCGTGAAGACGGGGTACACTTCACCACGTACCATATGGCAACCTGCGGAGTACGTATGTAGATGTACCTTTGTACACAACATATTTGTGCAAATAACCTTCGATGTACGTGGTTTCAGTTAATCTACACGTATCTGATTATCTGCAAGTGAGACTGATAGCAAAGAGTGGTTATCAATAACGCTCAGAATGGATTTCCCATGAAACAGTCACACAAAATAGTTGTGACATATCGTATGACATATTAGAAAAAAACACATCTACTAAATTTATAAGAAGTTTTTCTAGCGAATACTGCTTCCACTTTCCTCAGAAAAGTTCATTTAGGCCCCACAATTGTCTCTTACCTCGGGTCAGATAACTCACCTTCTCTCCGTTCGCACATCCCAGGTATGTAAACTGGTTCGCTTCATAGCCTGTAAAAAATCACTGCAACGCCGAATGCTCTATCTTATTTTACTCTCGCAAAATAAATTTATGTACTTTAAAAAAGTACGGTTCACTGAGATCTCAATGGCACAGGCCGTGACTGTCGGAGGTTTTACTGAATCTGTCCTTCACTAAATGCGTGAGGTTAAGCTTCATGAAATATTTATAAACGACAGAAATAAAGTATTCTGCAATTATACTGGATCCTTCAGTGAGACAACTAGCAAACTCGAACTAGCATGAAGTTTAACTTCCTCTCAACATTTTCATGTTCCTTAAAAATTACTTTTACACACAATATTTAATTTATGTAGTATTTACTCTTTCCTTTTTTTAATGAAATGCTATTCGCTAATTATGGTGGCAGGAAGCTAATTAGAATACTGAACATGCTACTAATAATTCACCCTCGACACCAACACGCAGGTATTTCCAGACTCAACGAAATCTTTACGCTACAATACATTGCAATTAACGCTTCCAACAAATAACACTAACTGGATGTTACTTTTTTCCACAAGTATCGTCACTCTAAGTATCTACCCTCAACTACACATTAGGGAGCATCTGCGACAAAAATTTATTCTGTGAGCAATTCGTCCGCCATCCAAGCTTCTCACCCTGCATAACACAATTCTGTCCCCCTCTCTGGCGAACAAATGCTACCAACCGGTCGCTGGCTTAGGGGTTTACTCAACTATATTACGGCCTCTGGTAGCAAAGTAATATGTATCACTCCTGTCTTGAGACGTGCAAAGATGCTGTTTGTTGTTGTTGTGGTCTTCAGTCCTGAGACTGGTTTGATGCAGCTCTCCATGCTACTCTGTCCTGTGCAACCCTCTTCGTCTCCCAGTCTACTGCAACCTACGTCCTTCTGAATCTGCTTAGTGTATTCATCGCTTGGTCTCCCTCCACGATTTTTACCCTCCACGCTGCCCTCCAATACTAAATCGGTGATCCCTTGATGCCTCAGAACATGTCCTACCAACCGATCCCTTTTTCTAGTGAAGTTGTGAAACAAACTCCTCTTCTCCTCAATCCTATTCAATATCTCGTCATTACTTATGTAATCTACCCATGTAATCTTCAGCATTCTTCTGTAGCACCACGTTTCGAAAGCTTCTATTCGCTTCTTGTCCAAACTATTCGTATTCCATATTTCAGTTCCGTACATGGCTACACTCCATACAAATCCCTTGAGAAATGACTTCCTGACACTTAAATCTCTAATCGATGTTAACAAATTTCTATTCTTCAGAAACGTCTTCCTTGCCTTTGCCAGTCTACATTTTATATCCTCTCTACTTCGACTATCATCAGTTATTTTGCTCCCCAAATAGCAAAACTCTTTTACTACTTTAAGTGTCTCATTTCCTAATCTAATTCCCACAGCATCACCCGATTTAATTCGAGTAGTTTCCATTACACTCGTTTTGCTTTTGTTGATGTTCATCTTATATACTACTTTCAAGACACTGTCCATTCCGTTCAGCTGTTCTTCCAGCTCCTTTGCTGTCTCTAACAGAATTACAATGTCATCGGCGAACCTCAAATTTTTTTTATTTCTTCTTCATGGATTTTAATACCTACTGGGAATTTTTCTTTTGTTTCCTTCCTGCTAGCTCAATATACAGATTGAGTAGCATCGAGGAGACGCTACAACCCTGTCTCACTCCCTTCCCAACCACTGCTTCCCTTTGATTTCCCTCGACTGTAACAACTGCCATCTGGTTTCTGTACAAATTAGAAATTGCCTTTCGCTCCCTGTATTTTCCCCTGCCACATTTAGATTTAGAAAGAGAGTATTCCAACCAACATTGTCAAAAGCTTTCTCTAAGCCTACAAATGCTACAAAAGTATGTTTGCCTTTCGTTAATCTATTTTGTAAGATATGTCGCAGCGTCAATATTGCCTCCCATGTTCCAACATTTCTACGGAATCCTAACTGATCTTCCCCGGGGTCGGCTTGTGCCAATTTTTTTCATAGCGACAAAGATTTCCAATAAACTGACAGATGTACCAAACAAACTGTCAGCTCACCTGTTACATCTTTCATAACCATTTCTTCTAATGCGTAAAGCTTTCGACTTTGTCTGAGGGTAGTTTTCCTCCAGGTCATCATATTTACTGTTCTTCGTCGAAAAGTAATAGAACTGTTTCTTTGTTGAGATATGTAGCTGATCATGATTGTTACAGCTTCACTCGAAAAATTATGACCTGATGCGTTATGAAGATCTTGACGCCTTTGAACTGTTGACTAACGGCTCCTTAGTAAGTGACTACTTCTGTTCATTAAAGTCCTCATAATATTGTGGTTCCCGTTTTCCGCCTTTGCATGTTCAGCCGAGATTTGCATTATTGCTTGTTGATATTGTGGTATTACCAGTGGTGGGGGTGCTGGTTAGTGTTTAACGTCCCGTCGACTACGAGGTCATTAGAGACGGAGCGCAAGCTCGGGTTAGGGAAGGATTGGAAAGGAAATCGGCCGCGCCCTTTCAAAGGAACCATCCCGGCATTCGCCTGAAACAATTTAGGGAAATCACGGAAAACCTAAATCAGGATGGCTGGAGACAGAATTAAACCGTCGTCCTTCCGAATGCGAGTCTAGTGTGCTAACCACTGCGCCACCTCTCTCCGAGGTATTACCACTCGGAACGTATGAAGTGCCTATCCAGCGCCTTTACCATACCAAAACCACACTGATCTTCACTTCCCTTTATCAATCTTCTGTACATGATTCCGGTCAGTGGCTTTGATTCATGGGTTGCCGCGCGGGATTAGCCGAGAGGTCTTGGGCGCTGCAGTCATGGACTGTGCGGCTGGTCCCGGCGGAGGTTCGAGTCCTCCTTATGCCATGAGTGTGTCAGTTTGTCCTTAGGATAATTTAGGTGACATAGTGTGTAAGCTTAGGGACTGATGACCTTAGCTGTTAAGTCCCATAAGATTTCACAAACATATGAACATTTTTCTGACTGTGAGATAGTTCTCCCACTTATCTGCAGTTGCTATTTTCGGGGTTGTCAGGATGATATTTTTCCATAAGTTGATGTTATGTTTACAGATTCATAGATTCTACAAATCATATTGGAACGGTCCTTTGCTTGCCACTTTTCCGAATAATTTTAAAAATTTCCAAGCGATGTTATCTACACTCCTGGAAATGGAAAAAAGAACACATTGACACTGGTGTGTCAGACCCACCATACTTGCTCCGGACACTGCGAGAGGGCTGTACAAGCAATGATCACACGCACGGCACAGCGGACACACCAGGAACCGCGGTGTTGGCCGTCGAATGGCGCTAGCTGCGCAGCATATGTGCACCGCCGCCGTCAGTGTCAGCCAGTTTGCCGTGGCATACGGAGCTCCATCGCAGTCTTTAACACTGGTAGCATGCCGCGACAGCATGGACGTGAACTGTATGTGCAGTTGATGGACTTTGAGCGAGGGCGTATAGTGGGCATGCGGGAGGCCGGGTGGACGTACCGCCGAATTGCTCAACACGTGGGGCGTGAGGTCTCCACAGTACATCGATGTTGTCGCCAGTGGTCGGCGGAAGGTGCACGTGCCCGTCGACCTGGGACCGGACCGCAGCGCCGTACGGATGCACGCCAAGACCGTAGGATCCTACACAGTGCCGTAGGGGACCGCACCACCACTTCCTGGCAAATTAGGGACACTGTTGCTCCTGGGGTATCGCCGAGGACCATTCGCAACCGTCTCCATGAAGCTGGGCTACAGTCCCGCACACCGTTAGGCCGTCTTCCGCTCACGCCCCAACATCGTGAAGCCCACCTCCAGTAGCGTCGTGACAGGCGTGAATGGAGGGACGAATGGAGACATGTCGTCTTCAGCGATGAGAGTTGCTTCTGCCTTGGTGCCAATGATGGTCGTATGCATGTTTGGCGCCGTGCAGGTGAGCGCCACAATCAGGACTGCACACGACCGAGGCACCCAGGGCCCACACCCAGCATCATGGTGTGGGGAGCGATCTGCTACACTGGCCGTACACCTCTGGTGATCATCGAGGGGACACTGAATAGTGCACGGTACATCCAAACCGTCATCGAACCCATCGTTCTACCATTATTAGACTGGGAAGGGAACTTGCTGTTCCAACAGGACAATGCAAGTCCACATGTATCCCGTGCCACCCAACGTGCTCTAGAAGGTGTAAGTCAACTACCCTGGCCAGCAAGATCTCCGGATGTGTCCCCCATTGAGCATGTTTGGGACTGGATGAAGCGTCGTCTCACGCGGTCTGCACGTCCAGCACGAACGCTGGTCCAAGTGAGGCGCCAGGTGGAAATGGCATGGCAAGCCGTTCCACAGAACTACATCCAGCATCTCTACGATCGTCTCCATGGGAGAATAGCAGCCTGCATTGCTGCGAAAGGTGGATATACACTGTACTAGTGCCGACATTGTGCATGATCTGTTGCCTGTGTCTATGTGCCTGTGGTTCTGTCAGTGGGATCATGTGATGTATCTGACCCCAGGAATGTGTCAATAAAGTTTCCCCTTCCTGGGACAATGAATTCACGGTGTTCTTATTTCAAATTCCAGGAGTGTATTTCTGCCGGTTCATTAGACCCCTTGTCTTTTAGAAGCTGTGTTAATACTGTCTCCCTGATGCCTTCCACGTGTATTCTCATTTCTGATAATTGGTTGAAACCCTCAGCTGCCGACAGGTGTTGTTGATATACCTCGATGGGGACAGCTGAAAATGTGTGCCCCGACTGGGACTCGAATCCGCAATCTCCTGCAGACGCTGTATCCATCTGAGTCACCGAGTCACCGAGGACGCACGACTACAGGAACTTAGCCCGTGCACGCTGCCGTGGGATATATATATATATATATATGGTGTTTCAAAAATGACCGGTATATTTGAAACGGCAATACAAACTAAACGAGCAGCGATAGAAATACACCGTTTGTTGCAATATGCTTGGGACAACAGTACATTTTCAGGCAGACAAACTTTCAAAATTACAGTAGTTACAATTGTCAACAACAGATGACGCTGCGGTCTGGGAAACTCTATAGTACGATATTTTCCACATATCCACGATGCGTAGCAATAATATGGCGTAGTCTCTGAATGAAATTACCCGAAACCTTTGACAACTTGTCTGGCGGAATGGCTTCACATGCAGATGAGATGTACTGCTTCACCTGTTCAATTGTTTCTGGATTCTGGCGGCACACCTGGTCTTTCAAGTGTCTCCACAGAAAGAAGTCACAGGGGTTCATGTCTGGCGAATAGGGAAGCCAATCCACGCCGCCTCCTGTATGTTTCGGATATCCCAAAGCAATCACACGATCATCGAAATATTCATTCAGGAAATTAAAGACGTTGGCCGTGCGATGTGGCCGGGCACCCTCTTGCATAAACCACGAGGTGTTCGCAGTGTCGTCTAAGGCAGTTTGTACCGCCACAAATTCACAAAGAATGTCCAGATAGCGTGATGCAGTAATCGTTTCAGATCTGAAAAATGGGCCAATGATTCCCTTGGAAGAAATGCCGGCCCAGACCAGTACTTTTTGAGGATGCAGGAACGATGGGACTGCAACATGGGGCTTTTCGGTTCCCCATATGTGCCAGTTCTGTTTATTGACGAAGCTGTCCAGGTAAAAATAAGCTTCGTCAGTAAACCAAATGCTGCCCACATGCATATCGCCGTCATCAATCCTGTGCACTATAGAGTTAGCGAATGTCTCTCGTGCAGCAATGGTAGTGGCGATGAGGGGTTGCCGTGTTTGAATTTTGTATGGATACAGGTGTAAACTCTGGCGCATGAGACGATACGTGGACGTTGGCGTCATTTGGACCGCAGCTGCAACATGGCGAATGGAAACCCGAGGCCGCTGTTGGATCACCTGCTGCACTAGCTGCGCGTTGCCCTCTGTGGTTGCCTCACGCGGTCCCCCTACCTTTCCAGCACGTTCATCCGTCACGTTCCCAGTCCGTTAAAATTTTTCAAACAGATACTTTATTATATCGCTTTTCGGTCGTTTGGTTACATTAAACCTCCGTTGAAAACTTCGTCTTGTTGCAACAACACTGTGTTCTATTCGGTGGAATTCCAACACCAGAAAACTCCTCTGTTCTAAGGAATAAACCATGTTGTCCACAGCACACTTGCACGTTGTGAACAGCACACGCTTACAGCAGAAAGACGTCGTACAGAATGGCGCACCCACAGACTGCGTTGTCTTCTATATCTTTTACATCACTTGCAGCGCCATCTGTTGTTGAAAATTGTAATTACTGTAATTTCGAAAGTATGTCCGCCTGGAAATGTACTGTTGTCCCAAGAATATTGCAACAAACGGTGTATTTCTATCGCTGCTCGTTTATTTTTTATTGCCGTTTCAAATATACCGGTCATTTTTGAAACACCCTGTATTTGGTACATAACATTACGTAGATTGTGAGCAGCTGGGAACGTGGGTCTCACGGGAAGCGTGCAAGGAATAAGTACCGGCAGTCGCCGTATCGATCTGTGTCCTCGGTGGCGCAGACGGATAGAGCATCTGCCATGTAAGCAGGAGATCCCGGGTTTGAGCCCCGGTCGGGACACTCATTTTCAGCTGTCCCCGTCGAGGTATATCAACGACACCTGTCGGCAGCTGAAGGTTTCAAGTAATTATCATATATTCTAGAGAAGCTGCACGCTCATCAATGGTATATGTTCTTTCGCGAACAGTTACTCTCTTCATCTATACACAGGGTGGTGCATTGATAGTGCCTGGGCCACATATCCCACGAAATAAGCATCAAACGAAAAAAATTACTAAAAACGAAACTCGTCTAGCTGGAATACGGTAACCAGATGGCGCTATGGTTGTCCCGCTGGATGGCGCTGCCATAGGTCAAATGGATATCAACTGCGTCTTTTAAAATACGAACCCCCATTTTTATTACATCTTCATGTAGTATGTAAAGAAATATGAATGTTTTAGCTGGACCACTTTTTTCGCTTTGTGATAGATGGCGCAGTAATAGTCACAAACGTATAAGTACGTGGCATCACGTAACATTCCGCCAGTGCGGACGGTATTTGCTTCGTGATACATTAACCGTGTTAAAATGGACCGTTCACCAATTGCGGATAAGGTCGATATCGTGTTGATGTATGGCTATTGTGACCAAAGTGCCCAATGGGCGTGTGCTATGTATGCTGCTCGGTATCCTGGACGACATCTTCCAAGTGTCCGGACCGTTCGCCGGTCCAACTAAAACATTCACATTTCTTTACGTACTACGGGAATATGTAATAAAAATGAGGATTCCTATTTAAAAAAAAACTGTTGATATCCGTTTGACGTATAACAGCGCCATCTAGCAGGCCAACCATAGCGCCGTCTGGTTTCCCCTTTCAAGCTAGACAAGTTTCGTTACTTGTATTTTTTTTTCGTTTCACGCTTATTTCGTGAGATATTTGGCCCGGTCACGATCAATGGCCACCCTGTATATTCTCATTTCTTCTTCTAATAAGTCATCAGATAATTCGTGCACTCATAAACGCCTCTAACGTGCTCTTTCCAAAAAGCTGTTGTGTCTTCTATGTTCAGCAATTTAATTCTTACAATTTATTGTTAAGCAATACTCTCCTGTTTATGCACATTTCAATTACTAATTACATCGTATTAACAAAATCATTTCACGTGTGTCGAACGTCCTATGAATCAGATACTTGCAACGTACAAAAGTAAATCACTGTAAGAATATTTCTCTACAATTAAAATGTGCATATTGTATATGCCAACAGCATTTACGTTTTTCAGTGGTTTGGGTGTAAATTTTATCCAGATATATTTTTATATATTTCTTAATACGACTCTACGTTCAGAATAATTACAGCTTCATTGAATAACGACGATGAAACATTACCTAGAAATTCTCAAGTTAAACGCTAGTCATTAAACATAAGCTGACTTCTCTGATCTCAAATGAAGCTTTCAATTTAAGACCTAATATATTAATTATTATCCCTTCTACGTCTCAAATTTGTATAAACCGATCGAATCCTTAGCTATCTATCTTGCAAGCAAGCAGCATTCACTTTTTGTTCCAATTTATTCTGATTCAGTAATGGTAGATGTAACAATCACCTTAATGAATTTGTTCGTGGGTCCTTGTTGGAACCATCTAGCACTAAGAGTTCTCAATCAATTCCAGCAACAGTTTCACGAAGTCAATGGAAATTTGTGAATCCTCACTCTCAGAAAATAGTGGAGTGAAGTTTGGAATGTGGAATAATTGAGCCAGTGAGGGCATTTCATGAGTCCTTCATGGCTAGTTCAGTTGTAAAAACAGTGCTCCAGAAACGGAAGGTGGCAGATTGATGTTCTGATGCAGAAGTTATATTTATTCTGAGTTTGAAAACGTGATAACTTACCCTATAATGCATATTGCTAAACTGTAACCTCCTTTGTGCCGTGTGAGTAGATTGGCAGACATGAAATTATAAAACAAAGGAATTTACCCTGTTGGAAAGTGATCATACACCATCAACGAAATGTTACCGTTGCAAATATGTTTCAGGAAACTGTTAATAAAACACGCCCAGACTGCATTCCATGACTGGTTTTACTGGTAGACCATCATCTGGGAAATACATTGTACCACCAGGGTCATAGTACAAAATATGTCTTGATGCCCTAGAGCCATCAACCCTTGTATCAATATTAAACCCATCTCATATAACAATTGTCGTCGGTGCATGAAAAGCATCAGATATTGCTGTGTACGTTGGTTATTCCTATCCGAAATTGTTGTTTTAGTACAAGTAAACTCACTGAAAACGGAATAAAACTAGAACAAGTCATAATAAACTATAATATTCATAAAATATCATCTTATTCCTTTAGTACCCAGTTTGAGGAGTGGTTGGCGCTAGAGCAAGTAACATCATTTCTCCAACCTTCATGTGTTTGTGCTGTTACCTTCACTTCCCTGTAGGAGTTGCATCTGACAGCTTTTTTAATTTGATGTATGTACTCGTACTTTAATCGCGGTTTTCGTCTAGTTCCATTAACATATGCGTGTACTTTTGGTCTGAGGAATCCATCATGTGTCAACAGATGCATAACAATTCGAAATTTTCTTTTTACAATAGTGTTCCATAAACATCTCTTCTCCTGAGTTGTCTCAAGAATGTCTTCATTCTTGATCTTATCGATTTTAAGAATGGTCTTGTAATATCATATCTCTAAAGAATTTGTTTGCTTTCCTCATTCCCCAGAGTTAAGGTCCCATGGCCATATGATACTACACTTCGTATGTAAAGTTTCAGAAACCTAGTCCTTATTTTTGAGATAACTGTTGTGCTCTTTTTGTTGATGACACAAAATATCACTCATGTCTTACACTCGTTGATGTTCACGTTATATTCCTTCCCCATCACTTCATACATTTTCAGTAACATTGCTTGGAATCTCCACTTTTGGCTGTAACCCCTTTTCTTATAGAAGCTATGACATGGTCAAGTCTGATAAATATAAAAGTGTGATCATGACAAACGAATTTCATATTAGAACAGATACATCATCGGGATATCTATTCCTTATCCATATATTACTACACCTACTTCTGGCTTTCCCCAACTGTTACAAGTAACTTCTCTATGTAGATTACTGACAGGGTATATCTTTGCTGTACTCGTTTCTGAATTTGTACTACTTCTTGTGCTGTGCCTCCACCAGATACATGTGCCTCTTATGTATGTAAATTTGTAAAATGTTATGAGGTTATATTTAGTCACTGCAAATTCTGCAGAAACTAATCCTGAAATATTACATTTAAGAGGGGTAGGACATCAAACAGGCCGACCTGGAGCAGGAGAGGCACCATAGGACTTTATGATTTCCACTGTCTATACATTTACAAATAAATTCATAAGACTGTCTGCATGACCAGGAAGGTTTCAGGATTCACACCGATAGCAGTGGAAGTTCAAAAACATAAGAAAACCAAATATTTTACATGTGAAATTTCATCATTTTTTCACTTACTACTGGCTGTATTTGTTTCTATATGTACACTTTTCTTCATAAGTAAGAGAGATACTTCGATGAACTTTTCACAACATGCAAACCATACTTACAGGTGTATGAAACTATAGAATTTATTTAACTTATGAAGAAATGAATGAGCTGTTACATTTTAAGCGTCATGTTTAGAAAAAAAAACAATTTTACCCAGTTTTTGATAGATTTGGAAAGTTCTAGAGTTTCATATGCCTGAAAGTATACAAAATTCATCAAAGAATCTCTCTTGCTTTTGAAGAAAAGTGTACTTATAGCCTCAAATGCAGTCAATAGTATGTGAACAAATAAAGAAATTTCACATGTAAAAAAAAAAAGATTTCTTATGTGTCTGAACTTCCACTGCTATGAGTGTGAATCCTGAATTCTTCCTGGTCATGCTGACAAAGTTGTACGAATTTACTTATAAAAGTAAAGGCAGTGGAAACTAAAATTTCCTGCTCGAGATCGGCCCATTTGACATCCTGCCCTGCTTAAAGGCTCTGAATCAGGTAAGATATCCTAAATGTCTTGAGATCCAGTTGTTTATGGTGCTTGTACAGGTACATACAAAGAGTTTGTAAGCTCAGCTGGATGTTGAGAGATGTGACTGAAAGTTTAATGAGCCAGACCAGCCATCATTCTTATTAAAGAGTACCTAAAGAAAACAATATAGATGTTTTTAGTCTACCTTTTACAAGGAATAAATCGTGTAGGAAAACTATGTCTGTGCTTTGCATTACATTTTATATGATCCCATTTAAGACCAGAAAAGGAATAATTCATGGATGTTTTGAAATAAAAAGTAATACACAAATCTATTTTAAATGAAGTTTATTTTCCTTTTGAAGTTTGCACACAGTGTAGAATAGTGAAGAGAATGTTGACAGAGTAGAGAGGCTGGTGTAATACAGACTACAACACAACAGTAGAGATATGTAGTAGTGACGCAGCCAGGGTTAGGTGGTGCACAGCAGGGAAGGCTAGATGCCAGGCGTCTCTGTTGCTGTCTGTTGTTGGCGTCTACAGGTGAGAGCGGTGGTTGATGATGAGTCGGCTCACGAAAGGCAACAGCGTCTTCATACTCAGTCCATCCAACGCATTCTCAATGACCTCACGAGCTTTGTCCTCGATGGCGTCGAGGATGACGCCATGGAAGAGCCCCGTTACGATGTCAGCGAGGATGTTGTCGAGCAGGTCCAGCCCGATGCCCTCTATGTGAATGTCGAGCGTCCTGCCGGAAAAAGGAAGGCCATAGTGAACTATTTGTTTCAAGAAGAACTTGGCAGTGAGAGCTGTCCACACTTCAAGGCAGTACAGTAGTAGATTCAGTTGTCTGGTAAGCCAAATGATGAACGATTGAACAGCACTAGAACAAAGCACCTTGACATTACTGACGAAAATGTAAGAGCCTGATCAGATCACGTTTTGTGAAAAATACGTGTCATGCAGCCGCGACAGAGAAATTATATAAAAAATTGACAAAAAACAGTGCACACAATGGCAATAGAAAGAGAGGTAAATGAGGGACACACAAAAGGAAGGAAAATTTGAGCACAGTAACATATATCTAAGTCTACACATATATTCTACAAGCCAGCATACACTGCCTGGTGGACGGTACCCTGTAGTACAGCTAGTAGCTTCCTCTCCAGTTAGACTTGCACATAAAGTGAGGGAAAAACGACTGTCAATAGACCTCCATTTTTTTTTTTTTGGTCATCAGTCTACTGACTGGTTTGATGCAGCCCGCCACGAATTCCTTTCCTGTACTAACCACTTCATCTCAGGTTAGCACTTGCAAACTACGTCCTCAATTATTTGCTTGACGTATTCCAATCTCTGTCTTCCTCTACAGTTTTTGCCCTCCACAGCTCCCTCTAGTACCATGGAAGTCATTCCCTCATGTCTTAGCAGATGTTCTATCATCCTGTACCTTCTCCTTATCAGTGTTTTCCACATATTCCTTTCCTCTCCGATTCTGCATAGAACCTCCTTATTCCTTACCTTATCAGTCAACCTAATTTTCAACATTCGTCTATAGCACCACATCTCAAATGCTTCGATTCTCTTCGGTTCCGGTTTTCCACAGTCCATGTTTCACCGCCATACAATGCAGTACTCCAGACGTACATCCTCAGAAATTTCTTCCTCAAATTAAGGCCGGTATTTGATATTAGTAGACTTCTCTTGGCCAGAAATGCCTTTTTTGCCATAGCGAGTCTGCTTTTGATGTCCTCCTTGCTCTGTCCGTTATTGGTTATTTTACTGCCTAGGTAGCAGAATTCCTTAACTTCATTGACTTCGTGACCATCAATCCTGATGTGAAGTTTCTCGCTGTTCTCATTTCTACTACTTCTCATTACCTTCGTCATTCACCGATTTACTCTCAAACCATACTGTGTACTCATTAGTATGATCATTCCGTTCAGCAGATCATTTAATTCTTCTTCACTTTCACTCAGGATAGGAATGTCATCAGCGAACCGTATCATTGATATCCTTTCACCTTGTATTCTAATTCCACTCCTGAACCTTTCTTTTATTTCCATCATTGCTTCCTCGATGTACAGATCGAAGAGTAGTGGCGAAAGGCTACAGCCTTGTCTTACTCGCTTCTTAATACGAGCACTTCGTTCTTGATCGTCCACTCTTATTATTCCCTCTTGGCTGTTGTACATATTGTATATGACCCGTCTCTCCCTATAGCTTACCCCTACTTTTTTTCAGAATCTTGAACAGCTTGCACCATTTTATATTGTCGAACGCTTTTTCCAGGTCGACAAATCCTATGAACGTGTCTTGATTTTTCTTTAGCCTTGCATCCATTATTAGCCGTAGCGTCAGAATTGCCTCTCTCGTGCCTTTACTTTTCATAAAGCCAAACTGATCGTTACCTAGCGCATTCTCAATTTTCTTTTCCATTCTTCTGTATATTATTCTTGTAAGCAGCTTCGATGCATGAGCTCTTAAGCTGATTGTGGGATAATTCTCGCACTTGTCAGCTCTTGCCGTCTTCGGAATTGTGTGGATGATGCTTTTCCGAAGTCAGATGGTATGTCGCCATACTCATAGATTCTACACACCAACGTGAATAGTCGTTTTGTTGCCACTTCCCCTAATGATTTTTAGAAATTCTGATGGAATGTTATCTATCCCTTCTTCCTTATTTGACCGTAAGTCCTCCAAAGCTCTTTTAAATTCAGATTCTAATACTGGATCCTCTATCTCTTCTAAATCGACTCCTGTTTCTTCTGCTATCACATCAGACAAATCTCCACCCTCATAGAGGCTTTCAATGTATTCTTTCCACCTATCTGCTCTCTCCTCTGCATTTAACAGTGGAATTCCCGTTGCATTCTTAATGTTACCACCGTTGCTTTTAATTTCACAAAAGGTTGTTTTGACTTTCCTGTATGCTGAGTCTGTCCTTCCGACAATCATATCTTTTTCGATGTCTTCACATTTTTCCTGCAGCTATTTCGTCTTAGCTTCCCTGCATTTCCGATTTATTTCATTCCTCAGCGACTTGTATTTCTGTATTCGTGATTTTCCCGGAACATGTTTGTACTTCCTCCTTTCATCAATCAACTGAAGTATTTCTTCTCTTACCCATGGTTTCTTCGCAGCTACCTTCTTTGTACCTATGTTTTCCTTCCCAACTTCTGTGATGGCCCTTTTTAGAGACGTCCATTCATCTTCAACTGTGCTGCCTCCTGCGCTATTCCTTATTGCTGTATCTATAGCGTTAGAGAACTTCAAACGTATCTCGTCATTCCTTAGAACTTCCGTATCCCACTTCTTAGCGTACTGATTCTTCCTGACTAATGTCTTGAACTTCAGCCTACTCTTCATCACTACTATATTGTGATCTGAGTCTATATCTGCTCCTGGGTACGCCTTACAATCCAGTATCTGATTTCGGAATCTCTGTCCGACCATGATGTAATCTAATTGAAATCTTCCCGTATCTCCCGGCCTTTTCCAAGTATACCTCCTCCTCTTGTGATTCTTAAACAAGGTATTCGCTTTTACTAGCTGAAACTTGTTACAGAACTCAATTAGTCTTTCTCCTCTTTCATTCCTCCATATGAGCCCTAATTTCTCGGACCTTATCTGCGCGGTCGTTACGTGCAACGTATGTTGTTGGCACTAGAATGGTCGTGAGTTCAGCTTCAAATTACGGTTCTCTAAATTTTCTCAGTAGTGTTTCTCGATAACAACGACGCCTTCTATCCATTCACGCATCTCTGGGAGATTTTCATGTTGGTCGAACCTACCGGTATGTAAAGTATGTATGTAAAATTGTAAACGGATCCTATCCAAGGCTCGACATACGTTGACTACCAAGAATAATGGAGATGTAACCCTTGTGCGCAATTCCTGGTCAAGCCACTCACAAGGACAATTATAAATTAAAAATGACTGGGTCGCCAACAGCCCAAGCCGTTATTAACCATTTAAGAAAAGACCAAACACGAAATTACCAGTTTCATTAAATTAAGAATTTAATTATAAGAATGCAAATATTTTGGTGAAACTAACAAGATGAATTGCGTTCTACGTCACATATCAATTACCTTAACTAAATGTGACAATTTCTTAATTTTGACACAGTACACCGTTCACTTTGATTTTTTTTTCCATTTTTGTTCATCATAAGCAAGGAGATTAACTTTAAAAAAATCAGGAAATAAAGAATTAATTTAAAAACTGGCATCAATGAGAAAGATAAAGGACGCAGAGTTTATCTTTTACGGGAGCACATTTATTTCATTACTGAATTTGATGCACATCGTATGAATACACATGACTGGTGCCTGAATAAAATAGTTTAACTAAATAATTCGGAAAAAATGTAGAATCGCGCAATTAAAAAGGGAAAACACACAAAAGGTAAGTGGAATGCAATAATTCAATCATTCCATCTACGTACCCACGACTGTCCCAAAGGAACAAAGCAACTCCCACACTGTTAATTTCAACCACCATCACCCCCAATTTTTAACAAAATGATTATACCACATTCCGAAAAATACATAAGTACATATGCTTCAGTTAAGCTGGAGTACTTGAACATGCCATGAATTTAACATAGGGAAGGTGTAATTCGAGCTACTTCGTGTCAGCAGAAACCCTCTTTGGCAGCTACAGACTGCACTCACCAACCGCTAGCTGCAGAGTGTCCTTTCTCATCCGAGCTTCGCCTAACTACTGGTGCAACGGAAGCTATCAGAGGGGTAGGCTTCCGCTACCGACGCTGCTAGATTTCTTACCGGTGAAACGTGTTTGTGGAGTCGCTTCATAAGAATCTTGTCTCACTGGATTCTGTGCATGCTATTCTGTCCACGGCCTGATTGCGGTTTAATTTATTAACTCTCCCAGAAAGACTGAGCAGTCAAACTAAGGCTTATTAAATGATATTATGTTTGATTTTTTTGTGTTCCATAGGAAATCATGTCCTGTATTTATTACGTTTTCCCCTCTACCGTACCATATGTGTGCGTGTATGTGACTGAATGAGTTTTTACGAGTGGTTTCGGGTTTCCTTTGTGAGGGAAGCTGAGTTGATTGTCGTCTGATAGGAGCAGGTGATGTTTGCTTCTCGTTTGGAGGATAGCACAGGATGACCAACTTAGGATCCCAGTACCTGGTCAGAGAGGTTTACCCCGTTTAGTCTGCGGTTGGTATCGTGTTGAAGCTGCATGGGCAGCTGTACCTGTACACGCCATCCAAGCTCTGTTTGACTCGATGCCCAGGCGTATCAAGGACGTTATTACGGCCAGAGGTGGTTGTTCTGGGTACTGATTTCTCAGGATCTGTGCACCTAAACTGTATGAAAATGTAATCACATGCTAGTTCTACACTCCTGGAAATGGAAAAAAGAACACATTGACACCGGTGTGTCAGACCTACCATACTTGCTCCGGACACTGCGAGAGAGCTGTACAAGCAATGATCACACGCACGGCACAGCGGACACACCAGGAACCGCGGTGTTGGCCGTCGAATGGCGCTAGCTGCGCAGCATTTGTGCACCGCCGCCGTCAGTGTCAGCCAGTTGGTCGTGGCATACGGAACTCCATCGCAGTCTTTAACACTGGTAACATGCCGCGACAGCGTGGACGTGAACCGTATGTGCAGTTGACGGACTTTGAGCAAGGGCGTATAGTGGGCATGCGGGAAGCCGGGTGGACGTACCGCCGAATTGCTCAACACGTGGGGCGTGAGGTCTCCACAGAACATCGATGTTGTCGCCAGTGGTCGGCGGAATGTGCACGTGCCCGTCGACTTGGGACCGGACCGCGGCGACGCACGGATGCACGCCAAGACCGTAGGATCCTACACAGTGCCGTAGGGGACCGCACCACCACTTCCCAGCAAATTAGGGACACTGTTGCTCCTGGGGTATCGGCGAGGACCATTCGCAACCGTCTCCACGAAGCTGGGCTACGGTCCCGCACACCGTTAGGCCATCTTCCGCTCACGACCCAACATCGCGCAGCCCGCCTCCAGTGGTGTCGCGACAGGCGTGAATGGAGGGACGAATGGAGACTTGTCGTCTTCAGCGATGAGAGTCGCTTCTGCCTTGGTGCCAATGATGGTCGTATGCGTGTTTGGCGCCGTGCAGGTGAACGCCACACTCAGGACTGCATACGACCGAGGCACACAGGGCCAACACCCTGCATCATGGTGTGGGGAGCGATGTCCTACACTGGCCGTACACCTCTGGTGATCATCGAGGGGACACTGAATAGTGCACGGTACATCCAAACCGTCATCGAACCCATCGTTCTACCATTCCTAGACCGGGAAGGGAACTTGCTGTTCCAACAGGACAATGCAAGTCCACATGTATCCCGTGCCACCCAACGTGCTCTAGAAGGTGTAAGTCAACTATCCTGGCCAGCAAGATCTCCGGATGTGTCCCCCATTGAGCATGTTTGGGACTGGATGAAGCGTCGTCTCATGCGGTCTGCACGTCCAGCACGAACGCTGGTCCAACTGAGTCGCCAGGTGGAAATGGCATGGCAAGCCGTTCCACAGGACTACATCCAGCATCTCTACGATCGTCTCCATGGGAGAACAGCAGCCTGCATTGCTGCGAAAGGTGGATATACACTGTACTAGTGCCGACATTGTTGCATGCTCTTTTGCATGTGTCTATGTGCCTGTGGTTTTGTCAGTGTGATCATGTGATGTATCTGACCCCAGGAATGTGTCACTAAAGTTTCCCCTTCCTGGGACAATGAATTTACGGTGTTCTTATTTCAATTTCCAGGAGTGTATAATGTCATTGGCTAACCTCAAAGGCAGGTTGTGCAATACAACTGACAGTTCCACAGCATTACAACTTTAAGGAATAACATTTTTTTATTAATTTTGCAAGTAAAATTTTATTTAAAAACCAAAAATTTTAGCACTCCTTTTGTTACCCTTTTCTTAGAACGAAAATGAAAAGAAACCTTGCACAACTGCGACCAAACAAATATCGAAAAATACCGGTTATTCAGAACTAAAGTAGAGATATCGATTTTAATCGGTCGACTTTTCCCATCCCTTGCCATCATTTGTTAAAACTTGAATGGCTTTCGTACTACGTGTTGGAATACGCAATTTAAAAAAAAGAAAATTTTCTTTTCGCTTCTCTTTATATTTGAACTTTTGTCTGAGGGTGTGTCTCTTAAGGCCCCTGTAATTGCGTCTGTAATAGGAAAGCTTAGCGTACCGAGAGAAAGGTCTCACGCTGGCGAATCCTCCTCTCGAAGCAATCGCAGACTGGGACAATGCAGCTGACGTAACGAGCTCTGTACGGCCCCAATGCTGGCGCCGAAAACTGGGCGAACACACAGAAACCGCAAGGCCAGGCGGCATCAGCTATGTTTACCTGCTCCCTCTCGCCCACCCTCTCTCTCTGTCTGTCTGTCTCTCTCTCTCTCTCTCTCTCTCTCTCTCTCTCTCCTTCATCTCTCGCTCCTTCCCCATCTCCCACCCTCACCACCACTCTGAGAAAAAGCGGTGTCACGCCCACCTCTCTCTTCCTCCCACCTTCTCGCATTACGACTGCCGTGTTACGACACAACCCTATCTCGGTAACGCCCGAGAAATTACGTCGCACGGTTCTCTTTCGCTGGCGCCGGTCCGATCGTAAAGTGAGAAATATGAAAATTAATTTTCCTTCTCTCTAACTACCGCCATCTTCGGCGACCCCAGCGATTTTCATCATTTCACTTAACATCTGAGTACCTTCTGTTAATTACTTTTTTGATGTTCCCCCTCTACCATCTACCATCTACCATCTCAGGTAAACACGTAACCTACCACGGGTAGGGTCATAGTTACAAGCAGCAACTCGTTCATGCTCCTTTCATAGACATTCATTTTGAAGTTTCAACTGTGTGATGTATCCTCTACTACAACCACAGCCTTAATATTTGGTGTGTAAAAAAGAATCATCCGATGTGGGAACCCTATATTTCTGAAACTTATAAGCATATACAATGAATTTTGTTTTTTGATGAACGAGAAACTTAAACTGTTTTTTTTTTTTCTTATCTTTTCACATGGAATTCAAAAAGGCCCCCTTGAGATGCACTGCATATGTCAATGCAGTATTCAAATTGTTCCCAGGTTGCAGCGAGAGTGTCTTGAGCTACAGCTACCATTGCTGCTGTTATGCGATGTCTTAGTTCATTCATTGTTATTGATAACAGAGGCACATAAACAAAATGATTCATAGAATGATATTTTCACTCTGCAGCGGAGTGTGCGCTGATATGAAACTTCCTGGCAGATTAAAACTGTGTGCCAGACCGTGACTTGAACTCGGGACCTTTGCCTTTCGTGGTCAACTGTTCAGCCAACTTCTTTTTTTCTCTCATTTTTGTTTGCTTTCGTACGTTGCATCTGCTCGGGGCGGACATCGTAAGACATTCGTTTAAGTTCGTTGTTGATCGATTAACTCTTTTTTTTTTACTACAGAGGGCTGCTAACTATCTGACCGAACACGCTGAGCTACCGTTCAACTCAGCTACTCAAGCACGACTTTACTTCCACCAGTACCTCGTCTCCTACCTTCCAAAATTTACTGACGGGACGGAACATTACAGGACTAGCACTCCTGAAAGAGAGGATATTGCGGAGAGATGGCTTAGCCACAGGCTGGGTTATGTTTCTAGAATTAGATTTTCACTCTGCAGCGGAGTGTGCACTGATATGAAACTTCCTGGCGGATCAAAACTGTGTGCCCGACCGAGACTCGAATTCGAGACCTTTGCCTTTCGTGGGCAAGTGCTCTAGCAACTCAGCTACCCAAGCACTACTCACGTCCCGTCCTCACAGCTTTACTTCCGGCAGTACCTCGTCTCCTACCTTCCAAACTTTACAGAAGCTCTGTAAAGTACACAATTTCTGTGATTTTTGTGTGTATAGCTTTCTTTAACAAGGAAAATAGAGACATTATTAGTACTGAAGCAGTGTTTTTGGAATCCGAGCATTTTTGTCATAATATGTAATAAAATGAAGCTTGCTGCTACATATGTTTAATGATGTATTTATTACGATGGACAAATGTCGCGTAGAATGCCATCTTCAAATCATCTGCGGAAGTTACTCAACAGTCTGTATTTTATTATAATGTTGGTTAATCATATTTTCAGGTATATGGTCCATATATCATCAGTGGTTGCCGTCTCCCTGTAGTGTATTACAATGTGTTGTAGAGTTAGGAGTCTTTTTCTATAAGCTTTTCTGTGGTTAGCTCCTGTTGCCAGATTTGACAATTAGTCAAAGATGCTGTGTGCTTACACCTACTATGATGCGTATGAAATGTTTAGGTTTTAAATCCGTTTGTTTACTTAAAACGTCATATGAGCGTGGTATTGGGTCTGTGTAAATTTCTGTCTATTCGAGTATGTTGACTGCTAAATCTTTAGGTGATACGTGTAAACATTTTAATTGCTAACTCAATTCGTTCTGGGAACGGTTATACTTTCTTTGGCGGGTGAATAATGTAGATGGCCTGTTTTCGCTAATTTCCGTGTGCTCTCGATATCTTATACTGATTAAGCATCGTATGATAAAACAAAAAATGTCTTGGAAGTTCCGTTCGCTCATTCTAGTACGCCCTCGATATCTTATACTGATCAACCAACGTCATGATAAATTAAAAAAATATATATTTCAGTTTTACAGATAACCAGAAGACGAAATTCTAGGCGAAATGGATCCATGACAATAGATCATTAAAATGCAAGAGCGGAAATATGGACTTTATTACATAATATATCGAGGAAGTATCTTGTACATTTCAGGACCACTGGATTATAAGTTTGGTGTTTCCGTTGTTGTTGTTGTGGCCTTCAGTCCTGAGACTGGTTTGATGCAGCTCTCCATGCTACTCTATCCTGTGCAAGCTTCTTCATCTCTCAGTATGTACTGCAACCCACATCCTTCTGAATCGGCTTAGTGTATTCATATCTTGGCCTCGCTCTACGATTTTTACCCTCCACGCTGTCCTGCAATACTAAACTGTTGATTCTTTGAGGCCTCAGAATGAGTCCTACCAACCGATTCCATCTTCTGGTCAAGTTATGCCACAAACTCCTCTTCTCCCCAATCCTATTCAATACCTCCTCATTAGTTGTGAGACCTACCAATCTAATCTTCAGCATTCTTCTGTAGCATTCTTCTTCGAAAGCTTCTATTATCTTCTTGTCCAAACTGTTTACCGTCCGTTTCACTTCCATAGATGGCTACACTCCATACAAATACTTTCAGAAACGACTTCCTGACACTTAAATCTATACTCGGAGTTAAATTTCTTCAGAAACGCTTTCCTAGCGATTGCCAGTCTACATTTTATATCGTCTCTACTGCGACCATCATCAGTTATTTTGCTCCCCAAATAGCAAAACTCCTTTACTGCTTTAAGTATCTCATTTCCTAATCTAATTCGCTCAGCATCATCCGACTTAATTCGACTACATTCCATTATCGCTGTTTCGCTTTTGTTGATGTTCATCTTACATCCTCCCTTCAAGACACTGTGCATTCTGTTCAACTGCTCTTCCAAGTCCTTTGCTGTCTCTGACAGAATTACAATGTCATCGGCGAACCTCAAAGTTTTTATTTCTTCTTCATGGATTTTAATACCTACTCCCAATTTTCGTTTTGTTTCCTTTACTGCATACTCAGTTATCAGCTAAGAAATGTAAACATATGTAATTAATTTTTCGTTTGTTTACAGGAACAGTTCTGCAGTCGCCGCATCCTAATCCTACAAAATGCCGTTGTATCGGCCAAAACAATACAGCGTGTGACTCTTATAAAGCAGAAGAAGGGATGCGCCATTTTGTCTGGCCCATCAAAGGGCAGGCTACTGTAAATGAAATGAAATACCGCTTGCACACAGAGAACACGATGGAAATCTCGAAATCGGGAACGAGTTCTGCGAAATAAGCAATCCGGTTGGTGCTCTTGTAGAAAGAAAGCACGGTGCAGAAACTGCTAGGAGGAAGAGAAGAGACACAAAGAGCTTCAGTTAGCTCTCTCGGACGGCCGCTCCTTTTACGGCGGAGCCCTCCGTAGCGGACGTGACGTCATAAAGGAATGTATCGGCTGAAAGTGAGGGAGGGGAGACAGAAAAAGGCGGCCGAGCGCCGCGAGATGGCAGCAGCATCGCGCCGCCAGATAGCAGCACTGGCGGGCGCCGGCGACAATGGCGTCGTCTTTGTTGCGTCGCGGCGCGACGTTCAGATGTTATCTGCAACTCGGCCATTTCGAGCGGGGACTGTTCCGGGCGCAGACGGCAGTCGGCTAGCTCTCAATGTTATCAGTGGCGCAACCTCTTCCCTGGGAAATGCTTGGCAATGCTGCTGATCGGAGCTCGGACTTCTGGCACCTTCAGCAGGAAAACAACACAGATGAAGCCTCTCCGCCTTCGTGCAATGTGGTTTCCGTCTCCTATCCCTGCTGATTGGAAACCCTCGAACCTCGTCGGCTTGCTGTCCTATCCAGCTCAGCTATCAGAAATCAGCTATAGAGTGTTCCATAATTTAAGTGATGTTGTGATATAATGTTTCTTTCTTCCTGCTTGTATCACTTACTTAAGGGTGGTAGAGCATTAAACGGGCCGAGAGGCACCACAGGACATTTTAATTCCCACTGTCTATACTTTTCCAAGTAAATTCACAACACTTTCTCAACATGACCAGGAAGGATTCAGGATTCACACTCGTAGCAGAGGAATTTCAAAAACATACGAAAATAATTTTTTTAGATGTCAGATTTCATCATTTTTTCACTTACAATTGGCTGCATTGGTAGCTATACGTACACTTTTCTTCATAAGCAAGAGAGACTGATCGATGTATTTTGCACAGCATACAAACCATACTTACAGGTGTCTGACATTCTAGAATCTATATAATTTTTGAAAAAATGAACGAACTGTTACGTTTTAAACTTCATGTTTAGAAAGAAATCAAATTTTGGAGTTAATTATTTCAATTTTTACCACAGTTTTTAATGGATTTGGAAAATTCTAGAGTTTCATACACGTGTAGGTATGGTTTGTATGCTGTGCAAAATTCATCATAGAATCTCTCTTACTTGTGAAGAAAGATGTACCTATAGCAACAAACGCAGCCAACAGTAATTGAAAAAAAGATCATATTTCATATCTAAAAAAACGTTTTTCGACTTCCACTGCTATGAGTGTGAAGCCTGAATCTTTCCAGGTCATGGTGAAAAAGTTTTATGAATTTATTTGTAAAAGTATAACAGGAGAAAATAAAAGTCCTGTGGTGTCTCTCCTGCTCCAAGACGGCCCGTTTGACGTCCTACCCCCCTTATAGGAATTGCTGCAGGATGTACCAGGACAGCTCTCATTGTGTTGGAACATTAAGAGTTACCTCAAAGAAAACGATCTATTGACACAAAGTCAACATGGATATAGGAAACATGGTTCTTGTGAAACACAACAAGCTCATTATACGCATGAAGGGTTGCGTGCTATTGACAAGGGACTTCAAATTGATTCCGTATTTCTGGATTTCCCCAAGGCTTTTGACACTGTACCACACAAGAGGCTTGTAGTGAAATCGCATGCTTATGGAATATCGCCTCAGTTATGTAACTCGATTAGTGGTTTCTTATCAGAGACGTCACTGTTCGTAGTAATTGACGGAAAGTCATCGGCTAAAGCAGAAGTGATTTCTGGTGTTTCCCAAGGTAGTGTTACAGGCCCTTTGCTGTTCCGTATCTATATAAACGATATGAGAGACAATGTGACCAGCCGACTTCGGTTGTTAACAGATGATGCTGTCGTTTATCGTCTAGTAAAGTCATCAGAAGATAAAAACAAATTGCAAAACGATTTAGAAAAAATATCCGTATGACACGAAAATTGGCATTTGAAGCTAAATAACGAAAAGTGAGAGCTCATGCACATGACCGCCAAAAGGAATTCGTTAAACGTTGGTTGCAAGATAAATCACTCAAACCTCAAGGCCCTAAATGAAACTAGAGACCTAGGTACTACATTAACGAACAACTTACATTGGAAAGAACACGTAGAAAATGTTGTGGGGAAGGAGAACGGAAGACTGCGTTTCATTGGCAGAAAGGAAATGTAACAGGTCTGATAAAGAGACTGTCTGCACTACGCTTGTCTATCGTGTGTTGGAGTACGGTCTGGGATCGTCACCAGACAGGAGAATACATCGTTAGAAGAATGCATCGAGAAAGTTTAAAGAAGAGTAGCGTATCTTGTATTATCGCGAAATAGGGGAGAGAGAGTCACGAACTGGGGGGGGGGGGGGGCGGGGGACGTTTGTAGGCGTTTTTCGTTGAGGCGGAATCTTATCGCGAAATTCCAATAACCAAGTTTCTCTTCCGAATGCGAAAATATATTGTTTACGCCGACTTAGGTAGGGAGATGGCTCAAATGGCTCTGAGAACTATGGAACTTAACTTCTGAGGTCTAGAACTTAGAACTACTTAAACCTAACTAACCTAAGGATTCGAACCTGCGACCGTGGCGGTCGCGCGGTTCCAGACTGTGGCGCCTTGAACCGCTCGGGCAATCTTGCCGGCGCGTAGGCAGAAACAATCATCAGAACAAAGTAAGGGAAATCAGAGCTCGCACGGAAAGATAGAGCTGTTCGTTTTCTTCCGCGCTCCGTTCGATATTGGAATAATAGAGAATCATTGTGAGGGTGGTTCGATGAACCCTCCGCCAGACACTTCAGTGTGATTTGCAGAGTAGCCATGTTGATGTATATGTAGGTGAATTTTCATAAAACGTGGTTATGCGAACCCTCGATAACTTTCAAGAATAAAGTACTGATTTATTGAACTGCTGTATGCTGCTAACCTAGGGAATGAAACAGAACACAACCGTATTTTCCATCATATTCACCGGTAATTAATGTTGAGTCTCGTCCTACAGCTACAGGGATGTGTCATGTAAAATGATACTCACTTCTGGCTGTGAGGTTCTAGGCGCTGCAGTCTGGAACCGCGAGATCGCTGCGGTCGCAGGTTCGAGTCCTGCCTCGGGCATTGATGTGTGTGATGTCCTTTGGTTGGTTACGTTTAACTCGCTCTAAGTTCTAGGGGACTAATGACCTCAGAAGTTGAGTCCTATAGTGCTCAGAGCCATTTGAACCATTTTGACACTCACTTCATCCAAAATGTAGACGTAGTCATATAGTAAACAACAACCGATAAATTCCTTTAAATTTTCTTAAAATGCCCACTTACCTTTCTAGCAGCAAAAGCTTTCTATAATTTAGTAGAAAGCGCACAGAAGTCTCTTTTTAAGCTGCCTATTTTGATCTGGTCATCAGCCAAGAATAACTATCTGCGCTGGAGCCCTTTGTTATATTAGTGGCCATCACATAAGTTATCATAACATTGAAGTCAAAATATGTACAGCAACTGAATTTATTCATCTCCTCAGATCAAAAACCGCTGATCCCCAACTAGGAACATTCCATAATCGGGAGTTTGAATATTAAGAAGCAATTTATCAGAACATAGAAAACGCATGCTGAACAATGTCGAAGAGATTTCTACATTTTTCACATATCCCCCGAATGAATGACAGTAAATTCACTTAATACAACATAATTGAAAGAAAACAACCCTCGGGTACTAATGTTAACGAATTAACCTGGTTTCAACAGAGCTAGGAGTGTCTTTCTCAGAATATAAATGAAAGAATGGTCTATAACATGGTAACAAAAAAATGGTTCAAATGGCTCTGAGCACTATGGGACGTGAGTTCTGAGGTCATCAGTCGCCTAGAACTTAGAACTAATTAAACCTAACTAACCTAAGGACATCACACACCTCCATGCCCGAGGCAGGATTTGAACCTGCGACCGTAGCCGTCGCCCGGTTCCAGACTGTAGCGCCTACAACCGCTCAGCCACACCGGCCGGCCATGGTCACAGGATTATGATTAAAAACGTATGATGCAGAGTATAAGTACAGAATCATCGTGGAAGACTGGCAGTACTTACATGCCGTTTATAAAATAATAAATATGCCAAAAGAGCATTAGTCACAAAGATATTTAAAATAATGGAAATGTAATGGCGAGCCACCAAGGGCTGCTCGTTACTTGCGCGGTTACAGGTTGCAAACAGACACCAACAACAACAACAAATATTCACTAAATACGTTAAAGAAAAAGAAATTAACAACCACCAAGAGTTAAGAGGTTAGGAAATATTAAGAAAGGAATGACACAGCCGACAAACAAGTATAGGAAAGAGAGATTTTTAATACAATTTTTAAAATTCGTACGGTTCAAGGGCAGATGCAAAAAGAAAATTGGTACAAAATTGTCTGAAGAGAGAAAAAAATAGTGAGACAGTGAAGGAATACTAGAAGAAAAGGAAAGAGGAACTGTGGTGCGCGTAATGTAAGACCTTAAGTACACACACCATCAGATTATTTGACCTCTCGCTCTAACGAAGTAGGCTAGTGTCAGCAATATGTCTCGTGGTCTTATCGTGGCGTGTTTATCTTCTGCCGTGCGGTCAGACGATAGAAATGCCACTTGCACCCTTAGAGTAACAGATTGATGGTGACCAACTTTAAACAGAACTTGATTAATTTTCACACACATTTATTAAAATAATAAAAAGCATAGACACTATGTGACATTATTCTGGATGCTATTTACTATTGAAAATCTGAAGTTCCTTTGGTATTGGTACATTAATCTTATTCTCACATATATTTCTGATACTTGACAAAAGTGTGTATACATTTATCTTCATGGCTATGTAGAGGAATATGGTAATCTTATTAGGCGCAGACTGAAACTTGAATATACATTGGTACAGACAAACGTAGAACTCGTACCGTCTGGTACAGACTAATGCAGACCAGTACAGACTGACTAATCGGAAATCTGTACACTCGTTATAATACCTCGCAAGTTCATGTATCACTGCGCGAGTGTCATCCACGAGGAGAAAAGGTTCTACGTTAGCAGCAATCTCATTGGCTGCGTTACATATTAATACGTGGAATTTAGTCTGTCTCTAAGGCAGTGCCATCTCACAGTGTGGAGACGGACGAGCGCTGCGCCTGCGCTGTTGTGCTTAGCGGAGCGTGCTCTAGTAAGGAAAGTTGTGAACGCGCTGACCACGCGAAACCCCACATCACGTAAGAAACAGATTGTCCGATCGCTTGGTCTATCAGGCAAGCCTTGTCAGGGAAAGGCCACCAGGCGGCAACAGCGTCACACCCGTACTTCTGGAATCAACCACTAGATGGCACTCCGTTCTGTGAAATATGTGGCAACATCGTTCGACCACATGCAGCTTTCCACCATTTGGCGTCTGTGAAGTACAGCTGTGTCTGACATACCGGTGGTAGTGGATTGAGTCGTCATGCAGAGGGCCTGCGAGTATATCAACTGTGGAAGGAGTAGACGGAAAAATCCTGAACTAAAAATGTTCAGATTTCCCGTCAAAGATAAAGAAAAGTTACGGCAGTGGATTTTAAACTAAGGTAAATCAATAAATTAGTTACGAGTAAGAATTAATAAAGAGCCCTAAGAATTCGATCCTATCTAAATTTTGTCTATCTTATATATTACACAATTTTTAAATAAAATCTTTTCTGCGATTTGGACTTTTTTGAACTGTTTATTCACTTCATTACCGTAATTTTGGCTGTGGAGGCGGTTTTTTGTGCAATGTGAAAACTGAAACCAATATAAGATATGGATAACAAAATGCAAAGCATAGTGTGGTAACATTTGGTAAACAATTTCAGAAGCATTACCTTACAAGACCTTTCTCTTGGTACTTGAAAACGGCTCTAGAGCTGATATCACAACAGTGAAATAAATGAATAATTGCTGTCATTTACTGCTAGGTCACCAGTCCACTCTAAATCTCGGTATATACTAGAGCAAACGAAGTGAACGAGTGTAAAACCTCGTTTACACTGCTGCGAACGAGTTGTTGTTGTTGTGGTCTTCAGTCCTGAGACTGGTTTGATGCAGCTCTCCATGCTACTCTATCCTGTGCAAGCTTCTTCATCTCCCAGTACCTACTGGAACCTACATCCTTCTGAATCTGATTAGTGTATTCATCTCTTGGTCTCCCTCTACGATTTTTACCCTCCACACTGCCTTCCAATACTAAATTGGTGATGCCTTGATGCCTCAGAACATGTCCTACCAACCGATCCCTTCTTCTGGTCACGTTGCAACACAAAGTTCTCTTCTCCCCAATCCTATTCAATACTTCCTCATTAGTTATGTGATCTACCCATCTAATCTTCAGCATTCTTCTGTAGCACCACATTTCGAAAGCTTCTATTCTCTTCTTGCCCAAACTATTTATCGTCCATGTTTCACTTTCATACATGGCTACACTCCATACAAGTACTTTCAGAAGTGACTTCCTGACACTTAAATCTAGACTCGATGTTAACAAATTTCTCTTCTTCAGAAACGCTTTCCTTGTCATTGCCAATCTACGTTTTATATCCTCTCTATTTCGACCATCATCAGTTATTTTGCTCCCCAAATTGCAAAACTCATTTACTACTTTAAGTGTCTCATTTCCTAATATAATTCCTTCAGCATCACCAGAATTAATTCGACTACAATCCACTATCCTCGTTTTGCTTTTGTTGATGTTCATCTTATATCCTCCTTTCAAGACACTGTCCATTCCATTCAACTGCTCTTCCAAGTCCTTTGCTGTCTCTGACAGTATTACAATGTCATCGGCGAACATCAAAGTTATTATTTCTTCTCCATGGGTCTTAATACCTACTCCGAATTTTTGTTTTGTTTCCTTTACTGCTTGCTCAATAAACAGATTGAATAACATCGGGGAGCGGCTACAACCCTCTCTCACTCCCTTCCCAATAACTGCTTCTCTTTCATGTCCCTCGACTCTTATAACTACCACCTGGTTTCTGTACAAATTGTAAACAGCCTTTCGCTCCCTGCATTTTACCCCTGCCACCTTTAGAATTTGAAAGAGAGTATTACAGTCAACATTGTCAAAAGCTTTCTCTAAGTCTACAAATGCTAGAAACGTAGGTTTCCTTAATCTTTCTTCTAAGATATGTCGTAAGGTGAGTATTGCCTCACGTGTTCCAGTATTTCTACGGAATCCAAACTGATCTTCCCCAAGGTCGGCTTCTACTAGTTTTTCCATTCGTCTGTAAAGAATTTATGTTAGTAATTTGCAGCTGTGGCTTATTAAACTGATTATTATATTCTTCTTGAAGTCTGAGGGTATTTCGCCTGTCTCATACATCTTGCTCACCATATGGTAGAGTTTTGTCACGACTGGCTCTCCCAAGGCCGTCAGTAGTTTTAATGGAATGTTGTCTACTCCCAGGGCATTGTTTCGACTTAGGTCTTTCAGTGCTGTGTCAAACTCTTCACGCAGTATCGTATCTCCCATTTCATCTTCATCTACATCCTCTTCCATTTCCATAACATTGTCCTCAAGAACATTGCCCCTGTATAGACCCTCTATATACTCCTTCCACCTTTCTGCTTTCCCTTCTTTGGTTATAACTGGGTTTCCATCTGAGCTCTTGATATTCATACAAGGGGTTCTCTTTTCTCCAAAGGTCTTTTTAATTTTGCTGTAGGCAGTTCATAGATAATTCGGCAATGTTCACTGCCATTTGTGTATACTTGTGAACAAGCGTTTATACTGGAATGAAAGGAGGAGAATAGAAGAGAACGAGCATAACATGCAAACTATAGTCGCTGCCTATTTTAATTTTTTTATCTGTGCGCAAATGATCCTCACACAGCTTTCACTCGAAAACAACACTACTTATAGTAAGTAACAGGTCTACCGCATGTGCGGATATCCCAAGTAATAAGTGTGTTGCAGACAAAAGCGCACGTCTGTTGCAAATATTTGCGGGTTATCTTTAAACTGTACAAAGTAAATTTTTAACATAATTATGGTTTGCCGTCTGTGCCTCTTCAAAGTTAATATCGCGAAAATATGCTCGAAAAACACGCTTTCACTTGTATATTACCGCGTTTGCAGTCCCCGTTCAACAACAATCCAAAATTCATCGTCTTGTGCCACTCTTATATAAGTTACATGCAAAGTAAAAGAATTTAAATTTGAAATGACTGTCACTGAAATATGTCCAGCCTTAATTCGCCTCATAACCGAGTGCGGATTTTGAAAACTTTCTAGTGTTAACCTGCACGTGGAGATCTTTTTACCAGCATAATCCGTATCAGAAGAGCTGTATAGCAAAGAGGAAACAGACGGCATGGAAGGCGAGTGTAAAACCGTTGCGACTGCCATAATCTGCATTTAAACAGTAACGCGCGAGAAATGTTTGTGTGTTACTTTTCATTTATTTCATTTCGCATATGATTGTGAGAAATAAACTTGGTTTGTAGAATTACATATGCTAATCTACATTATTAGATTGAAAACTCGGGAAAAACCACAGCCGATCATGACCTACAGTCAGCAGTGTGACGAATGCATTTCGCACGCAGCGCTCTACCCGAACGCAAATCATCGTCATTCACGCCACCGAAGATACAGCGTTGCCAATTCCGCGACGTGGACAGGTCAGTTAGCTTTTTAGCGTCGCCTGCGACATCTGTTAACCGACGGAAAAACTATTTTTACGGTTGCCTGTTCCGCAGTATGCAAGGTCAATCTGTTTCATACGTGATCTGGGGCAGAACTATGTACACAACAGCAACGAAGTGTTAGGAAGTAAAACTGGAACGCCTAAGGGCAAGAGGGGGAAGGGATTAAAAAGATGAGTCATGATGGATGAAATGATCGTGTACAGAACTCTTCAGTGGGAGGCTGACGTGTCCCCAACATTTCCGCTTTCACAGCCACGCCTAGCTACTCACCCAACCCCATGCATCGCTTATTGTACTTTCATCTCCTCTTCCACTCAGCCTCCCATTTTCCTCTTTGCTCCCTCGCTGCTTGTCTGTCTCGTCTTGTATATGCGTGTGTGTGTGTGTGTGTGTGTGTGTGTGTGTGTGTGTGTGTGTGTGGGCGTGTGTGTCTGTGTGTGTGTGTGTGTGTGTGTGTGTGTGTGTGTGTGTGTGTGTGTGTACGTAACAAGCCCTTGTTTTTAATTTAATTACCCCTTCTCTCTGGCAGGGCGGTGATTAATGCCTCCCGTCCTGTCACCAGCTAGCTGGTTCTCGAAAACTGCCTGCCTCCGTCCACGTTACACACGGGTTACACGACAACAACCAACCACTTTTTATTTTAGCTATTCCGTGTCACTAATGTTCACTGGATATCTAGGTAATTTATGACCGTCCAAATGTAGTCTACTTTATGCAGTCCAGAGCTTGTCACAGACAATGATCCGTGTAACTACAAAGTATTCTTACATAATTACAAAGTAGTCTTTCGCACATGGAAATATACGAGAAAATGGCAAAAACCTTTCAGCATGAGAGTGGATAACTGTGATCAATAGTCTTCCAATAAGAACAGCCACTGAAATGTGATTCTGCAACTCCTGAACTATTTTCTATCTGAGCGACTGTGGATACCTATTCACCACTATCACATTTAGGTAGATAAAGTTACTAAATAAGCCTATACTTGTGTTGCGTATATTTCAAAGTACAAATACTATTCTCAGCTTATAAAGTGGATACTTCATAAGCTTAATGAAGCATTAATTCAAGACAAATCTTGATCATTTACAATCTTAAACTGTGTGCCGGACCGAGACTCGAACTCGGTTACGGCACACAGTTTTAATCCCCCAGAAACTGTCATATCAGCGCACACTCCACTGCAGAGAGAAAATCTCATTCTGGCAACATCCCCCAGGCTGTGGCTAAGCCTTGTCTCCGAAACATCCTTTCATCCAGGAGTGCTAGGTGTGCAAGGTATGCAGAAGAGCTTCTGTGAAGTTTGGAAGGTAGGATACGAGGTAATGGTAGAATTGAAACTGTGAGGACGGGTCCTAGGTCGTGCTTGGGTAGCTCAGTTGGTAGAGCACTTGACCGCGAAAGGCAAAGGTCCCGAATGGCTCTGAGCACTATGGGACTTAACATCTGAGGTCATCAGTAGCCTAGAACCTAGAACTACTGAAACATAAATAACCTAAGGACGTCACATGCCCGAGGCAGGATTCGAACCTACAACCGTAGCGGCCGCGCTGTTACCGACTGAAGCCTCTAGAACCACTCGGCCACAACGGGCGGCCAAGGTCCCGAGTTCGAGTCTCCGGCACACAGTTTTAATCAGCCACGAAGTTTCATATCAGCGCACACCGCTGTAGAGTGAAACTCTCATCGTCGATTTACAATATTTGTTTCGTGCCCTTTCACATAAGGTATATACACTCTTTGGCAGACAAAATAACATTGAATAACGCCTGGCACAGTCAAGAATATGCAAGAGCGATCCTGAGTTTCAATTGATACGTTATTTGTCTCGATCGTGATCGAGTTAAATAATCATTTTATTAAAAATGACATTGCAACGTATTCCAAGGTCTTAATTATGTGCCACCTTTTTCGACAACCTTGTCCAATCTTTGGAAAAAAATATGATGACCGTCACCAATCAGAGCACCATCTCCAAAAAATTCGTCATCTATAAACAGGGCTTGCATTCTATAGTCTTCTTAAATATGCTAGAAGGTAAGAGCGCAAATTTCTTCAGTAAATTTCAGATTGTGTTGCATGTTTTAGTAATCAAAAACAAATAGGCATCTTAACATAAATGAGTAACAAAAAATAGCAAATAATCATGTTATTCAACGACATATATATAATGTATTTTCCTTGTCTGTATTATTACAAGACATTTACCTCAGGAACTAAGTGTCTGTGGAATGTAAACATTTTACTGTGGAAGTGTTGAGGTGGTGGTGTGGTTATTACAGTGCTGTGTGTGTGCCAGGAAAACTTGTAGCAAAAATAGAAAATAAGACATCAATGAAATGATGTAGACAATAACATACAGGCAGGTTCGAATCCTGCCTCGGGCATGGACGTGTGTGATGTCCTTAGGTTAGTTAGGTTTACGTAGTTCTAAGTCTAGGTGACTGATCACCTCAGATGTTAAGTCCCATAGTGCTTAGAGGCGTTTGAGTAACATACAGCTCTCGTAAGGTATGCACTGAAATAAATTAGTCATTCCGTCAGGGTGCAATTTCCGTACATAGCCTCACTGGAACGTCTGCAAATAATGCTAATAACGCTTCAGATTAATACAGATGTAACTGTAAAACATCAAATGGTAGCAGCAAGCTGTCGGAACATGATTTGCTAATAAATATTAGTGAGAAGTGACTTTTTCAGTAAGAATCATTTCGTAGGAGACAAACTGCTGTTTGTTGCAGACCTTACAAGTTTAAAATTGGAAATTTGTAATAAGTTCCTATGGGACCAAACTGCTGATGTCATCGGTCCATAGGCTTACACATTACTTAATCTAACTTAAAGTAAGTTACGCTAAGAACAACACACACATCCTTGCCCAAAGGAGGACTCGAACCTCCGATCGGTGGAGCCGCGCGAACCGTGGCAAAGCGCCTGAGACCATGCAGCTACCCCGCGCGGCACGCCTTACAACGATAACTCAGCCCCCTCCCCTCTCAGATTTAGTGGTAAGAGGGCCCTGTAGACAGTGCACAGAAAACTGGACACAGATACAGCATGAAAAAAGGAAGAAGGTGTACTGAAGATGAATAGTGTCGCGGTTAAGTGGTCACAGTATTGGATTGCACAACTGGCGATCCGTGTTTACAGCTTCACTGGGCCAATTTCTTTGTTGCCGTTCGCCGTACTGAAATTCGTGTCTGTGTCGTGGTGTAACGTCCGTTCACAATAGCCCGGTGGGGGGAACGGACCTACAGTGAAAGATGATTTTCCGCAACTACTGTATTAGCAACCGAAAGGCAGTGGCTTTTCAATGGCAACGACAAAGTTTGAAGACAAGGCGACAAGTCAACCGAGTCCTCCACCGGAATGCACGTCTGTTGTGTCACATACGGCGTTAGTGACGGTGCGTGTATGATGAGAGTCTCTTATCGCAACACCTAATTCGTACGCCTGGTGAGTGTGTGAGATACGCCTCCTTGACAGATTTACGTGTCCTCTACGAATGAGAATGTGATCATTCCCAAGGAAACCGACGAAACCATAATAGTTTGTCATATAAGCTGCCACAATTGAACGCAGCAGTTTCACAATCACACAATTTCCCTGTGCTCTTTCAGAACGTATGTTTCTAACGTTTTTGAAGTTGTGTTCCGTGTTGGAAGTTTTGAGACTTGAATTCCTTTGTTGTAACACTCTCTTCTTGTCTAAGTTATTTATCGTCCACGTCTCACTTCCATAATGGCTACACTCCATACAAATAATTTCAGAAACGACCTCCTGACATTTAAATCTATTCTTGATGTTAACAAATTTTTCTTCTTCACGAACGCTTTCCTTGCCATTGCCAGTCTACATTTTACATCCTCCCTACTTCCACCATCATCAGTTATTTTGCTCCCCAAATAGCAAATCTCGTCTACTACTTTAAGTGTCTCATTTCCTAATCTAATTCCCTGAGCATCCCCCGACTTAATTCGACTACATTCCATTATCCTCGTTTTGCTTTTGTTGATGTTCATCTTATTCCCTCCTTTCAAGACACTGTCCATTCCGTTCAACTGCTTTTCCAATTTCTTTGATGTCTCTGACAGAATTACAATGCCATCGGTGAACCTCAAAGTTTTTATTTCTTCTCCATGGATTTTAATACCTACTCCGAACTTTTCTTTTGTTTCCTTTATTGCTTGCTCAATACGCAGATTGAATAACATCGGGGAGAGGCTACAACCCTGTCTCACTCCCTTCTCAACGACTGCTTCCCTTTTATACCCCTATGGAGTGTAGCCATGTATGGAAGTGAAACGTGGACGATAAATAGTTTAGACAAGAAGAGAAGCTTTCGAAATGTGGGGCTACAGAAGAATGCTGAAGATTAGATGTGTAGATCACATAAGGTATTGAATAGAATTGGGGATAAGAGGAGCTTGTGGCACAACTTGACTAGAAGAAGGGATCGGTTGGTAGGACATGTTCCGAGGCATCAAGGGATCACCAGTTTAGTATTGGAGGGCAGTGTGGAGGGTAAAAATCGTAGAGGGAGACCAAGAGATGAATACACTCAGCAGATTCAGAAGGATGTAGGCAGCAGAAGGTACTGGGAGATGAAGAAGCTTGCACAGGATAGAGTAGCATGGAGAGCAGCATCAAACCAGTCTCAGGGCTGAAGGCCACAACAACAACAACAACAAGAATAGTCCAGACGCGCTTATTTGTTGTTTTCATTTCTGTGAGACGTCTACGAGGTATCTCGCCTGCTCTTACTATTCATCGCATTTACTTTGAATGCTAATGTATCTTCACCACATTACTCGCTTTCTGCGGGGTGTTCCGCAGTGCCGTATGATTGTTAGCCGAGCCGTATGATTGTTCGCCTGCCTGGGTTACTTCCCTTCAAGTGGACTCTCCCAACATTCTACTGTTTCGTTTGTCTCAGCCAGCGTCAGTTGCATCGTTGGTGTGTGTCGTTACGTGTTGACGTGAACGTTCAAGTTTAGCTCCGATGTTCGTTTGTGTCGTTTTCGTCACTCCCCCCATTTTTTTTTTCAAGGAACCAATAAGCGCACATCGATACTGCAGTGATATTCTGTATCCATTCATAGGAGAACTTGTGTTAAGTGAAATACTGTACGATTATCTTCAACAAGATGGTGCAACCGCGCATACAGCTCGCGTTTCAATGTCACTGCTTGCTGATGTCTTTGGTGATCGACTAATTTCACACGGGCTTTGCCCTCCACTATCACCTGACCTAACACCACCAGACTTTTGCTTCTGGGGTGCAGCGAAAGCAACTGTCTATAAAAACCGTCCAAAATCCATCGATGAATTGTAAACTACAACATCCACTTTCACTGCTTCTGTTACAGAAGAAATGTTACAGCTTGTGTATGGAAACATGATTAGACGAATTGAATTGTGTATTCAACAAATGGGGGGGGTGACATTTTCGACATTAAATGTGAAAATTTGTAATTAAAAGTGCATATTTAATAAAAAAATAAGTTGTACTTAACTGAGTTTCATTTCCGTATATTCACTGCGGCATACGGCACACGCAGCTAAAAATCATACGGCACTGCAGAGAGACTTTTTGAACACCCCGTATAAGAAATGGGTAGTATGACCGCGTGGTCTGAGGCGCCATGTCAAGGATTGCGCGGACCCTCCCGTTATAGGTTTGAACTAGCACTCCTGAAAGAAAGGATATTGCGGAGAAATGGCTTAGGGATGTTTCCAGAATGAGATTTTCATTCTGCAGCGGAGTGTGTTTAAAACTCCCTCTGCCGCGCGGGATTGGCCGAGCGGTCTTAGACGCTGGAGTCACGGACTGAGCGGCTGGTCCCGGCGGAGGTTCGAGTCCTCCCTCGGGCATGGGTGTGTGTGTGTGTGTGTGTCTGTCCTTAGCATAATTTAGGTTAAGTAGTGTGTAAGCTTAGGGATTGATGAACTTAGAAGTTAAGTCCCATAACATTTCACACACATTTGAACAAAACTCCCTCTTGCCATTTACTTTATTAAAACTGGTTCAAATGGCTCTAAGCACTATGGGACTTAACATCTGAGGTCATCAGTCCTGTAGACTTAAAACTATTTAAGCCTAACTAACCTACGGGCATCACATACATCCATGCCCGAGGCAGGACTCGAACCTGCGACCGTAGCAGCACAGCGGTTCCGCAGTGAAGCGCCTAGAACCGCTCCGCCACAGCGGCCACCTTACTTTATTTTTGAAACTTCCTGACAAATTAAAACTGTGTGTCGGACTGAGACTCGAATTCGGGACCTTTTTCATTTCGCGGGCAAGTGCTCTACCAACAGAACTACCCAAGCACGACACACGCCCCGTCCTCACACCTTTACTTCTGCCACACAGTTTTAATCTGCCAGGAAGTTTCATATCAGCACACACTCCGCTGCAGAATGAAAATCTCATTCTGGAAACACCCCTAAGCCATTTCTCCGCAATATCCTTTCTTTCAGGAGTGCTATTTCAAACCTCTGACGGGAGGGCCCGCGCAATCCTTGACATGGCGCCTCAGACCATGCGGTCATACTACACATTTCTTATACGGGGTGTTCAAAAAGTCTCTCTGCAGTGCCGTATGATTCTTAGCTGCGCTTGACGTATGCCGCAGTGAATATACCGAAATGAAACTCAGTTAAGTAAAACTTATTATTTTATTAAATATGCACTTTTACTTACAAATTTTCAGATTAAATATCGAAAATGTCACCCCCCCCCCCCCCTGTTGTTGAATACACTATTCAATTCGTCTAATCATGTTTCCATACACAAGCTTTAACATTTCTTCTGTAACAGAACCAGTGAAAGTGGATATTGCAGTTTTCCATTCATCGATGGATTTTGGACGGTTTTCATAGGCTTTCGCTGCACCCCAGAAGAAAAAGTCAGGTGGTGTTAGGTCAGGTGATAGTGGAGGCCAAAGTCCCTGTGAAATCATGCGATCACCAAAGACATCATCAGTGACATTGAAACGCGAGCTGTAGGCGCGGTTGCACCATGTTGTTGAACATAACCGTTCAGTATTTCACTTAACACAAGTTCTCCTATGAATGGGTACAGAATATCACTGCAATATCGTTGTGCGCTTATTGGTTCGTCTGCTTAGCAGTCTAAGGCCATATCCACAATTACAACGCCATTGTTCATGCACATCAATCTGTTACACATATTGAGCTTAGACCGTTCACTGTTTCTATTTTCTCTTTTTCTTTCTCCCCCCCCCATTTTTTTTACTACAACTTGTCCCTGCTTTCCAAAAATTTTCAAATTCGTGTGAATTCCTAACGGATCAAATTGCGAAGGTCATCACTCCCAAGACTTTACATAACAAATGCTAAGAACAACACACACCATTGCCCGAGAAAGGACTTATGGGGGGGGCGGGCGGGGCAATCCGTGACATGGTGCCTCAAACCGCGCAACCACTCCGCGAGGCCCTGTTTTCGAGCTTGATCTGTGCTCAGTTTTCGATGGAATGTCCACTGGGGCCCCTTTCCACTATATCAGAGGAGGATGCGATGTTGAGTTTCCCTTGTTAGCACTGTGCTACGTTATACGAACAGACTGAATTTTCCCGCAACAGAACGCCCCACTGCAGCCGGAATGTGTAGTGTGCTGCACCGTGAAGAGGAGTACACTACTGAGGTCTGGCTTACCCCGCATTGGAGAAGTAGAGGTCGTTGAGCGCGACGGCTGGACTGGTGAGGTTGCTCATGTCCAGCGAGAGCTCCGCAAAGACGGCCAGATCGTGCACCGTTCCGTAGAGCGTGCCTTTGGGTCCGATGTCCATCAGCTGGCACTCGAAGCCGTAGGTCAGCTGCAGCAAACACACGAGTCATCCTTCAAACAGAGCTCTTTTCACCGTAAGTGCACTATCAAGCTACCAAAAAGAGTGAATACGAAGACACCCGTAAACGATTAGACATACTCTCAAACGTAACTGTGCTTGAACAAACACACTGAACGACCAAAGAAACTGGTACACCTGCCGAATATCGTGCAGAGTCCCCGAAAGCACACAGAAGTGCTGTCATGTCCTGACATAGGTGGGAGAGGGAATAAGGGGTTACTGGTCAGTCTGCGCTCCCGAGCGGTACATAGCTAAAGGCAGGAGGACAATTCACAGTGAAGGCATTTGATTGTTTTCTTCTATCTGAGCCAACACTGGTGCAGGCATTTACTGGAAATGCAGGTGGTGAGATTTCCTTAAGGAACTCGTCGTGGAGACACTTGAACAAACAGGGTTTAGAAATAGATGTTTATTCCAGACAGGGCTAACTAATGCACTGGAAGCTAGTTCTAGGGTTAGAAAAAAGCATGAATAGCACTGTTACAACAGAAGGCAGTGCGGAAGTCCCAGGAGTGGATGCTAACCACAGTAGCAAACCTAGTAGCATCTACATAATGAATGTGACACTGTTCACTGAGGCACTCCCAAGTGAGAGCAGACTTACGCAGAGCTGGACCGAGGCTGGAGTCGACGGACGCGGATTCGGCGCCCAGATCGTCTGACTGAGAACTCCGCCAAAAATGCTGAATGTAGGGGTTTTAAAGAGTCGCGTGGGGGCACTAGTTTTCCCGCTTACAGCCACCCAGCCAATCGCGTAGATCTCTTGCAGGTGCCTGCCGATCATGGTTTTGTTAGATCCCCTCTATTGTTCCTAAGGTGGGGGATGTTAATGCAGTTGTACTAAGTCCGTATTTGGTATCAACATTGTTCAGCTGGAAGCTAAACGTAACTACTCTGCCAAATAAGGCTTCCAACATTATTGTTGTACGTTATTTAGCCCCACCCCTCTGGGTCCCCGGAGTAGGAACTGCTAGGTCAACAGTTTTTGCAGTTTTCGCTCGCATTCTAACCCTTGTGAACCTACTGACGTTGCTTTCCTCAGGGCTGGTATACTACGTGCCTGTTGGGTACAAAGTTCTGCGATGGCAACCTACCACAGCGTCTAGACGACATATGAAGTTACATGTTAAGTCCTTGAAGACAAACTAACGGCCTGGGACCGCGTCTGGGGGTTCCGTATTTTGGCAAGACTCTTCCCTTACAGGTTATTTCATGTAACAATATCTCTCGTACTTTCGTCTTCCCTCACCATCGTCTCTGCTTCTGCGTCTTGGAACGCCTGTCCATCTTTCTCCTAGCTTCAAGATGACACTACAGTAGCAAGGAATAATCAACATATTACAGTGCCGCATCACGACGACGCATGGACTCGACTATTGTCTGAAGTAGTGCAGAAGGCAACTATTACTATGAATCCTGCAGGGCTGTCCCTAAATTCGTAAGAATGCGGGGTAGGGGGTGGGGGGGTGGGGGGGTGGGGGGGGGGGACCTCTTCCAAACAGCACTTTGCAAGGCAGCCCACATATGCTCAATAATGTTCATTTCTGGAAAGTTCGGTGGCCAGTGGAAGCGTTTAAACTCAGAAGAGTGTCCCTGAAGCAATTCTGGACGTGTGGCGTCGCATTGTCGTGCTGGAATTACCGGAGTCCGTCGGAATGCACAATGGATATGAACCAATGAAGGTGATCAGACAGCATGCTTACGTACGTGATACCTCCGAGAGTCGTATCTAGACGTATCAGGGGTTCCGTTTTACTCCAACTGCATACGCCTCACACCATAATACAGCCTCCACCAGCTTTAACATGCCCCTGCTAACATGCATGGTCCATGGAAGTTGTCTCATCCACATGAGTGCTAACCGGAACTCGTTAAACTTTGGTTACACGATAAATCAGACTAATCTGAAAGCCGTAAATTCAACTAAATGAATACGTATTACAATAACGAACAACTTAAATTGGAAGGAGCACATAGAAAATGTTGTGGGGAAGGCTAACCAAAGTCTGCGGTTTCATTGGCAGGACACTTAGAAAATGTAACAGACCTACTAAGGAAACTGCCTGCACTTCGCTTGTCCGTCCTCTTTTAGAATACTGCTGCGCGGTGTGGGACCCTTACCAGGTAGGACTGACAAAGTGAATCGAAAAAGTTAAAAAGAAAGGCAGCACGTTTTCTATTATCGCGAAATATGGGAGAGAATGTCACAGATGTGATACAGGATTTGCGGTGGACATCATTAAAAGAAAGGTGTTTTTCGTTGCGACGGGATCTTCTCACGAAATTCCAATCACCAACTTTCTCCTCCGAATGCGAAACTATTTTGTTGACACCAACATACATAGGAAGGAACGATCACGAAGATAAAATAAGTGAAATAAGAGCTCGTATAGAAAGATATAGGTGTTCGTTCTTTCCGCGCGCTATACGAGATTGGAATAATAGAGAATTGTGAAGGTGGTTCGGTAAACCCTCTGCCAGGCACTTAAATATGATTTGCAGAGTATCCATGTATATGTATATGTAGATACCCGTCCACGTCCATCCGCTCGATAAAATTTGAAGCGAGACCAGTACGATCAGACATGTTTCGAGACATCAACAGTCCAATGTCGATGTTGACGGGCCCTGGCGAGGCGTAAAGCTTTTTTTTTGTGCAATCATCAATGGTACATGAATGGGCCTTCAGCTCAGAAAACCCATATCGATGATACTTCGTTGAATCCTTGCAGGCTGACACTTTATGATGGCCGAGCATTCAATTCTGCAGCAATTTGCGGAAGGGTTGCACTTCTCTCACGCTGAACGATTCTTTTCGGTTGTCGTTGCTCCCGACGTTGCAGTATCTTTGCCGGCCGGAGTGGCCGTGCGGTTATGGGCGCTACAGTCTGGAACCGAGCGCCCGCTACGATCGCAGGTTCGAATCCTGCCTCGGGCATGGATGTGTGTGATGTCCTTAGGTTAGTTAGGTTTAAGTAGTCCTACGTTCTAGGCGACTGATGACCTCAGACGTTAAGTCGCATAGTGCTCAGAGCCATTTGTACCATTTGAGCAGTATCTTTCTTCGGTAGCAGCGATGTCAGAGATTTGGTGTTTCACCGAATTCCCGATATTCACGGTACACTCGTGAAATGGTTGTACGCGAAAATCACCCCCTTCATCGCAACCTCGGAGATACTGTGTTCCATCGCTCGTGAACCGAGACGTTAAGACTCAGTTAAATGTTAATAACTTGCCATTGTACCAGTAGTAACATACACTCCTGGAAACTGAAATAAGAACACCGTGAATTCATTGTCACAGGAAGGGGAAACTTTATTGACACATTCCTGGGGTCAGATACATCACATGATCACACTGACAGAACCACAGGCTCATAGACACAGGCAACAGAGCATGCACAATGTCGGCACTAGTACAGTGTATATCCACCTTTCGCAGCAATGCAGGCTGCTATTCTCATATGCAGACGATCGTAGAGATGCTGGATGTAGTCCTGTGGAACGGCTTGCCATGCCATTTCCACCTGGCGCCTCAGTTGGACCAGCGTTCGTGCTGGACGTGCAGACCGCGTGAGACGACGCTTCATCCAGTCCCAAACATGCTCAATGGGGGACAGATCCGGAGATCTTGCTGGCCAGGGTAGTTGACTTACACCTTCTAGAGCACGTTGGGTGGCACGGGATACATGCGGACGATCATTGTCCTGTTGGAACAGCAAGTTCCCTTGCCGGTCTAGGAATGGTAGAACGATGGGTTCGATGACGGTTTGGATGTACCGTGCACTATTCAGTGTCCCTTCGACGATCACCAGAGGTGTACGGCCAGTGTAGGAGATCGCTCCCCACACCATGATGCCGGGTGTTGGCCCTGTGTGCCTCGGTCTTATGAAGTTCTGATTGTGGCGCTCACCTGCACGGCGCCAACCACGCATACGGCCATCATTGGCACCAAGGCAGAAGCGACTCTCATCGCTGAAGACGACACGTCTCCATTCGTCCCTCCATTCACGCCTGTCGCAACACCACTGGAGGCAGGCTGCACGATGTTGGGGCGTGAGCGGAAGACGGCCTAACGGTGTGCGGGACCGTAGCCCAGCTTCATGGAGACGGTTGCGAATGGTCCTCGCCGATACCCCAGGAGCAACAGTGTCCCTAATTTGCTGGGAAGTGGCGGTGCGGTCCCCTACGGCACTGCGTAGGATCCTACGGTCTTGGCGTGCATCCGTGCATCGCTGCGTTCCGGTCCCAGGTCGACGGGCACGTGCACCTTCCGCCGACCACTGGCGACAACATCGATGTACTGTGGAGACCTCACGCCCCACGTGTTGAGCAATTCGGCGGTACGTCCACCCGGCCTCCCGCATGCCCACTATACGCCCTCGCTCAAAGTCCGTCAACTGCACATACGGTTCACGTCCACGCTGTCGCGGCATACTACCAGTGTTAAAGACTGCGATGGAGCTCCGAATACCACGGCAAACTGGCTGACACTGACGGCGGCCGTGCACAAATGCTGCGCAGCTAGCGCCATTCGACGGCCAACACCGCGGTTCCTGGTGTGTCCGCTGTGCCGTGCGTGTGATCATTGCTTGTACAGCCCTCTCGCAGTGTCCGGAGCAAGTATGGTGGGTCTGACACACCGGTGTCAATGTGTTCTTTTTTCCATTTCCAGGAGTGTATCTAACAACTGTGCCAGACACTTGTTGTCTTATATAGCCGTTGCCGACCGCAACGCCGTCTTTTGCATGTTCACATATCTCTGTATTTGAATACGCACGCCTATGCCAGTTTCTTTGGCGCTTCAGTGTGTTATCGATATGTTAACGAGACTTTGTGAGCGTAATGTCGAAGAGCGTAAAGCTTACAGCTGATGCAAAAGCTGCTGATGTTCTCAAACCAAGATACACAGTGTAATGTCACAATTTTACATGTACAATTTTACCATCGAAATGACAGATCGACACTGTGCGATGTATGTAGGAATCAAGGATGCTATAATCTTGCAGAGAGATACGAACAATACTATCATCTCTCATTGAAATACAGGGTGAAAAGTATTTAAAGCGACAAACTCTGGGAGGTTGTAGGGGACATCAAAACAAATATTTTCCCCTAATGTCATTTTTTTTCCTATGAGGAATAATTAAACCGGTAGAGGAACATTTCTTTGGCGGCAAATTAATTAAACCAACATACACTTTTCCATTTTTTTTATAACCAAGAGACAACACATTATCACAACCCAATTTCAATTACAGTAGATTTTCAAAAATGCCTCCATTGACACGTAAACAAAGGTTACTCCGTCGTATCATGTTTTGTCTGACACGGGCAAAAACCGCAGTAGTATCCTGAAATGTTCCTGCTGCTGCTACTATCCGGGCAACCAGATCCTCTTCTGGTGCAACAGGAGTCTACATCTACATCTACATGACTACTCTGCAATTCACATTTAAGTGCTTGGCAGAGGGTTCATCGAACCACAATCATACTATCTCTCTACTATTCCACTCCCGAACAGCGAGCGGGAAAAACGAACACCTAAACCTTTCTGTTCGAGCTCTGATTTCTCTTATTTTATTTTGATGATCATTCCTACCTATGTAGGTTGGGCTCAACAAAATATTTTCGCATTCGGAAGAGAAAGTTGGTGACTGAAATTTCGTAAAAAGCTCTCGCCGCGACGAAAAACGTCTATGCTGTAATGACTTCCATCCCAACTCGTGTATCATATCTGCCACACTCTCTCCTCTATAACGTGATAATACAAAACGAGCTGCCCTTCTTTGCACCCCCTCGATGTCCTCCGTCAATCCCACCTGGTAAGGATCCCACACCGCGCAGCAATATTCTAACAGAGGACGAACGAGTGTAGTGTAAGCTGTCTCTTTAGTGGACTTGTTGCATCTTCTAAGTGTCCTGCCAATGAAACGCAACCTTTGGCTCGCCTTCCCGACAATATTATCTATGTGGTCCTTCCAACTGAAGTTGTTCGTAATTTTAACACCCAGGTACTTAGTTGAATTGACAGCCTTGAGAATTGTACTATTTATCGAGTAATCGAATTCCAACGGATTTCTTTTGGAACTCATGTGGATCATCTCACACTTTTCGTTATTTAGCGTCAACTGCCACCTGACACACCATACAGCAATCTTTTCTAAATCGCTTTGCAGCTGATACTGGTCTTCGGATGACCTTACTAGACGGTAAATTACAGCATCATCTGCGAACAACCTAAGAGAACTGCTCAGATTGTCACCCAGGTCATTTATATAGATCAGGAACAGTAGAGGTCCCAGGACGCTTCCCTGGGGAACACCTGATATCACTTCAGTTTTACTCGATGATTTGCCGTCTATTACTACGAACTGCGACCTTCCTGACAGGAAATCACGAATCCAGTCGCACAACTGAGACGATACCCCATAGCTCCGCAGCTTGATTAGAAGTCGCTTGTGAGGAACGGTGTCAAAAGCTTTCCGGAAATCTAGAAATACGGAATCAACTTGAGATCCCCTGTCGATAGCGGCCATTACTTCGTGCGAATAAAGAGCTAGCTGCGTTGCACAAGAGCGATGTTTTCTGAAGCCATGCTGATTACGTGTCAATAGATCGTTCTCTTCGAGGTGATTCATAATGTTTGAATACAGTATATGCTCCAAAACCCTACTGCAAACCGACGTCAATGATATAGGTCTGTAGTTAAATGGATTACTCCTACTACCCTTCTTAAACACTGGTGCGACCTGCGCAATTTTCCAATCTGTAGGTACGGATCTATTGGTGAGCGAGCAGTTGTATATGAGTGCTAAGTAGGGAGCTATAGTATCAGCGTAATCTGAAAGGAACCTAATCGGTATACAATCTGGACCTGAAGACTTGCCCGTATCAAGGGATTTGAGTTGCTTCGCAACCCCTAAGGTATCTACTTCTAAGAAACTCATGCTAGCAGATGTTCGTGTTTCAAATTCTGGAATATTCCATTCGTCTTCCCTGGTGAAGGAATTTCGGAAAACAGCGTTCAATAACTCCGCTTTAGCGGCACAGTCGTCGATAACAGTACCATCGGCACTGCGCAGCGAACGTATTGACTGCGTCTTGCCGCTTGTGTACTTTACATACGACCAGAATTTCTTCGGATTTTCTACCAAATTTCGAGACAATGTTTCGTTGTGGAACCTATTAAAGGCATCTCGCATCGAAGTACGTGCCAAATTTCGCGCGTCTGTAAATTTTAGCCCATCTTCAGGATTTCGCGTTCTTCTGAACTTCGCATGCTTTTTCCGTTGCCTCTGCAACAGCGTTCGGACCTTTTTTGTGTACCACGGGGGATCCGTTCCATCTCTTACCAATTTATGAGGTATGAATATCTCAATTGCTGTTGCTACTATATCTTTGAATTTGAGCCACATCTCGTCTACATTCGCATAGTCAGTTCGGAAGGAATGGAAATTGTCTTTTAGGAAGGCTTCTAGTGGCACTTTATCCGCTTTTTTAAATAAAATTATTTTGCGTTTGTTTCTGATGGATTTGGAAGAAATGGTATTGAGCCTAGCTACAATGACCTTGTGATCACTAATCCCTGTATCAGTCATGATGCTCTCTATCAGCTCTGGATTGTTTGTGGCCAAGAGGTCAAGTGTGTTTTCGCAACCATTTACAATTCGCGTGGGTTCGTGGACTAACTGCTCTAAATAATTTTCGGAGAATGCATTTAGGACAATCTCGGAAGACGTTTTCTGCCTACCACCGGTTTTGAACAAGTATTTTTGCCAACATACCGAGGGTAGGTTGAAGTCCCCACCAACTATAACCGTATGAGTGGGGTATTTATTTGTTACGAGACTCAAACTTTCTCGGAACTGTTCCGCAACTGTATCATCGGAGTCTGGGGGTCGGTAGAAGGAGCCAATTATTAACTTAATTCGGCTGTTAAGTATAACCTCCACCCACACCAATTCGCACGGAGTATCTACTTCGACTTCACTACAAGATAAACCACTACTGACAGACACCAACACTCCACCACCAATTCTGCCTAATCTATCTTTCCTGAACACCGTCTGAGACTTCGTAAAAATTTCTGCAGAACTTATTTCAGGCTTTAGCCAGCTTTCTGTACCTATAACGATATCAGCTTCTGTGCTTTCTATTAGCGCTTGAAGCTCAGGGACTTTTCCAGCGCAACTACAACAGTTTACAACTATAATTCCGACTGTTCCTTGATCCAAGCACGTCCTGTAATTGCCAAGCACCCTTTGACATTGCAGCCCATCCCGCACTTTCCCGAGGCCTTCTAACCTAAAAAACCGCCCAGTCCATGCCACACAGCCTCCGCTACCCGTGTAGCCGCCAGCTGAGTGTAGTGAACTCCTGACCTATTCAGCGGAACCCGAAACCCCACCACCCTATGGCGCAAGTCAAGGAATCTGCAGCCAATACGGTCGCAAAACCGTCTGAGCCTCTGATTCAGACCCTCCACCCGGCTCTGCACCAAAGGTCCGCAGTCGGTTCTGTCAACGATGCTGCAGATGGTGAGCTCTGCCTTCATCTCGTAAGCAAGACCGGCAGCCTTCACCAAACAAGGTTGCGCATCTCTCCCCACATGTCTGGGTATCGAACAGGCCATGGTACAGGACTACCTCTGCTAACCCACTTTTCTGGGAACCGTCGGTCCAGGAATCGACGCACACGACGACTGAAATGTGCCGGCGCCCCGTCATGTTGGAACCACATGCGTTGTCATGTAGGGAGCGGAACGTCTTCCAGCAACTCTGGCAATGCTCTGGGTGGATATTCAACTGGTTCCAGGTTGTGGACACGCTGTAACTGAAATGGACGTAACAATTGCTTTCGAAGGACTGTTCTTACATTCGTCTGATTCGTCCCCATGTTACGTGCAATTGCACGAGTGCTGATTGAAGGATCCCACTCCACATGCTGCAAGACAGCTTCCTCAAATTGCAGCGTTCTTACCGTGCAATGGCGTCCCTGTCCAGGTAACCTGCTAAATGATCCGGTCTCACGCAGACGTTGGTACACAGCAGCAAAAGTTGTATGATGCAGGATACGGCTATTAGAATATTCTTGTTGATAAACCCGATGTGCAGCTCATCTGTTATGGTGCGCTACGTAGTACGCACCAACCATATCAGTGTACTCACTCCCGGTGTATCGCTCCATTAGTAAACAGAGACAAAGCACTACTACACTGGTGGACAGCAGTTGCCTACAACTGAAGAGCGTAATACGCCCTCTCTCAACTGGAGATCGTAATGCGGCCTCTAACAACTGAAGAGCGTAATACGGCCTCTACCGATTTAAATAATCGTCATAGGAAAAAATGACATTAGGGAAAAATATTTGTTTTGATGTCCCCTATAACCTCCCAGAGTTTGCCGCTTTAAATACTTTTCACCCTGTATTATCACGTAGAAGAAGGTATACTTAGATGAATGACTAGCACTAACTTCACTTAACGAAGGTTTATTGAACACTTGCACATACAAGAGCGCGGAGTGAACTGCCTCCAGCCAGAACACGCACAGTATATATACAGCTACAGAACATTCCAGTGCAACGATACTTGACACTTGTGGATACGTCTAGAATGTACTCGAACAGAATATAGAAATCAAAATGGTACAGTCAACGTGAGTTTTGAACTCACGAGCCTCCATTCTATAGTTACGTATCATAACCACCACACCACGGTACTAGTCAGCGCCTGCTGCAACAATATAATTTTTGTTTTTATCTGGAATGTTAATTATGTTGACTGTTGTTCTTGGGACTAGTGTTGTCATTCAAATTACCTCGAAACTACGGCAGCTCTATAGATACATTGTGTTCTATTCGAATAAATAAAGGAGCTCATCGCAACTGATTAATAGGTGAGACACGAAATTAATTATTCTTTTGCAACTACACACTCATAAATATCTAGAGAGCTCCAGATATCTACGATAACGTTCATATGCAGCGACGCTGGGGGCATGGCGAACGAACCTGAGACCACACGGGCGATTGCTTACAGGATCAAGAATTCTCAATTAGCGTTAACAGCGCATTATCAAGACTTCGTTACTCCACGTATTACCCAAACGACTTGTCGTTGCTGTTGTGGTATTCAGTCCTGAGACTGGTTTGATGCAGCTCTCCATGCTACTCCATCCTATGCAAGCTTCTTCATCTCCCAGTACCTACTGCAACCTACATCCTTCTGAATCTGTTTAGTGTAGTCATCTCTTGGTCTCCCTCTACGATTTTTACCCTCCACGCTGCCTTCCAATACTAATTTACTGATCCCGTGATGCCTCAGAACATGTCCTACCAACCGATCCCTTCTTCTAGTCAAGTTGTGCCACAAACTCCTCTTCTCCCCAATTCTATTCAATACCTCCTCATTAGTTATGTGATCTACCCATCTAATCTTCAGCAATCTTCTGTAGCACCACACTTCGAAAGCTTCTATTCTCTTCTTGTCCAAGCTAGTTATCGTCCATGTTTCACTTCCATACAAGGCTACACTCCATACAAATACTTTCAGAAACGACTTCCTGACACTTAAATGTATACTCCATGTTAACAAATTTCTCTTCTTCAGAAACGATTTCCTTGCCATTACCAGTCTACATTTTATATCCTCTCTACTTCGACCATCATCAGTTATTTTACTCCCTAAATAGCAAAACTCCTTTACTACTTTAAGTGTCTCATTTCCTAATATAATTCCCTCAGCATCACCCGATTTAATTTGACTGCATTCCATTATCCTCTTTCTGCTTTTGTTGATGTTCATCTTATATCCTCCTTTCAAGACACTGTCCATTCCGTTCAACTGCTATTCCAAGTCCTTTGCTGTCTCTGACAGAAATACAATGTCATGGGCGAACCTCAAAGTTTTTATTTCTTCTCCATGAATTTTAATACCTACTTCGAATTTTTGTTTTGTTTCCTTTACTGCTTGTTCAACATACAGATTGAATAACATCGGGGAGAGGCTACAACCCTGTCTCACTCCCTTCCCAATCACTGCTTCCCTTTCATACCACTCGACTCTTATAACTGCCATCTGGTTTCTGTACAAACTGTAAATAGCCTTACGCTCCCTGTATTTTACCCCTGCTACCTTCAGAATTTGAAAGAGAGTATTCCAGTTAACATTGTGCAAAGCTTTCTCTAACTCTACAAATGCTAGAAACGTAGGTTTGCCTTTTCTTAATCTTTCTTCTAAGATAAATCGTAAGGTTAGTATTGCTTCACGTCTTCCAACATATCTACGGAATCCAAACTGATCTTCCCCGAGGTCCGCTTCTACCAGTTTTTCCATTCGTCTGTAAAGAATTCGCGTTAGTATTTTGCAGCTGTGACTTATTAAACTGATAGTTCGGTAATTTTCACATCTGTCAACACCTGCTTTCTTTGGGATTGGAATTATTATATTCTTCCTGAAGTCTGAGGGTATTTCGACTTAGTAAATAGTAAATCACTGGGAAGCCAACACTACAAACCAAAATCTCGTCCAAGCAATTTTCCAACACACCATACAACACCACAACAAATAAAATAATATAACAACAGCATGTCCCGCATAAAACCAATACGCCTCACGTACGGGTTTATCGTTTCCAGTGGATTTGCCTGTAAAATGGCAAACTGTTTGTAAGTTGTCTACACTGCATTTTATCGGAAGGTTGAGTGCAGCTGTTTATTTGCGTCAGTTGTTGTGAGAATGTCGTACTGTTGAGCTGTTACTGAAATGGGGCTCTCTGCATTAGAACAGCGAATTGATATTGTGGTGTGTTGGATAAAGACAGGCTCCATCAAGCAATGTAAGGAAATGTCGGAAAGGAAATATTGTGATAGGAAACTCGCAACGGCCTATGTACGGGAAATGGAGAGCTGTAGGATCTGTTCTGAGTGTGCGGAGGAATATGCGATCGACGGTGGGGATCCCTGAAACTACACACAAATTTCGAACAGACATTTCGAGAAGTTACAGTAATTCGGTAACGAGGTTTTCGCAGCAGTTCACTGTATCTCGTACATCCCTTCGTCGCGTGCAAAAAGATATGAAATTAGAAGCCTCTCGTGTGAGTATGGTGCAGAAGTTGTAATTTGAGGATCAGCAAAAAAGAGTTCATTATTGCAAGTGGCTGTTAACAAGTATTGCTAACTGCTAATTTGAATCTTCGCTTAACGTCATGTCAGAAGACGTCACGATTCATTTGTCACGTTATGTTAATTCCAAGAATTGCGGGCACGTGTCACAGGACAACCGGCATATTCTGAACCAAGAACCTCTACTTGGTGTCTCCAAAGAGACTATGGTCGTATGTCAAGTATGTTAGCGTCAAGACACAATCAATGACATGTCTGCACCATAGCAATGGAGACACTATCGAAGGCAGTGCTGCCAAAGCTAAGTTACAAAACACTGCCTTCCGAAATGCCTTCAGAAAACAGGACGAAGTAAATATTCCAGAATTCGAATCAAGAACAGTTGCCATCGCGAGTAAATATGCTCGGAGTAGTGAAACAACTAAATTCACACAATTAAAGCAAGTTTTCAGGTCCAGACTGTACACCAATTAGGTCCCTTTCAGAGTATGCATCCTATCTTATCACCTGCATACATTCTTGACCACTGTGCATTCCGACGGGCTTGGGAAATCCCAGCAGGACAATGCGACGTCCCACACGTCCCGAGTTGCTACAGAGTGGCTCCAGGACCTTTCTTGTGAATTCGAACAGTTCTGCTGCCCACTAAACTACTCAGACATGAACATTGCTGAGAACATAAGGGATGCCTCGCAACATGCTGTTCAGAAGAGATCTCCACCCACTTGCCACCCTCCGCCACACACCGCCAGGTGGCTTGCGGAATATGGATGTCGATGTAGATGTAGTCTTACGGTTTTATGGACAGCCCTTCAGGTTTCATGGTGATGATTGCCTCCAGCACCACTTCAGGCATTGGTCGAGTCCATGCCACGCCGTGTTGCGGCAATTCTGCGTACTCGCTGTGGCCCTACACCATATTAGGCAAGTGTGCCAGTTTCTTTGGCTCTTCCGTGTGTTTAATACTATATGGTAAAAGATTAGCAGAATGGCTACTGAAAGAACATCGCTCTCATGGACCTGATGAAATGGCGAACGAAATGAGTGAGTCACTGTAGTCACTTCCTCTGAGGAAGACAGTGGGGGTACCCATGAAGAGCTGGAGATTCTAATCTATCTGACGCTAAAGAAAACCAAGAAAATTTTATGCAAGATAAAGAAACTTTCCCCCGGCATGATTCACGATTCTGCCAAAAACCGCCAGTATTCGCTGTTGAGAAGTAGTTGATGTCAGGTTCCACGTGTTTATATGCCCGATACGTTGAATGCTTGAGAAATATCGGAACTCACGTCGACTGCAGTGAAGCCGAGCGTCATGTTGACCTTGAAGTGGAGGTCGGAGTAGTCGAGAAAGGCATCCCCGGCCCTGACCACCTGCGACAGCCCGGACAAAGAGCCGTCGAACAGCCCCACCTCTCCGTGCCACACCGTCCCCAGCGGGCCTTCCTGGAAGAAAACAATGAGAACAGCATGTTACACTCACTTGTTCATTTACAGTGTTCTGTAGAACCCGTCATTTGAGATGAGTGAAGAGTCAAACAACAGATTATCAATAAGTCCAGAAATTCGTAGCAACACAATCGGTACATTTATCATCAGGGCTTATTACCATTCTAATCCCATATTTTAAAAAGCCTATCAGTCCGTAATTTGGCGATTTTGAATTTACTAGTAACTCAGATGCTTCATGGGCAACGGCCTTGCCGCAGTGGATACACCGGTTCCCGTGAGATCACCGAAGTCAAGCGCTGTCGTGTGTGGCCGGCAGTCGGATGGGTGACCATCCAGGCAGTCATGCGCTGTTGCAATTTTTCGGGGTGCACTCAGCCTTGTGATGCCAATTGAGGAGCTACTGTACCGAATAGTAGTGGCTCCAGTCAAAGAAAACCATCGTAACGGCCCGGAGAGTGGTGTGCTGACCACACGCCCCTCCTATTCGCATCCTCAACTAAGGATGACACGGCGGTCGGATGGTCCCGATGGGCCACTTGTGGTCTGAAGACAGAGTGAGTGATGAGATACTTCATATCTGGAGTGTTTAAAAAAGGACTTTACTACTTTAAAAATTATTCTAGCGAAACATATATATCTTAAACTAAGGATGTATGTGGCATCCACTGGTTATCCTGCATACTTCCCATCGGAAGTTGGGTTGTTTGAGGAAGGAGACTAGACAGCGAGGTCATCGGTCTCATCAGATTAGGGAAGGACGGGGAAGGAAGTCGGCTGTGCCCTTTCAAAGGAACCATCCCAGCATATGCCTGGAGCGATTTAGGGAAATCAAGGAAAACCTAAATCAGGATGGCCAGACGCGGGATTGAACCGTTGTCCTCCCGAATGCGAGTCCAATGTGCTAGCCACTGCGCCATCTCGCTCGGTCCCATCGTAAGTCAATTTCATCCCAAACTGTCGGCCATCCTGATTTAGGTTTTCCATGATTTCCCTAAATCGTTCCAGGCTAATGCCGGGATGGTTTCTTTCAAGGGGCACAGCCGACTTCCTTCCCCATCCTTACCTAATCTGATGAGACCGATGACCTCAGTTTTTGGTGGCCGCGTGGGATAAGCCGAGCGGTCTTAGGCGCTGCAGTCATGGACTGTGTGGCTGGTCCCGGCGGAGGTTCGAGTCCTCCCTTGGGCATGGGTGTGTGTGTACGTCCTTAGGATAATTTAGGTTAAGTAGTGTGTAAGCTTAGGGACTGATGACCTTAGCAGTTAAGTCCCATATGATTTCACGTACATTTCTTTTTAGTTTTTGGTCTTCTACCCCAAAAACAGCCCAACCCACCCCAATCTCGCTGTAGCACTGTGGGTGTAACTTTCTCACTAGTGGCGTTAATTCTTGCTCTAACAATCAGGTTGGGAAGCCGGCACAGGAGGTACAAACACGATATCCTTGTTGAGTCCCCATAAAAAAATCGAGTGGTGTCACGTCTGGGGAATGTGGGAGACATGCAATTAGCGTATCAAGGCCAATCCATTTACCTGGAAAGCGGTCACTGAGAAAATCCCAGACGATAGCCAGCTAGTGGGGTGGTGCACCATTTTTCATGAAGTAAACATTTCGTTCTTTGTCATCCTCATCGATCTGTGATATCAAAAATTATAACGTATCCAGGCACACTATCCCGTTGATGGTTCTCTCACGGAAAAGAAAGAGGCCATCCACTTTGTTCTTGCTCGGGTCCAGTGAAGGCAGCCATCTTTAACGCAACTGCCGCTAGAGCAGTGCGATTCGGTACTAGCGAACAACACGCACAAAACTTTACGTATTTCCCTACAAATTGACATAACAGTCACCTCTGTAGGTTCTATGAAATGATCGGTATTAATTTTCAAAATTATTAAGTCCTTTTTGAAACACCCTGCATAACAGCACAACTTGAAATTAGAGGGGTATCAGTCCGTCAATTTCTGTACATTCTATAGGATTCAGAAAAACAAAGTATTTTTTATAGTCAATGACTGATGCACTTGGAAAAATAAAGAGACACCAGCCCTTGCCACTTTGAAAAGAAAGCTGTGATATATGCATTCAGTACATACCAACAAAGGGGGCATGAATGGGATATCAAATGATTATAGGTAAAAGACACAGCCATACATCTCTAAAGGAAATAGCTAGATTTAAATGAGATGCTAAGAATCACTACAGATCGTCGTATTAAAATGTGTACAATTAAGTAATTTTCTTTGTACTATAAACCACTGAAGATGCTTAGCATGTATAACCGAAACTTGTTTGGCATACACAAATTAATTTAGCTGCGAACGACGGAATTTTTCTCGTCTGTACGATAAAGAATAACTGAAGCAGCCACAGAGAATGCAAATGTTAACAATATCAAATGAAAATATTAACCACTTTTACTCGTTTGTAAAGCGATCGGATGTCGGATGTTCTTTTACAAATGTGAGTTGGATTCCTTAAAACATGAAAAGTGGGAGGAGAGTGGTTATTAACAATCAAACTTAATATAATGTAACTACTACGTTTTTGGTAGTGGACATTAGACCACTTTGTGTTACGGTGTCTGTCTTTACCTCTGAGAAGCTCTGGACGTCATCCGGCAATGCGATGGGGTCCAGCCCATGATCCGCCAGGAACTGTGCGATGTTGGGCAGCACTTGGTCGATGTAGTCGTTGATGTTGGCAGCGTTCAGCGTGCCGAAGTGCCTCCTGAACAAAAGTGATTTGTCGCGTCAGCAACACAGCGAGGGTTTAAACATTCTGACAGGTAAGACCAGTGAGTGGAACTGGGGCTGTAATGCAAAACGATTAAGAAGAAATATCTGAATGGTGCGAAGAGTGGCAGTTGCCTTATATAACGAAAAGAGTGAGGTCATCCACATGAGTGCTAAAAGGAACTCGTTAAACTTCGGTTACACGATAAATCAATCTAATCTAAAAGTCGTAAGTTCATCTAAGTACCTAGGTATTACAATTACGAACAGTTTAAATTGGAAAGAACACATATAAATGTTGTGGGGATGGCTAACCAAATGCTGCGTTTTATTGGCAGGACATTTAGAAAATGTAACAGATCTACTAAGGAGACGGCCTACACTACGCTTGTCAGACCTCTTTTAGAATTCTTCTGCTCGGTGTGGGATCCTTACCAGATAGGACTGACGGAGTACATAGAAAAAGTTCAAGGAAAGGCATCACGTTTTGTATTGTCGCGAAATATGGGAAAGAGTGCCACAGAAATGATTCAGGATTTGTGCTGGACATCATTAAAAGAAAGGCGGGTTTTCGTTGCGAAGGAATCTTCTCACGAAATTCCATTCACCAACTTTCTCCTCCGAGTGTGAAATTATTTTGTTGAGACCGACTTACACAGGGAGGAACGATCACCAAGACAAAATAAGGGAAATCAGAGCTCTTACGGGAAGAAATATGTGTTCATTCTTACCGCGCGCTAGACGAGATTGGAATAATAGAGAATTGTGAAGGTGGGTCGGTGAACCCTCTGCCAGGCGATTTGCAGAATATCCATGTAGATTTAGATGTGGATGTAGATGTAAGCGTAGCCTCGCACTTCGAAGGCAACTCGCTTACCGACTAAGTTAGGACATTTTACACATCCGCCATCAGCTGGTCTCCCTACAACGCAGAAGCTCGCCCGTATACCTTTGAAACGTCCCCTTAGAAAAATTATACACGACTGTGCTTAAACTGACACACAAAATTTTTTTGGCGCAATGCAATCTGACTTTCAATAACCCCTAAACAAGAATGGCCCTAACTAACATTAACCTGTACCTTTCACAAATCACTTACCTCACAAAAATCTTCGTTACTCGAACTACTGCAATACAGTGAGCGCCACTACTGCCAGCTAAATAAGATTCACACTACGGAAGGCACTAACTACTGATAGGCATAGTTATCAAACGACAGATTTTAATAGAGAATAAACAATGTATTTACCTTAATAGTCATAATATATATAGCAGTTCATGACATCCAGCCTTACAAAATTCAAAACTCCGCCATCTCTCTCCCCATATCTACCACTGCTGGCGGCTCACCTCCAACTGCGCAACGCTAACCGCTATTCACATCCTGCTGCCCAACACTACAATGGCAGACAACAATGCAAACCAGCCACAGACTGCACACGGCACAGGCAGAGACTTTTCATACAGAGCGCTACGTGGCGTTACCAATAAGAAAACCTAAACAGCCTTCTTACACCTTGACGAACATATTCTTTCAGAAGAAAAGTATTGCGTAAATTTGAATGTGGTCGGTGTGACCAAAGCTGTACTGGCGGGAGTCAGGCATTAGCCACACAGAAACTCTGAAGACTCGAAAGAGGACACAAACTCATGTTGTTATAAGAATGTCCGATTAGCACAAATGAGCTCGAGGAAGGATGTTTATAAATCGTGATTCGAAAACGGAGAAATATAATACGAAAAATTTCAGGCATTTTTATATGGCTGTGTACACAAAATTAATAGGCCTTATATCATGACAGACTAAGGGCATAACTCCAACTGAAACACACACACACACACACACACACACACACACACACACACACACACACACACACAGAGAGAGAGAGAGAGAGAGAGAGAGAGAGAGAGAGAGAGTGCGATTAGTAAGGAACATAAGTCGTCAGAACAGAACATCCGCTAGAATTTTCCAAAACCTTCTCCAATATGAAATATATTCTTGCGATGTAATACATGCAAGCAGCAAGTTCTGGATTACGAACAAGGTACAAAGTTATCCTTCTCCGTGTTTACAAGCAGCTTCAAGCCGTCCAGCGAACTTGATTACATGATAAACTACGTAACAACGTAACATACACCCAAACTGTATCTACAACAGTACCTGTTGTGTATATACAGGGTGTTTCAAAAATGACCGGTATATTTGAAACGGCAATACAAACTAAACGAGCAGCGATAGAAATACACCGTTTGTTGCAATATGCTTGGGACAACAGTACATTTTCAGGCGGACAAACTTTCGAAATTACAGTAGTTACAATTGTCAACAACAGATGGCGCTGCGGTCTGGGAAACTCTATAGTACGATATTTTCCACATATCCACCATGCGTAGCAATAATATGGCGTAGTCTCTGAATGAAGTTACCCGAAACCTTTGACAACGTGTCTGGCGGAATGGCTTCACATGCAGATGACATGTACTGCTTCAGCTGTTCAATTGTTTCTGGATTCTGGCGGTACACCTAGTCTTTCAAGTGTCCCCACAGAAAGAAGTCACAGGGGTTCATGTCTGGCGAATAGGGAGGCCAATCCAAGCCGCCTCCTGTATGTTTCGGATATCCCAAAGCAATCACACGATCATCGAAATATTCATTCAGGAAATTAAAGACGTCGGCCGTGCGATGTGGCGGGGCAACATCTTGCATAAACCACGAGGTGTTCGCAGTGTCGTCTAAGGCAGTTTGTACCGCCACAAATTCACAAAGAATGTCCAGATAGCGTGATGCAGTAATCGTTTCGGATCTGAAAAATGAGCCAATGATTCCTTTGGAAGAAATGGCGGCCCAGACCAGTACTTTTTGAGGATGCAGGGACGATGCCACTGCAACATGGGGCTATTCGGTTCCCCATATGCGCCAGTTCTGTTTATTGACGAAGCCGTCCTGGTAAAAATAAGCTTCGTCAGTAAACCAAATGCTGCCCACATGCATATCACCATCAGCAATCCTGTGCACTATATCGTTAGCTGATGTCTCTCGTGCAGCAATGGTAATGGCGCTGAGGGGTTGCGTTTTAATTTTGTACGGATAGAGGTGTAAACTCTGGCGCATGAGACGATACGTGGACGTTGGCGTTATTTGGATCGCAGCTGCAACACGGCGAACGGAAACCCGAGGCCGCTGTCGGATCACCTGCTGCACTAGCTGCGCGTTGGCCTCTGTGGTTGCTGTACCCGGTCGCCCTACCTTTCCAGCACATTCATCCGTCACGTTCCCAATCTGTTGAAATTTTTCGAGCAGATCCTTGATTGTATCGCTTTTCGGTCCTTTGGTTACATTAAACCTCCATTGAAAACTTCGTCTTGTTGCAACAACACTGTGTTCTGGGCGGTGGAATTCCAACACCAGAAAAATCCTCTGTTCTAAGGAATAAACGATGTTGTCCACAGCACACTTGCACGTTGTGTACACCACACGCCTACAGCAGAAAGACAACGTACAGAATGGTGCATCCACAGACTGCGTTGTCTTCTATATCTTTCACATCACTTGCAGCGCCATCTGTTGTTGCAAATTGTAACTACTGTAATTTCGAAAGTTTGTCCGCCTGAATATGTAATGTCGTCCCAAGCATATTGCAACAAACGGTTTATTTCTATCGCTGCTCGTTTAGTTTGTATTGCCGTTTCAAATATACCGGTCATTTTTGAAACACCCTGTAGTTCTGCGTAGTCAGCGCGTACACAACTTTCCCACTAGAGCGCGCCCCGCTAAGCACAACAGCGCAGGCGCAGCGCTCGTCCATCTCTGCACTACGAGATGGCGCTGCCTTAGAGACGGCCCAAATTCTGCTTCCGCCGATCCGCGTATTAATATGTAACGGAGCCAATGAGACTGCTGCTAACGTAGAACCTTTTCTCCTCACGGATTACACTCGCGCAATGATACATGAACGTGCGAGGTATTATAACGAGTGTACAGACCTCTGATTAGTCAGTCTGCATTTGTCTGTACCAGTCCACAGTCAAGTTTCAGTGTGCGCTTAATGAAATTACCATATTCCTGTACATAGCCATGAAGATAAATGTATACACACTTTGTCAAGTATCAGAGATATGTGAGAATAAGATTAACGTACCAAGAGCAAAGGAACTTCAGACTATCAATTGTAAACAGTATCCAGAATCAAGTTAAGTAATTTCTATGATTTCTCTTATTTTAATAAATATGTGTTAAAATTAATCAAGTTCTGTTTAAAGTTGGTCACTGTGTCTGCTACTGTAAGTGTGCAAGTGGCATTTCTATCGTCTGAGCTAACGGCAGAAAATAAACACGCCACAATAAGACCACGAAACATATTGCTGACACTCGCCTACTTCGTTAGAGTGACAAGTCAAATAATCTGATGGTATGTGTACCGAAGGTGTTACAGTACGCACAACACAGTACTGCAATCCCAACAACACAATGCTGACATGCATTAGTTCACTTTTTCATATTTGTTTACTAACAGCCACTCATACACTGGCAGATGACACGCTGTGTGCCGAAGAAGCGGCAAGAAAGACGTAGAAAATATGCCGGAAAAAAGCGAAAACAAACATAGAAACCATGCTGTGACGTAAAGTAAATAAGATATTATGAGACTATTCATAGAAAACTGTGTTTGTAACATGACAGTAAACACTTAATAACGTTTTACAATGTTTATAAGTATGCCATCTTCTCATGTTTTAGACTTAAAGAACGCACTCATCAGGATGCTTTTGTCACTGAAACTATTTTGCGAATAAATAAATAACTAATGAAAGTGTTTTGCATCAAGATGGACCAACTGTTGTTTTAATGCAAACGCTCACATAAGAGCTTCAAGATAAAATGATGGCACTCGTAATACTGTGCTAATGAAGAAGAAAATACACCTAAGATATTGCGCAAAGTTTTGTTTTTCACCAAAATACCTGTGACGCACTATCGAAAACGGCGAATAATTTAATACGATCGTCTGGTTGTAGTATATGGACAGTTATGTGAAAAGTGATACATTCCTTAGTGAATAAACTACTAACTTGTCCTGAAATTGGAATAAAGAATTCCAGTATTGCTGTCGAGAAGTCGAAGGGATACGAAATTAGATCATTTTATTTATTGGGTCAAAAGATATGGTCTATATCAAAAAGAATCATCCGATTTAAAAAAAAAAGGTCGTAACTATTATGTTATTTGACATATGTGCGTGAGCAAAGTACTGTCGGAAAGGGCAAACTCTCGAGTTTTACCGGCTTCCCGCTAGGTAGCATCAGTGTGCGCCCACTTTTGTTTTAGTAAAATGGTGTCAGGACAACAGAAAGGGTTTTGTGTTCTACGTTTTGCGCAGTGCAGGTCAGTAGTAACTGTTCAGCGTGACTTTCGTACTAGGTATGGTGTGGGTCCTCCTACAGCACAGAGCATTAGATGATGGCATTGAACAATTCCGAGAAACAGGTTGTTTGTGTAAAGGCAAATCGCCGGGCCGTGCCCGAGTGTCTGACACTGACGTCGAACAAATCCGCTATAGTTTCAAGAGGAGTCCGCAGAAACAAGTTCGCCGAGCAGCTCGACAGCTCAGCATGCCCCCGATGTCCGTCTGGTGTGTGCTGCGTCGACGTTTACAAATGAAACCGTACAAAGTTCAGCTACTGCAACGTGGTTGTGAAGGTGACAAACAACGACGTGGGGAGTTCTGTAATTTCGTTCTTGGCAAGATGGAGGATCACAGTTTTCTTCCACGCTTAGTGTTTAGTGACGAGTCAACTTTCCATTTAAATAGAAAGGTGGACTGTCATAATATGAGAATATGGGCGTAGGTAACAACCACAGAAGTAGTCCAGCATGAGAGGCACTCTCCAAAATTTATTATGAATTGAGCAGTTTCACGGAAAAAAGGTGTAAGGTCCCTATTTCTTAGCCGAGAACATTATTACAGGAAGCACATAATTCGATATGCTTGAGAACTTTCTTTTCCCACAGTTGGAGACTGATTCCAACGACTTCATTTACAGGGTGGGACAGCGCCACACTGGCAACTGGATTGCGGGGATTTTTAAATCGAAGGATTACTGAACGATGGATCGGTCGCTCTGGACCAAATGATTCGGCCTTACATTACTGTCCTCCAAGACCACCAGAATTGACTGTATGTGATTATTTCTCCTGGGGGTTTATAAAAGATTCTGTTCGTGTGCCTCCATTACCAACAACAATGAATGAACTGACACATCGCGTAACAGCAGCTGTAGAAGCTGTAACTCAGGACATGCTCGCTGCAATGTGGCAACAATTTGAATACCTCAATGACGTATGCCGTGAATCTCGAGGGGGACATATTGATCACCTACGAGAAGTTATGAAAAAAATTTTTTTGAGTTTCCTGTTCACCACAAAACAAAATTCATTGCATATGTCTATTAGTTTCAGGGAAATACACAAGCGTCCGATTCCACCCCCCTGCTTTGACCTATGACGTCACAAATATGGCGGAAAATACCATACACTACGACTCCAGTATGGCGCCTATGACGTCATTACGTACACATGACCACAAACTCGAAAATACATTGAAAAACCAACACACACACGTTCCACAAAAAACCTAATGAAACTAACGGGACGAGCGTGGGATTTGGGGTTTTTTGGGTGGGGACAAAGTAAATATAAACAAATTTAGACACACACCACCATACCAAACCACACATAACGACGAAACAAACCGACACTACATAACTCCCCAAATTTCACTAAACATAATATCCTCTGGAATTGGACACTTCCCTTGACCTATATAGTTCAACAGCAACTCCCGATCCCACAAATAACACTTCCCTTGATCTATATAGCTCAATAACAGCTTCCGATCCCACAAATTGGTATCGTACACTTCCCTTGACCTATATAGCTCAACAGCAACTCCCGATACCGGAACACCCACAGCTACAACCACACATTGAAATTTGACACTTCCTCTGACCTATATAGATCAACAGAAACTGCCGATACCAAACCATAAAACCGAAAATTACAATCACGTCCACAATCATTACTACCTCAAAAAACACAACAAACCAACAAAATTGGAATCGAACACCTCCCTTGACCTGGTATCATCCTTACGGCATCTCCACATATAGCCGTCCCTGGTCCGAGACACCCAAAAATCGGAATAGGAAGAAATTTTGTTACAGTCACCGCACTGTCCCCCATCATCGCCGACAACCGAAAACTGTTGACTTCGTCAGTCATATCCATTCCTACCAAAGACATAAAAATATCTATTTACCAAAATTCTCACACGTCGAACAGAAAATAACTACAATAACGTCGAAATAACAAAACTAAAATCGTTAACTCATAGAAAAATGCACCGCTGAAAGCACAGTCCCGATACCATACATGTGCAATGCTATCACGCAAATGAACCACATACGGCACGTAACACGCTACCCATAAACACACCACCAGAGAGAACCACCGACCGCAACAGTACGCCACCTATAAACACGCCATACACGCAGACTAAACCAAAAACATCACTTAACACACCACCAGAGAGCACCACCGATCACATTAAAACGACACCTACAAACACGCCACTCTCACAAACTAAATTCCGCGCCGTCGTGACGTCGCACACTAGAACAGCCTTACGTCACGGGCCAAAGCCGACGAGTGGGATCGGACGCTTCGGTCGACCAACTTTGAGAAATATAGACATGACCGATCGGGTGATTCTTTTTGATACACACTGTATGTGGTGTCACCGCCAGACACCACACTTGCTAGGTGGTAGCCTTTAAATCAACCGCGGTCCGGTAGTATACGTCGGACCCGCGTGTCGCCACTATCAGTGATTGCAGACCGAGCGCCGCCACACTGCTGGTCTAGTCTAGAGCGACTCCCTAGCACTCGCCGTAGTTGTACAGCCGACTTTGCTAGTGATGGTTCAGTGACAAAATACGCTCTCATTTGCCGAGACGTTAGTTTAGCATAGCCTTCAGCTACGTCATTTGCTACGACCTAGCAAGGCGCCATATTCAGTTAGTATAAGTACTACCTTCAAGAATATGTTCTGAACAGATATTATTGTGACTCATGTGCCGTCAAGAGCAACGTTCATCATTAATGGATTAAAGTTAAGTATCAAACTAATTACGTCCGTTTTCTGAATTCTCATGCCTTGTCATGTTCCAGACCTCACGTCAGTATAGTTCTTCCCTCATCACGCCAGCCTGCGTGAGCTAAAACGCGTGCATTTCGGCCTCCATTCGTAACACGGTGTTGGCTCTTCTGCCAACACTACACTGTACATTTGGGTACTGGTATCTATGACGACGCTGGTGAGACGAAAGTTGCGACTGTCTTCTTAACAGTGTACCTGTATTTGTCCACTTTTGGAATGTGTTACACCACAAATTTGGAAGCCTCCATGCGATTGGTTCCAATCCACCGCGCGGAAGAAATTCTAGGAGAGGGGACAAGTGTGGCCGGCCGGTGTGACCGAGCGGTTCTAGGTGCTTCAGCTTGGAACCCCGATGCTGCTACGGTCGAAGATTCGAACCCTGCCCCCGGCATGGCTGTGGGTGATGGTAAGAGGTTAATTAGCTTTAAGTAGTTCTAAGTCTAGGGGACTGATGACCTCAGATGTTAAGTAACTCAGCGCTCAGAACGATTTGAACCATTTGGAGGGGTGTGCCCAACGCAAAGTTTGAGACATTTCCGCCCGGTGCTCTTGGTAGAGTCGGCTCTCGCCTTTCGGTCGCAGTAGATTAAAAGACTGATCTCTCGCTGCTCTGGACAGCCTGCCTTCCGTTGGCTGTCTAATATACTTTCATTTAATTGTAACTGTTGACGAAGTTGCTGAAGTTGCGAATTCAACGTAACTTTCCGAGAACAGTTGGCAATTGAGCGTTCTGCTTACAAGCGGCCTATGTTGTCCGTCTTGAGCAGTTTTGGCTAAAGTTTACTGTATCGGATTTACTGTGTGATTTCGCTTATTAAAATGAGTCACTGTACCGTCAGTGATTGTATGGCGAGCCTTCTTCGTCTCCATCAGAGGCGCGTTTGTATTGCTAGGAAGTCTTTAGTCTGGGACAACCAGACCAGGATAATTTCTTTCGGGCTATTATCATCACTACGACGAGACGTGGAAGCAACCAGCCAGCGCCTCAGGTACGCCAGATCGTGTCCTTGCAGCTAAGAAGACAGTTGGTAATGTATGTCCGCAGCACTGGCAAATCAGGGAATTTTGCTCTGCGATAATCAGATCTCAGCAGAGCGCGCCTGTTCCGTCTTTTATAACGTGGTTCTGTCTTGGGTGTTCACAGTCTTCTCACTGCTGAAGCAGCAATTAATGTCGGGTTAGCTGGGTGTTTCTCTTGAGATTTGAGTTGCTTGGAATTGGCTCCACATACCACATTGTCATAAATGTCACAAGCTAGTTCATGGACAACTTCACCTTCACAGGTTTTTATTTGAGTACCCAATTTGACATATTGTAAATGTTTCATGTGTTTTGTTTATTATTTTGAGTTCAGCTATAATAAATCAAATTGTTATTTTGGACAGAACTTTCATCCTGTAGATCGGTAGAGAAACCCTCTCCTTTCTCACCACGTTAATGAAACTTTTCTTTATCAAATTAATTTCTATCAAATTAAATTGTTGCAGGTGCCAAACTTTTTTCTACTCCACTTGCTGAGACGATTACAGTCAGTTCGTGTTTCTTCTTAATCCACGTGAAACAGCACAAAAGTCGGATTTAAAAAAGGGGGGAGGGGAGGGGGGGTGTTACAGAATAATTTCCGTATGAAGATTCTAGACCAATTTAGTGTTCAATACACAAGCTAGTTCATGGACAACTTCACCTTCACTGGTTTTTATTTGAGTACCCAATTTGACATATTGTAAATGTTTCATGTGTTTTGTTTATTATTTTGAGTTCAGCTATAATAAATCAAATTGTTATTTTGGACAGAACTTTCATCCTGTAGATCGGTAGAGAAACCCTCTCCTTTCTCACCACGTTAATGAAACTTTTCTTTATCAAATTAATTTCTATCAAATTAAATTGTTGCAGGTGCCAAACTTTTTTCTACTCCACTTGCTGAGACGATTACAGTCAGTTCGTGTTTCTTCTTAATCCACGTGAAACAGCACAAAAGTCGGATTTAAAATAGGGGGGAGGGGAGGGGGGGTGTTACAGAATAATTTCCGTATGAAGATTCTAGACCAATTTAGTGTTCAATACACAAGCTAGTTCATGGACAACTTCACCTTCACAGGTTTTTATTTGAGTACCCAATTTGACATATTGTAAATGTTTCATGTGTTTTGTTTATTATTTTGAGTTCAGCTATAATAAATCAAATTGTTATTTTGGACAGAACTTTCATCCTGTAGATCGGTAGAGAAACCCTCTCCTTTCTCACCACGTTAATGAAACTTTTCTTTATCAAATTAATTTCTATCAAATTAAATTGTTGCAGGTGCCAAACTTTTTTCTACTCCACTTGCTGAGACGATTATAGTCAGTTCGTGTTTCTTCTTAATCCACGTGCAACAGCACAAAAGTCGGATTTAAAAAAGGGGGGAGGGGAGGGGGGGTGTTACAGAATAATTTCCGTATGAAGATTCTAGACCAATTTAGTGTTCAATACACAAGCTAGTTCATGGACAACTTCACCTTCACAGGTTTTTATTTGAGTACCCAATTTGACATATTGTAAATGTTTCATGTGTTTTGTTTATTATTTTGAGTTCAGCTATAATAAATCAAATTGTTATTTTGGACAGAACTTTCATCCTGTAGATCGGTAGAGAAACCCTCTCCTTTCTCACCACGTTAATGAAACTTTTCTTTATCAAATTAATTTCTATCAAATTAAATTGTTGCAGGTGCCAAACTTTTTTCTACTCCACTTGCTGAGACGATTACAGTCAGTTCGTGTTTCTTCTTAATCCACGTGAAACAGCACAAAAGTCGGATTTAAAAAAGGGGGGAGGGGAGGGGGGGTGTTACAGAATAATTTCCGTATGAAGATTCTAGACCAATTTAGTGTTCAATACACAAGCTAGTTCATGGACAACTTCACCTTCACAGGTTTTTATTTGAGTACCCAATTTGACATATTGTAAATGTTTCATGTGTTTTGTTTATTATTTTGAGTTCAGCTATAATAAATCAAATTGTTATTTTGGACAGAACTTTCATCCTGTAGATCGGTAGAGAAACCCTCTCCTTTCTCACCACGTTAATGAAACTTTTCTTTATCAAATTAATTTCTATCAAATTAAATTGTTGCAGGTGCCAAACTTTTTTCTACTCCACTTGCTGAGACGATTATAGTCAGTTCGTGTTTCTTCTTAATCCACGTGCAACAGCACAAAAGTCGGATTTAAAAAAGGGGGGAGGGGAGGTGGGGTGTTACAGAATAATTTCCGTATGAAGATTCTAGACCAATTTAGTGTTCAATACACAAGCTAGTTCATGGACAACTTCACCTTCACAGGTTTTTATTTGAGTACCCAATTTGACATATTGTAAATGTTTCATGTGTTTTGTTTATTATTTTGAGTTCAGCTATAACAAAACAAATTGTTATTTTGGACAGAACTTTCATCCTGTAGATCGGTAGAGAAACCCTCTCCTTTCTCACCACGTTAATGAAACTTTTCTTTATCAAATTAATTTCTATCAAATTAAATTGTTGCAGGTGCCAAACTTTTTTCTACTCCACTTGCTGAGACGATTACAGTCAGTTCGTGTTTCTTCTTAATCCACGTGAAACAGCACAAAAGTCGGATTTAAAAAAGGGGGGAGGGGAGGGGGGATGTTACAGAATAATTTCCGTATGAAGATTCTAGACCAATTTAGTGTTCAATACACAAGCTAGTTCATGGACAACTTCACCTTCAAAGGTTTTTATTTGAGTACCCAATTTGACATATTGTAAATGTTTCATGTGTTTTGTTTATTATTTTGAGTTCAGCTATAATAAATCAAATTGTTATTTTGGACAGAACTTTCATCCTTTAGATCGGTAGAGAAACCCTCTCCTTTCTCACCACGTTAATGAAACTTTTCTTTATCAAATTAATTTCTATCAAATTAAATTGTTGCAGGTGCCAAACTTTTTTCTACTCCACTTGCTGAGACGATTACAGTCAGTTCGTGTTTCTTCTTAATCCACGTGAAACAGCACAAAAGTCGGATTTAAAAAAGGGGGGGGAGGGGGGTGTTACAGAATAATTTCCGTATGAAGATTCTAGACCAATTTAGTGTTCAATACACAAGCTAGTTCATGGACAACTTCACCTTCACAGGTTTTTATTTGAGTACCAAATTTGACATATTGTAAATGTTTCATGTGTTTTGTTTATTATTTTGAGTTCAGCTATAATAAATCAAATTGTTATTTTGGACAGAACTTTCATCCTTTAGATCGGTAGAGAAACCCTCTCCTTTCTCACCACGTTAATGAAACTTTTCTTTATCAAATTAATTTCTATCAAATTAAATTGTTGCAGGTGCCAAACTTTTTTCTACTCCACTTGCTGAGACGATTACAGTCAGTTCGTGTTTCTTCTTAATCCACGTGCAACAGCACAAAAGTCGGATTTAAAAAAGGGGGGAGGGGAGGGGGGGTGTTACAGAATAATTTCCGTATGAAGATTCTAGACCAATTTAGTGTTCAGTACACTGCTAGCCCCGACACCACGCATATTCACGTTCCTCGCTAATGACCATATCTACTTGCTCCATCTCGCATAGGTTTACAACGTTACGCCTACATATTTAATCGACGTTACTGTGTCAAGCACCACAGCACTAATACTGTATTCGAACATCAAAGGATTGTTTTTCTTACTCATCTGGATTACATTTCCCATATTTGCAAGAAGCTGCTGTTCATCACACAAAACAGATATTTCATGAACGTCTCCTGTATCCTCCTTTGTAATACACCAGAGTGTCTCCAGCAAACAGCCGTAGATTGCTGCTCACCCTGCGCACCAGATAATATATACATACAGACAACACCGTCTGTCCTATAACACTTTCCTGCTGCAATCCTGTCAATACCTTTGTCTCTGACGAACACTCTCCGTTTAAGATATTGTACCAGGTCCTATTACTTAAAAAGTCTTCGAGACACTCACATATGTGAGAACGTATAGCGGACACTCGGACCTTTATCAACGGTCTACAGTTTGGCGCAGTGTAAAACGCATTCCTGAAATCTAGGAATATGGAATTTCCGTGTTTCCTTTTATTCATAGTTCGCAGGATATGACATGGAAAGGTTATTTCCGCGCGAGTGGTAACTTTCTAAAACACAAGCTTTTGTTTCTGAAGCATACGTGTCACATTCGACCTTAGAAACTGCTCAGGAATTCTGCAGTAAACAGAGGAAAAGGATATTAGTCCATATCTTTGTAGGCCCATTGTTTTAACCTTCTCATGTCAAGTTGAGAAGTAGAACTGTTGAGTTATTTCCAAATGAACCATCTACTTATCTGCGTTGTGGATTTAGATATGTGATCTATAACCGTATGATTGGAAAGGTTGTGAAATCTTGTCACCTCAAGTAAGTATCCAATGTGATAACTGCTGCTCATTCTATAGACAACGATTGAATTCACTGAGGACTTAGCCTAATATTAAAAGCCAGTGGTAGAGGGTGTCCATTGATCGTGACTGGGTCAAATATCTCATGAAATAAGCGTAAAAAAAAACTACAAAGAACGAAACTTGTCTAGCTTGAAGGGAGAAACCAGATGACGCTATGGTTGGCACGCTAGATAGCGCTGCTATAGGTCAAACGGATATCAACTGCGTTTTCTTTTTAAATAGGAACCCCAAATTTTTATTACATATTCATGTAGCACATAAAGAAATATGAATGTTTTAGTTAGACCAGCTATTTCGCCTTGTCATAGCTGGCGCTGTAATAGTCACAAACATATGGCACACAATTTTAGACGAGCGGTTGGTAACAGGCAGGTTTTTTAAATTAAGATACAGAGCGTATGTACGTTTGAACATTTTATTTTGGTTGTTCCAATGCGATACATGTATCATTGTAACTTATCATTTGTGAGAACGCATGCTGTTACAGCGCGATTATCTGTAAATCTCACATTAATGCAATAAATGCTCAACATTATATCCATCCGACTCAATGCATTTGGCAATACGTATAACGACATTCCTCTCAACACCGACGTTTTTTAAATTCCCGATTCTCACGCAATTTGTCTGCCACTGATGTGCAGATTAGCTGCGACAGCAGCTAAAACACCTACTTGGGCATCAGCATTTGTTGCAGGTCGTGGTTGACGTTTCAGATATGGCTAAACACTTTCTGTTTCCCTAAATAACGTAACTAGCACACGCCCGTTGGGCATTTTGATCACAGTATCCATATATCAACACGATGTCGACCTTTTCCGCAATTGGTGAACGGTCCACTTTAACACGGGTAATGTATCACGAAGCAAATACCGTCCCCACTGGCGAAATGTTACGTGATACCACGTACTTTGTCACTATTACAGCGTTTCATTCTTTGTAGATTTTTCGTTTGATGGTTAATTCGTGAGATATTTGGCCCTGTCACTATCAATGGACCACCCTGTATACGAGTTTACTAGTCACAGTTCACCTGGACACTGTCAGAGTTGGCATTACTGTTGAACGTGGACGTTCAGTGCTCTGCAGGCACACGCGAGGGCTCTGAATTATCTACTGAGCCTACATGCGTGCCGTGTCCCCTTGCACGCGGATCGGTGCGGACATTGGATTCGGCGGTATTTGCACAGAAGCCCTGATGGCGAGGGTGGCTGGGGTAGGGGAAGGGAGGGCGTTAAGCTGATTGGCCGCGAGGCACGCAGCCAATTAGGGACGCGTAATTCGGGGCCGGCAGCGCGCAGCGGGGATCCCCCTAAAACACCTGCCGCCAGGGCTGCCAACTGCGGCGCTAAGCCACGGCAGCCGCCTGCTCTGCTTGCGGTCTCTCTCCCCATCCCCCACCCCTCCCTCCTTCCACACCACGGCGACTCTGGACCCTTTGAATGCTGGGGATCCCTCGTTACTTAATTATCCCGCTCTTCACAGTCGATCTCACCTGCATCGCACAGCTTTGATTTTGCTCGCATCCGCCTGTTTCAGTCGATTCGGTACTGCAGGTATAATTTGATTTAATTCGTCAGACCCACTGCTGGCATATGAGACATAGCCATTTGGTTATTGGACTCGTCACTACCTAACACATCGATAGCGATGTATCCTCAGACCAAGAGTGTAGCGGAAAGTGTCCAGTTATCGGGTAACATTTTAACTTTACACTATTGGCCATTAAAATTGCTACACCACGAATATGACGTGCTACAGACGCGAAATTTAACCGACAGGAAGAAGATGCTGTGATATGCAAATGATTAGCTTTTCAGAGCATTCACACAAGGTTGCGCCAGTAGCGACACCTACAACGTTCTCACATGAGGAAAGTTTCCAACAGATTTCTCATACACAAACAGGAGGTGACCGGCGTTGCCTGGTGAAACGTTGTTGTGAAGTCTAGTGTAAGGAGGAGAAATGTGTACCATCACGATTCCGACTTTGATAAAGGTCTAGTGTAAGGAGGAGAAATGTGTACCATCACGATTCAGACTTAGATAAAGGTCGGATTGTAGCCTATCGCGATTATGGTTTATCGTATCGCGTCATTGCTGCTCGCGGTGGTCGAGTTCCAATGACCGTTAGCAGAAAATGGAATCGGTGGGTTTAGGGGGGTAATACGAAACGCCGCGCTGGATCCAAACGGCTTCGTATCACTAGCAGTCGAGATGACAGGCATCTCATCCACATGGCTGTAACGGATCGTGCAGCCACGTCTCGATCCCTGCGTCAACAGATGGGGACGTTTGAAAGGCAACAACCATCTGCACGAACAGTTCGACGGCGTTTGCAGCAGCATGGACTATCAGCTCGGAGACCGTGGCTGCAGTTACCCTTGACGCTGCATCACAGACAGGAGCGCCTGCGATGGTGTACTCAACGACGAACCTGGGTGCACGAATGGCAAATCATCGTTTTTCGGATGAATCCAGGTTCTGTTTACAGCATCATGATGGTCGCATCCGTTTTGGCGACATCGCACGGAACACTCATTGATACTGGCGTATCACCAGGCGTGATGGTTTGAGGTTCCATTGGTTACACGTCTCGGTCACCGCATTGACGGGACTTTGAACAGTGTACGTTACATTTCAGATGTGTTACGACGCATGGCTCTATCCTTCATTTGATCCCTGTGAAACCATACATTTCAGCAGGATAATTCACGACCGCATATTGCAGGTCCTGTACGGGCCTTTCTGGATACAGAAAATGTTCGACTGTTCCCTTGGCCAGCACATTCTACAGATCTCTCAGCAATTGAAAACGTCTGGTCAATGGTGGCCGAGCAACTGGCTCGTCACAATACGCCAGTCACTATCCTCGATCAACTGTGGTATCTACTTGAAGCTGCAAGGGCAGCTGTACCTGTACACGCCATCCAAGCTGTTTGACTCAATACCCAGGCGTATCAAAAACCTTATTACGGCCGGAGGTGGTTGTTCTGGGTACTGATTTATGAGAATGCACCGAAATTGCATGAAAATGTAATCACATGTGAGTTCTAGTATAATATATTAGTCCAATGAATACCCGTTTATCATCTGCATTTCTGCTCAGTGTAGCAATTTTAATGGCCAGAAGTGTAGAATTACCAGTGATAGCTGACATTTGAGTATTAATCGATTGTACAGTAATTGTTATCGAGCTGTTGCATGTGAGTGAGCAGTCAAATTGTAAGTTGTATTACAGAGTTAGGTCATCATCTTTGGTGTACGAGTAGGTACATGAGTGGATAATGGTTAGTTGTATTAAAGTGAGGAAGCAGTTGTAATGCTATGTTTCAAATGTAAGGTCTCAGTTTATCGAATTCTTTAATTAAGTTGATTATGTAGTGGTAACTGAACAGGACAGGAGAAAGTGTAATGGAATCTTTTACATACGTGAAGAGGAATTATAAGGTGATTTTTTTTGAAGTCACTGTCTTATTATTGTAGCGCCACTTTTCACCTACCTCCCTCTTACAATTACTTAATTCACGATGCTTTTTCAAAAGTAGGAAAGAAACCAAGTGTGAGCTCTGTGACGACTCTCAACATATATCGCGCTGTAGAGATTGTCCTGAGTCCTTCCAATCCATCGTTAATTGATTCTTCCATATTTATTGTTATGCTGGGTACGATTCTGTTGAGATTCCCTTTTGGCGGCGTGCCTGGTCTTATCGATCTTCGAGTCGTTGCTTCCTGTTAGCCTTGTGGAGGGAATAAGATCTTTGGGGGAATGGCCGTTTGGTAGCCTAGCGGTGACGAGTCGGTCGGTCGGTTTTTAAAATCGGGAATTAGAGAATGTCGTAGTTGAGACCGCGGCGTGGCGTGGCGGTGGAGAGTTGGCTGTTGCTCCGAGAAGCCGCGTGGTCTATCCTGGCGGTGCGGGACGTGTGGGAGGAGTTGACGGGACAAGGCTGTAAGCTCTTGCTGTGAACACCCGGGGGCCACGGCTGTGGTTCCGAGTCACTACTCGGTGGGAGCGACAACGGACGTCTTTGAATTGTCCGTCTGGAGGCGGGAATGATGGACTAGTAACTCGCCTAACCTGAGGAGTGGTATTTCGCCGCCGTGGGTGCAGAGAAGACGAGGGCTGCGGTGACAGAGCGCGTGGCTGCGTGACTGTGCCCAGTTGGGTACGCTGGCGACGTGGACACGGTCGGGTGTGAGGAACCTTTTCATCGGAGTTCTCCTGCTGTTTCCCTGATAAACTGCAAGTTAAGTTGGTTGAAGGTTTAGATGTTAACTGAAGAATTTTTGTTTGTGCAACCAGCGTCTTTTCTTCCTTGTGGCCTCCTGCTTTCGGGTTTCCTGTCCCTGTCGCCGGTCTATTTATAGCCAGTGATCTTTTCCGCTTGTTAGTACTGCCCTGTAGGAAGTGTAGTTTTGGGCAGTGATTATTGTTTTAGATTACATTTTTCCTGCTTTGTGGCCTCCAGCGTTCGGATATCATCTCCCTGTCGCCGGTGTAATTATAGACAGTGATCTTTTGACTGCCTGGGAGGAAGTGTATTTTTGGGCAGGGTTTATGGTTCCTGATTTGATTCCTCCTCCTCCCCTGGCCTCGGGTGAGGTCGATGTGATTGCTGAATGTCAGGCGTTGTGGGTCTGTTATTCCGCTTCTAGCCTGACCAGCCTTCGGAAGACAATTGTGGCCGCCCTTACACCCAATCGGTTATTTATTTCTATCCCAAGACATTTTGGTGGCAGGACATGGTATTAAAGTTGTAAAATGTTAAATGGTTGTATTTTACTCTGATTTTTTTTACCACTGTTTAAAAGGTCTACCTTTACCTTTTATTCGTGGTTTTTTAAAATTACATGGCTTTAAATTGTTAGTTAAAGGTGAATGACTGCATCTTTACTTTGATTGTTTTAATCTACTTGGCATTCTTTGAAATGGCTAGTACTGCCTCCCTGCTGGCAAGCCCTTGTAATTTAATATCTTGTTGTACCAAAGTTTAAAAGAAGTTGGCTTCCTACATGTTCGGTAGCGAAATTGTATGCAAATTGGTGGAAAGTTTTAATTTTGTTATTAAATGCTTTATGAAAGCCTGTTTTAAGTAAAATGGATTGGCTGTTAGAGGTAAAGTAAAGTTTTTAATTTCATTACTTGGAAAATTTTGATTTGTTACCAAATGTTTTATCAAAGTCGGTTTTAAGTAAAATGGCTTGGCCGTTAACAGCAAAGTAAATTTTTGTCAATAGGCACTCATGCCTACTAGCTTTTTTGGATCTGTTCCGGGTCAAGTGACTAAAAAATGACTTTTAATGGTTGAAGTATCAATGAAGAAATTGTAAATTGCAACTCGACAGTAACCAACGAATTTTAGCTCAGTTTCCCAACTGGGGGTTTTCCTACATTAATGCTCAGAATAAAGGTACGGACTAAATATTTTGAGGTCGTTTTTGTTCAGTCAGGGCCAACTTATGTCATTCCAGACAGTCTCGTTTTTCTGTGTTGCGTATAATTTTAGTTCTGGGATGTGTGATCAGTTTTGCAAAACTAATTATCATAGGTTTTATGTCAAAGTTCATTATTCAAGCAATCTACACTGTTCAAAATACTTGCAAATTAATCGCTCTACCAGTATAAAAGGCTTGCCATCTCATTCCAACAGTTTAGTTTTGCGTTACGATTTGTTATTACCTCTGCACAGCTCTTATTCTTCAAAGCAGAGTATGTCAGTCATATTTTTATTGTTTAATCGTGGAAAATGTGATATACTATTACTATGGAATATTTACATATTTCCATTGTAAAAAATGTCAGGAATACTTTCTCATTACGTAATAGCTGAACAATGAATTAAAACGTGTAATTTTTACCTCCAAAATACAGTATATATGGTTCCTAATTTCGAGTTTTCAAGTTTCCCAGTTACAGGTTGTAAATAAACACTAAAATTTGAGGAATTAATAACACAGCCTTTATTCGAACCAAATGTTTTCTTTTGTTACCGAAAGTAAAGACTGTTGTACAAATGTTGGATAGTCTACTGATGTTTCAACCATAACAAGAGAAACGCTCTTTCTTTGTGTTTTGTGATACAGACGTTAGATACAAAATCTTTCCAAATATCACGCTTAGCATGTACATAAAAACCATAATACAAGCGGAAGCACACGATGCACAGGTCTATTTAAGTGTGTTAGTTGACCATTGTTGCTCACAGTAAATGAACTCGTTACCCTTTTCATATTCAGTTGATGAGTCTTTATAGGTGGTTTCATCCACGCTTGAGTCGGAGCCTTCTTCAACGTGATACTACTCTGGTTACTTCTACAGCTACTCTTTGGTAGTCCCATATATTGAAGGTTTGTCACATGGATCAGATAAAGCTCCTGCAGTAGGTTTTATTGAAGATCGTCTCTTTCCTGAAGTCTCGGTAATTGCTTTCTTTCTCGCTTTAGCCAGTATTTTTTAAAGGGATATGATGTCAAAACTGCTGATTTATCTGCTGTTGCTGTTAGTTTTAATGCTGAAAGTAGAGGAGGTGGGCTACTTTCAAAAGTAGAAACCGTTCCTGACATTCGATGGAGTGCATTCGACAATGTCCCTGCTGTGACTTCTGAGGCCTTATCCGCATTTGCTGCAGGTTGTTCTGAAGCAAAATCCACAGATTGAGAAACCAAGGGATTACAAGGATAAAGTAGACATTTTTTGAAACTGTTTGCATCCACTTCCAACCCATCAGTGGCCCAATGTCTTTGTCTCTCAGACACTGGAAAGGTGGCATCTGAAACCAAATTCGGAACATCTGTTTGTGTAAATTAACCCCCAAAATTTCGTGTACCCTAAATTGTGCTAGCTATTCGTACCCTTTATTAGGCTCCATCCCTTACTTCGATTTAGGCACAACCTAACCCTTAAATGAACTTTGGACGATATGATTTATGAATTATATAAGAAAGAGCACGCTTCAAACTATAACCTCATACGAAATGCTTTGTAAGTACGTCTTACCTATCTTGAGTAAGGAGTCCCAACCGAACTCTGTAGGAAATGTTTATCTTGATCACAATACAAAAATAGCTGTGGAGGAAGAAACTTTATCTGCACCGGCGCCAGATTCACCACGACGTGTCACAATTAACGCACTCCGTCTTCAGGCCACAAGTGGCCCATCGGGACCATCCGACCGTCATGTCATCCTCAGTTAAGGATGAAGATACGAGGGTCGTGTGGTCAGCACACCGCTCTCCCGGTCGTTATGATGGTTTTCTTTGACGGAGCCGCTACTATTCGGTCGAGTAGCTCCTCAAGTGGCATCACGGGGCTGAGTGCACTCCAAAAAATGGCAACAGCGCATGGCGGCCTGGATGGTCACCCATCCAAGTGCCGGCCTCGTCCGAAAGTGCTTAACTTCGCTGATCTCACGGAAACTGGTTGTCAGAATTAAGACTGTTGATATTTTAAAACATATAGGGTATCCGATATATGGATATTTAAAAAGAATGTCTTTATCAGCTATCAGTTCATCGAAATAAAATTATCGATATATCGAAGGAAAATTCCGTCGTACCGGCTACATATATATCGGCTGCACACTGTAAACATATTGACTGTTTTAGTGCTGTATCTTTAAATATTGATTTACTATTATATATCCTGTTTATGAACAAGTTAGCAGCCAGTTCATACCCCTTAGGAAACGATACACATTCACGCTTGGCGATAACCACTTTACTACCAACGGTAACTGCAGGTAAGTGGCACAATAAAATGTGTCCGATGGGTCCGTGCTTCGGTTTCGTCACATATCGGATTTGTCTGGAACACTTCTTGTAGACTTCCTGTTTTTTTCATTTCTGCAGAAGCCAGAGACCTAGCAGTTGTAGTGTCAAATTTGAGTGGTGAAGTTAAACGTTGCAAACGGACACCTGCTTTGTGCCATCTATACTTGCTTCACACAGTCAAAGAGAAAATCTGGGCGTGGCTGAAGCTCAAAAAGTGGTATGGCTCTTTGAGACAGTGAAAGTAAAATTTTGTTCTACTACAATGTCAAAAGGTCAACGGCTTTGCCGCAGTGGGTACACCGGTTCCCGTCAGTCCACCGAAGTTAAGCACTCTCGGGAGTGGCCGGCACTTGGATGGGTGACCATCCGGCCGCCATGTGCTGTTGCCATTTTTCGGGGTGCACTCAGCCTCGTGATGCCAACTGAGGAGCTGTTCGACCGAATAGTAGCGGCTCCGGTCAAAAAAACCATCATACCGACTGGGAGAGCGGTGTGCTGGCCCCACGCCCCTCGTATCTGCATCCTCAGTTGAGGATGACACGGCGGTCGGATGGTCCCGGTAGGCCACTTGTGGCCTGAAGACGGAGTGCTAGTGTACAATGTCAAAAGAACATCTTCAAGTATTTATCGAAAGTCGCAACAAAGGTATAATGAAAAATAAAAATATCTGCACTCGTTATTGTCATTTCAATATCGATATACCGACGCAAAAAGATACGACGACGTATATCGACATAACTAGTAAAAATGTCGATATATCGAAATTTTTCAAACAGCCCTAAATTTAGAATGTCTCTCGTCACTGATTGTCACAGTGAGCTTCGGTGTCCAGCGCCAAGTGAGGGAGGTATTCAGCTAACCAGAATGAGCCAACCACCCGAAATACAGTATGTGCACATTACCCAAATAATTTTTTTTCCAACGAAGGGAGGGAGGAAAAGGATGGTACTATTCTATCACTGGAGCCTTGTCCCGCAGTTTCGCAGGGTCAGCCATCGATAATCGGATTTGGCATGTTAATGTTATAAGGGGTGGCTGATGCACCTCCTGCCGCCATCCCGTACCCTGCGGGACAGAATTAGTGCACCCCAACAGCATGCGTCGAGTGTAATCCATGGAATAGTGCGGAAGTGTTCAGATGTCTGCGAGCCGTGTAACTGAGGCGGATCATGGGGACCAGCCTGGTATTCACCTAGCGGGATGTGGAAAACCACCTGAAATCCACATCCAGGCTGGCCGGCACATCGGCCCGCGTCGTTAATCCGCCGGGCGGATTCGAGATGGGGCTGCCGCACCTACCCGTGTCCAGGAAGCAGCGCGTTACCGCTCGCGGCTACCCTGGCGGGTTTGGGAAAATTACGGTACCAACAACCTAATACGTCATGTCGGTAAAATGCGGTAGTTATTTCTCTGAAAGATCCTGTCAATCGGAGGAGAAAGTCGATGATTGCAACTGTGAAAAAGATACTGCCGCAACGAAGCAAATATGTGACTGGAACGAAATTTACACTCTGCAGCGGAGTGTGCGCTGGTATGAAATTTCCTTGCGGATGAAAACAGTGTGCCGGACCGAAACTCAAACTCGGGACCTCTGTGTTTCTTGGGCAAGTGCTTTACCAACTGAGCTACCCAAGCACGACTCACGCCCCCTCCTCACAGCTTTAATTTCGCCTGTACCCCGTCTCCTACCTTCCAAACTTTACAGAAGCTCTCCTGCGAACATTGCAAAGTTAGCACTCCTGGAAGAAAGAATATTGCGGAGACATGGCTTAGCCACAGCCTTGGGGATGATTCCAGAATGAAATTTTCGCTCTGCAACGGAGAGCTTCTGCGAGGTTTGGAAGGTAGGAGAAGAAGTACTGTAGGAATTAAAGCTGTGAGGACGGGCCGTGAATCGTCCTTGGGTAGAACTGTTGGATATAAAAAAACTAAGTTAATCTAGCAACAACAAACGCATGTCTTACGACGTCCGCCCCTGCAGATTCAACGAACAAAAGAGAAAAAAAGGAGAAAAAAAAGTTGGTAGAGAACTTGCCCGCGAAAGGCAAAGTCCCGAGTTCGATTCTCGTTCCGACACACAGTTTTTATCTGCCACGAAGTTTCAAATATGTGACTTGCTCGTTAGGCTATTTTCGTCATTTCGTGATAATGCAAAATGACCTGCCCTTCCTTAAACTCCTTCGGTGTTCTCCATCGCCGGTCCTTGTGGCCGAGCGGTTCTAGGCGCTTCAGTCCGGAACCGCGATACCGCTACGGTCGCAGGTACGAATCCTGCCTCGGGCATGGATGTGTGTGATGTCCTTAGGTTGGTTAGGTTTAAGTAGTTGTAAGTTCTAAGGGACTGATGACCTCAGATGTTAAGTCCCATAGTGCTCAGAATCATTTGAACCATTTTGTTCTCCGTCAGTTCTATTTACTACTCCAGAATACATCTGGCGAACGTAGGGTAAGCTGATCCTTTAATACATTACTTTGAGGGCCTCTGGAAATATTCAAAATCATGAAATGTCCAATTTTACTTTTTTGCATTTTAAAACTCTGCAGATATAATTTATTCATTTCAAAAGACTACAAATATTTTGAAAATATTTTTGAAATATGTTCTGCATGGATGTGACGAACTGTGGCACTGTTAATGAGCTGTCAAATGTTGTGCTCATGAATCTACATGTTCATCATGTACATTTTAGTGACGTGAGAGAAAATAAGTGTTAAGAAATAAGTGTTGTGGGTAACTTGTAATAGGTCGAATAATATATGGCTCGCTAGATTGTCATTTGTTCCATTTTTATTTAATCTTTTGTAATATTGAAAATATTCGTAGCGAATTTTGTCCATTAAAGTCTCCGTTTCATTGAAGGATCATTATGGGTAAGCGCAAAGAGACTAGAAATCCTCTGAAGGCTTTCGTCAAAAGGCGAAATGTTGGAAAGCCAAA